>NC_057713.1:75502324-75530727 GCF_004010195.1 Chiloscyllium plagiosum
ATCACTTTTACTCCTGATACTCCTTGCGTTAAAGCAAACACACTTTAACTGATACCTTGGTTCCTTGCCAGGAAAATCCTTCCCACTAGCTGGTCTACCTCTTGCTATTGCCTCATCTGCATCAACTCTCACCTCCGGTATACAGCTCAGGTTCCCACCCCCCTGCCATACTAGTTTAAACCCGCTCAAACTACTCGAGCAAACCTTCCACCCAGGACATTGGTCCCCTTCCAGTTCAGATGCAACCCGTCCTTCTTGTACAGGTCCCACCTTCCCCAGAAGGCATCCCAATTATCTACATATCTGAAGCCCTCCCTCCTAACACCAGCTGCGCAGCCACGTATTAAGCTGCGCCCGATCCCTGTTTTTTGCCTCGCTATCTCGTGGCACTGGTAGCAAACTAGAGAACTCTGTTTGTCCTGCTTCCATCCTAACTCCCTGAAATCACTTTTTATATCTTCGATCCTTTTCCTGGCTATATCATTAGTGCCAATATGTAACAAGATTTCTGGCTGTTCGCCCTCCCCTTTTAGAACCTTATACACCCGATCGGAGACATCCCGGACACTGGCACCAGGGAGGCAACATACCTTCCGGGAATCCCGATCCTGACCACAAAATCTCCTGTCGATTCCCCTAACTATCGAGTCCCTATCACAAGTACTTTTCTATTCTGCCCCCTTCCCTTATTTGCCACAGTATCAGGCTTGGTGCCAGAGAACTGACTGCTATGGCTTTCCTCTGGTAGGTCATCCCCCCCACCAGTATCCAAAACGGTATACTTATTGCTGAGGGGAATGTCTACAGGGGATCTCTGCACTGTCTGACTGTCCCTTTTCCTCCCTCTAAC
Source organism: Chiloscyllium plagiosum (assembly GCF_004010195.1). Taxonomy (NCBI): domain Eukaryota; kingdom Metazoa; phylum Chordata; class Chondrichthyes; order Orectolobiformes; family Hemiscylliidae; genus Chiloscyllium; species Chiloscyllium plagiosum. Next base: position 75,503,175 of record NC_057713.1, read on the forward strand.
TATAACCCATTTATCCTTGTAATGAAAATAAATCATTACTTTTGGAATTAATGGCATCAGAAATAATATTGCCAGTGAGATAAAGTTTTAGAGATCAGACAAATTGGATATAGAACCAGATATCTTAGAGAAAATAATTCTTAATACAGTAGATTCTATATTGGCTACTAAATCAAAAGCTGGACAAATAATTCCACTTGAATATATGATTGGGAGTATAGTTGATCATCTTATAGCTTACCAAGGTGTGAAAGAAGTAACAGATACTTTTGGCAAAGTTATTTGAGAATTATTTTAATCTTAAAATAAGGAACATTTTAAAAAGATTATAACTTAATAGAATCCATGACAATGCCATTAACCATCTCTACAGTTAGTGGATAAGTTTTTTTATTTCAAAAATATACTTTATTCATAAAATTATTTGAGTATCTATGCAGTTGGTATTGCCATTCTTATGCACACATTGCATTTCTTTACATACAAGATTGGAGTTAAGCTTTCGTGTATACAAGTTTGTACATTGGCTCTCCAGCTACTCTGCTCAGGCGTCAGCTGAGCCCAATTACTCGGTAGGGCCCCTGTTCTTCTTCGGCAGGCAGACCTTACACAGCGGTTTTTCCCCACTGCGCTTTGGTGGCAGCTGCCCCAAGCTTCAGCGCGTCCCTCAACACGTAGTCCTGGACTTTGGAATGTGTCGTCTGCAATACTCAGTCGGGGTCAAATCCTTCAGCTGGAAGACCAACAGGGTTCGGACAGAACAAAGAGCGTCTTTCACCGAGTTGATGATCCTCCAGGCACAGTTGATGTTTGTCTCAGTGTGAGTCCCGAGGAACAGACCGTAGAGCACGGAGTCCCGCGTCACGGCGCTGCTCGGAACGAACCTCGACTAACACCACTGCATTTCTCTCCAGACTTCCTTTGCGTAGGCACATTCCCGAAGGAGGTAATGGATAAATGCAACTGTAGTAATTTAGAATCATGAATCATGACAGACAGAATTGTTGTCAGAATTACTGTTGAGTCTTTTTTTCAGATTCATCACAGTCAAGATTTATTACAAGCAATTACCCGACTCTAGAGAGAGTAATATAGATGATCAATGAATGAGGTCTGGTAACAAGGAAAATCAATCTTAAGAGGGAAAGATCATTCTTGACACAAGAGATCTGCAGGATCCATTCAGTACTTTGGGTACAAAACCACAAAAGATGCATACGAGAAAACTATACAGCAAATAGGATAGTCATCAAATACCAAAAGTCCTCACAAGTACTGTGGAGCAATTACACCTCAGAGACGTAGACAGCGCCTAGTAATTCAACATAAATTTGCAACACAATAATTCTTCTTTGGAAAATGTGGTAAAGTAGGACACAGTTACAGAAAAGTAAGAAGTTAAATACCTGTTGGCACAAAGAGGTTAATGCAAGAGAGCAGTCAACAAGAGAGAAAAAAGCCAAAATATTCCCAAAGGAAGTGAGTGATCCAGACCTAAAAATTTTGATGAGAAGATTTATTTCAAGTGATTATGTCCTGAATATCAAGTTAGATGCGGGGCTAGGTGTCTATGATATCAGATAGTGGAGAATGGTAAAAAAAATACTCTCCACAACCAACAATAGTGCAGAACTGACAGACAACAAAATGCTCAAGATGTTTTGAGAGGAAAGTAAAGTTAAAATGGAATGGAAAAAGGGATTTAATGTTGCATTCTGGACTATAGAAATAAACCAAAGTTCCTCAAATGTAGTAGGGATTTTTTAATTCAACAGATAAAATCCAAAGCAAACAGGGTTCTTAGATTTCTGAGGAATATTCTTTCCTGTTACAATTAAAATATCAGATTTGCAGCTTCACAACCATTTGTTCACCTGGAGTTTGCAAGCTGTATATAAGCCCCTTAAACAGTGAGAGATTTAAATATATTCAATTCTATTGAAATGATTCAATACTTTATAATTCAGCATGAAACAATATTGCCAATACATGAGTGTGACATTCTTGATCAAAAATTTGAAATGATAATCATCACAGCAAAGGAAGGAGAAAAGTAATCTGACCATATAGAATAATGTAGAAAATGGATGGATGGGAGTTGAATTGGTGGGTGTTCATCACCATTTGCACTTACAGATAATGAAAGAGACCATGTCTGTGAACTGCAAGACTTGGACAGCAGGATGAACCAAAATATCGTCCGTTAATGTTCAGTGGCATTAGCACTTCAAAGTTCCACACCAGCAGCAGTCTGGGGATCACTAATTACCAGAAGCTCAGCTTGAACCTGCCACATAAATATATATATTCTAGGCGGCTAGAACAAATCTTAAGCTAGTTTGTTCTGTAGTAAATGATTCAAAGTCAAATTTACCAAAACTTCTCCATAAGCATTTGTAGGTTTGGATTATGATAGAACTCATTCCACTTACCTGAAAGTTTGCAGTTTCAATAGAAGATTTAAATTATTTAGGAAGTAGCACTTTGCTAGTTCAATACTCTATCCATCAGCTTAACCATCCATTCCCTCAACACTGATGTATCATTGATGTGGAGAGAGGACAGTTTAGGATTTCAAAGATGTAAGACTGATAATCTAGATCTGCCCCTGTAATAATATCCATTACATCTACGTAACTTGTACATAGTAAATATCATGGATTAAGCTGCATCTTGTTAAAGACATGAGTATCTTCTGGTTAGGAAGAAAAGTCTGAAAATATCTCATGCATGTTCTTTCATGGCCATGGACTATGTAAGATATTTGATCACACAATCAACTTAATTAGATTAGTGGCTTCAGTGAAGATGAAAATGAACCCCTTTGTGCTGACCTGCTGATGTTCTGCTTTTCACATTACAATGGTGCTGTCAATGTCACCCCTAAAGGTAATCAATGATGGGAATTGATGACAGGAATAAATCTTTCCTCTTTAGACTAATACAAAAATGGCAATTTTTGAAGCTTATCAAGGATCTGAGGATTTACTAATAAACCTAAAAGCAAGCCAATGTGTGCAGGTTGATTTTCAAAAGATAGACATTGACATTCAGGTTCTGAACTAACTACTCACTGATAAATGTATTTATAAATTTTAAAAATCTGCTTCAAACTAATCTTACCTGTTTTCAAATCCGGATTCATTTTGTATTTATCAAACTGAAGATATTTTCAAACTACAAGAAACACCATGTCCAAGATAATTTCAGTTGCATAAACCAGAACCCCTTGCCATTGGCAATTGTCAGTTTCTTTGTTGCTGTGAGGGCATTTGTTTGTTCAGAACTTGAAAAAAATCATTACAAATCTTGTTCTGTCTTTCCCTCATATTCTCAGGGGGAAGGTGGCCAAATTGGGGCTGAATTGTAAAGGTGGATGGTTATATATAAGGTTGCTATTCTGTTCCAAAGCCATTAATTGAACTGATTTCCTAACCTTACAATGACCAACCCCATTGTCCAAGGCAAGTTTCTATCCCATAATATTTTGTGCTAAATTGACAAGAGGTCTGACAAAGTAGGGATTGAGAAAGGTTAGAGTGAGGTACCGCTGGACTGTCCTCAAAGTACCTTGTGGAAACTGATATTCGCACCAAGGAGCTGAATGTGGAGAAGAAATGAGAGTGGAAAAAGAGATTTCTAGAGGATACCAGTGATAACAATGCATAAGCAAGAAGAGAAGATGCTATCTGTGATTCTCCAGTTGTGACTGTATAGCAAAGAACAGAAATAGGTGAGTGCAGACTCACCCAGAATAGTTAGGTGCTGCCCGGCATAGACTCAATGGGCCTTTACCTGTGCTGTGGATGTCTGCAATTCTATAGTTCACCCAATTGAATGATGTGGAGAAGTACTGAAAGAGGATGGTGAGGTCAAACATGTCAAAGACTGTAACGAGTCAGGTTGGGTTAAGAGGCAAATGTAATTTGGCCACAGTCACAAAGCAAGTCATTCATAACTTCAGTAAGATACCTGTTGTGTAATTAGAAAGAGCCAAACATGAAGTTTTGGATATGATGGACATGCATTTGGGAAGCAATAATATATTTATGGATCTCGGAGAGGAAAGGGTAATTGAAAATGTAACAAGGTTTTGCAGTATGGTGAAGTGAAAAGTTGGATTTTTTAAACAGAGTGGTGGGACTGGGATGGTAAACTTGTCAGAGATTATGTGAGTGGGTTCACCAAAGCAAAAAAATGAATTCAATCTCTTTATGGTTACAATGCTTCTAAAGTGGAAGATTGTTTTGTATAACTTGTTTTTAAAATGGGTGTTTTAATGGGCTACTGTTGTCTTTGTATTAAATATTCTGGCAGAATCAGTGTAGTGACCATTGCTGTCTGTTTGTAGTAGTCTGTGATGAATGGGGCCATCTAACATTTTGATCTAGCTAGTAGACATCTCGTATCAGGTGAAGTTGACAATTATCTGTTTATTGCTTTGCTGTGCTAAATACAGTTTACAGAAGAACTGCCTCTTGACTGTCTCTGCCTCCATCTCTTTGTGAGAATGTGTGACATTATCATAGTGGGTGGTACTAATCATACTCTTACAAATATTAACCATTTTAGATACATAAAAACATCAGAACTGAGAAAGGGTCACTCAACCTGGAATGTTACCTCTGATTTATTTCCACAGTTGTTGCCAAACTTGCTGAGCTCTTTCAGCAATTTCTGTTTTTGTTACCAATTTAAAGCATTAGCAATTCTTTTGCCATTGGGTGTACATATTGCCCTAACTGTTAATGGTATAAACCAATATGCCCTCTTTATGTTGGTTAACCTCTTTACGTTTTCTCTGAAATATGATTCCACTCAATGTAAGCTCCTCTTCTCACAAAAGAAATGTCTTGATTATATTAGACATATAAATTATCTATGATAAAATAAAACAAAGAACTGTTTATATTGAAGATCTGACACAAAAACAGAAACTGCTGGTGAAACTCAACAGGTCTGGCTACATCTGTGAATAGAAAGCAGAGTTAACATTTTGAGTCTGACTTCTCAAGAAGCCTCACTGGACTAGAAACATTAACTCTGCTTTCTCTCCACAGATGAGGCCAGACTTGCTGAGTTCATAGAATCATAGAGTCCTTACAGTGTGGAAGCAGGCTATTCAACCTATTGAGTCTACACTGACCTTCCGAGGACCATCCCATCCAGACCCACACCCCTTCCCTATCCCTGTATTCCCTGCTAATCCATCTAGCCTACTCATCCTGGTACTTTAGGGGCAATTTGGGATAGAAATCCACCTAGTTACTCTAGAAATTTCTGATTTTGTTTAATTCTCTCTGATCCAGTTTCTCCTACATTGGAAAGTTGCTTGGCTAATTTAATTCCTCCTGGACCATACAACTGTATTTCTGTTGGTTACAGGCAATATTTTGCTCATCTAGTTCTCATTTTGACAATATGATTACGTTTGCTCCAATCCTCAAAATTAAAAATCATAAGATGCCCATTGACATATATGTCTGTGTGAGAAAATATCTGATCAGGATCATTGATCTCATCAAGGAAGAGTTCAGGTTTATTGACCAGTGAGGAGTATTCTGTTTCATTCAGAATTATGTGTGTGGTATCTGCATTGAATTTTAAGAGCAGGCATTTTGCTTTTATACATCTTCTGAACATGATATATTTTTACACTGAAAACATTCTGATTTAATGGCAGACTACAATTCACACTTGCGAGGTTGTTTTTCACAGAGTTATCATGGTGAGGAGGAGCTCATCATTCAGCTCATCATGTCTGTACCAGCTCCATTGTGGCTGCCTACCTGTAATTTCTAGTGCCAATTTCCTGCCTTTTCCCCATATCCCTTCATATCGTTACTATCCAAATAACCATCCAATGCCGTCTTGAATGCCTCAATTAAACCTGCTTCTACCACATTTCCAGGCAATGCATTCCATACCTTGACTACTGCTATGTGGAAAGATTTTTGCTACCACAGTGTTGGCAGGGATTCTTGTCCTTTTATAGTTGCCCTCCCATCTGTGTCATCTTGTTCTGCAGGAAATAAATAAGTTCTGTAGATCTCCTGCTCCTCCGCTGAGGATTGATCAGTTTTGCTTCCTCTGAGTCTGTTACTAACTGAGTGGCTTTTGGCTGAGTGAGGTTTTTTTTGTTTGTAATAAACAGACAAAGACCATTTAGCAGTATGTACAACTACAAAGTCTCTGATCAATTCTGTGTTTAAATCTCTATATTGACATTTCACAACTAATACGTAAAGACGATTAATAAAATAATCTTAGATGCATCAAGATTTTAGAATCTTTAATTCATCTTTTTTGCAAATCTTTATTAGTTCTGAGATTAATTTAATTTTCAAAGGCTTTTCAATCTTCATCAATTTTGTCTGATATTTAACTAATACCTGTTCAAGCAATTAAATTATCCACAATGTTCTCAATCAAATAAAAAAAATAACTTCTATATTAATCTTGCTGTCTAATTTTGAAGCAATTCTGTATGTTAAAGACTGTCTTTTCCATGATCTTCAATTCAATGTCAGAATTTGATAACCTGCATAATTCCTTCCTGTAATGAAAGTTTGGATCTTTCTCAGCTTGTTAGATGTGCTTGCCCTATGTTTTAAATTATTTTACAGTGATAGAGGTTTTACACTAATTCTTTTGCAGTAATTCCACTCTTCTAAGCCTCACTATAACTCCCACTGTGGCTTCTTTCCTCTTGAAAAATCTCTGTACTGGTCATGAAATCTTTCTTTAAAATCTGAAAAACTGTTTAAAACCATTCTGTCTAACTTCTGAATGATTAATCTTCTTTCTCTGTGTTCCTGTGCTATTTTTCCAACCTTTCTTTGCTACCACTTTCCCACTTCTACCTCATGGTTCCTATGTGTGTAATGGCATCATTCAAAATAGGAGCTGCAAAGTTTTTAATATTAAAGATTTCTATTCTTCCAGATTACTTTTGCACCATTCACTCAGTTTTCCCAGCCCACGACAGCTTTTCTCGCTCAATCCTTAACCTCTGCTCAGCTCATTGCCTAAATTTTACAATCAGAATTAATCAGCGTAGTTCAGACAGACTACTGGTCAGCATCATCATTTGATCATGTGACTTGTGCTGGTCTCCATGGCTCAAGTACTCCTATCAATCTGCTCTGCATTTTTCTGGCCCTTTTCCTTTCAGATTGAAGTTGGACCTCTCTGGAAATGAAATTTTTGTATTTTTCCAAAACACTTTACAGTTATTTCCTGCTTTCTGTAACCACTGTCCCCACTGCCAGCATGTTGTGACCATTGTTGTCTACCTGTAGTGATCTGTGGTGAATGAGTGTCATTCATCTTTTGTAATCGGACTGTGATTTTAAGACTTGATAAAGTTAATACTAAGCTGCTTATTGCATTGCAGCACCATATACAGATTACCCAAGACTCTCTATGTCTCTTTACTGACTGTATTTATATCTTGGTCAGGCTGTCCTTATGAATGTCTGCCAAACAGTATCACAATAATACATTCCTGGTTAAAAAGCTTATGCTCGAAATTTTGACTGTCGTACTCCTTGAATGTTTCCTGACTGGCTGTGCTTTTCCAGCCCCACACTTTTTGAGTCTGGTCTCCAGCATCTGCTGTCCTCACTTTCTCCTAGTATCATATTGGGTGGTGCTCATCTCTTACTCTGTACCTCACCTTTGATCCTCAGTTATGGAAGCCTGCCTTACGGTGGATTGTGAAATTTTGATGTTTCACAACACTACTCTGCACATTTTGGGCTCACTCTACACTCAGCCACGTGACAAAAGCTGTCAGACACACACTATTGTCATTCATGCTAAAGAAATTGTTGACTTTTAAAAGCAAAGTCCTTGGCCAAATCCTTGTCTGTCAGCAGGCCATCAGTGTATTCTTATACTGCTCATTACATACCGCATGCAGCTATTTCTGTTCTCTGTGGATTCAGGAGAGCCATATTTCATGGCTGATTTGGTTTCCTGGCTGAAGCTTCAACTATCTGTGGTACACTATAGAAACATAAGCATTACTGTGACAGTCAGACCTACTGCATGAGTTATAGCGGGCAGCTAACTGGGTGTCACACATTTGTTCTTCATTGGTAAGAGGACAATACTCCATGATATGATGGATTTGTACCTTTTTGTTGATGAAAAGGCTGTGGTGAACCAGGCAATAAGCCAATTGCATAGAACATCAATCCTCAGACCACCTCCATGAGTTGCACAGTTTGGGATACTCAGTCAATTAATTTTCTGGTCAGTGGTGGTGCTGTGTATGTTGATTGTCAGAATTTTAGTAATGATAACATCATTGACTATCATTGGATTTTGGTTAGATTCTCCCTTATTCGCAATCGCTGTTACCTACTTGCTATAGTAACAGAAACATGGAGATTACCCAGATCTTGACTTTGCACGAGTGCAGATAGTTTCATTACCTGATATGTTGCAACTGGAACAGAATCCCATGTAATTATCTCCCATAAACAACATTTCTCAACATGTGACAAATTGAAGATTGATACAAAGGGGAACATTTTAAATTAGAAATAAAGATTGAAAAATCTATTTCAGACACTATAAATGAAAAGGATGTCCCTGATGACCAGAGAGTTCAGAAACAAGGATCACAGCCTAACGTCATGGGGTAAGCCATTTAGGACTGAGATGAAGAGAAATTTCTTCATCCAGACAGTGACATTCTCTGGTATAGAAAGCAGTAAAGGCCAAAATATTGAATGTTCAATTTCGAGAAAGGATTAAATATTGTTCTTCAGGCTAAAGGGACAAATGGGTAAGGGGAGAAAGTGGGAGGAGGGTATTAAGTTGGATAATCTGCCATGATTATATTGAATAACGAAGCAGACATGAAGATATTAGTGGCCTACTCCTGCTCCTATTTTATATGTTTCTGTGTTTTCAGACTCAAACCTGCTCAATTTGTTGTGCTCATTGAGGTGGGAAAGTGAGTGGATGAACAATCTGTTCTGGGAAGTAGTCTGAATTTTAAGTCTGAAAGCTAATGTCATTCTAGTTTTTAATTTCACCTGTGTTTGACCAGTTTCCTTAAACATTGGGAAAACCAGCAGCTTCACTGAAGTGAGGATGAATTCCAGAGATGATTGCCTTTGTCAAGATTAGAATAGTGCTGGAAAACCCTCTGAAGAGCTTTTGCCTGAAACATCAATTTTTCTGCTGCTCGGATGCTGCCTGACCTGCAGTGCATTTCCAACAACACTCTAATCTTGACTCTAATCTCCAGCATCTACAGTACCCACTTTCACCAATGTACCTATCTACAGGTTCCATGAGTCTGTCTGTTAAGCCCCTGTGATTAGACACATCCTTCCAAATCCAAATCGCCAACCTGCATCAAAACTTCAATCCTACCACTAGGCCTTTAACCCATCCAAATAACAGCGCCCTTGAACCAATCCTGCCCCTCCCCAAACACCTGAATACCTCAACACCAGGTCTCCCAATGGCCCCAACTGCAAAGCCCTCAAGCCAGTCCCATATCACCCTTAAACACCACCCCCATTATGAGACATTCAATCCTTGCTGTGGTTCTATTCGCCGAGCTGGGAATTTGTGTTGCAGACGTTTCGTTCCCTGTCTAAGTGACATCCTCAGTGCTTGGGAGCCTCCTGTGAAGCGCTTCTGTGATGTTTCCTCCGGCATTTATAGTGATAAATGCCGGAGGAAACATCACAGAAGCGCTTCACAGGAGGCTCCCAAGCACTGAGGATGTCACTTACACAGGGGACGAAACGTCTGCAACACAAATTCCCAGCTCGGCGAACAGAACCACAACAACGAGCACCCGAGCTACAAATCTTCTCACAAACTTTGAACATTCAATCCTTATCCAATCCTTATTCAAGCCTTCTCTGGCCTCCTCTCACTACAGATTAATGAGATCAACAGTACACTTTAAAAAAAAGTTATCTTTTGTGGATATAGTTGTTGTTGCATCTGTAGTCAATTCCTTATTATCCTGGAAGTCAACAACCATTTCAGAAAGCAGTTACAAATCAACCACATTGTTTTGAAGTCACATGTAGGCCCGGCCAGATAATTTCTTTTTGTAAAGGGCATTCGTGAGCTAGATGGATTTTCTAGGAGAATTGATGATAGTCCCAGTTACCAAGGTTAGCTTAATATTTCCAGATTTATTAATTGAACTTAAATTCCACCAGCTATCTTGGTTGACTTATTCTCAGTTCATTAAGTTGAGCTTCTGGGCTAATAGGCTGGTGGTATCATCACAGTAGCAAAGACTTGAGTGCCTTCCTCATGCTGATCAAGAATCCTTCCCCTGCATTTGAGATTGCAGCCTATCCATCACAACATTGCTAATTTTCAGATAGTGAACAGATTAGTAACATCGATCAATTTGGTTTGTGTCTGATTTTCCATTTCTACCCTCTCAAAATGTTTGGGTTCTTGGTTCTGGGTGGGTAAATAAAAATTGAACACAAATTATCTAACGTTAATCCCTATTTCCCTATTCCCTCATATAATTTAATGTGCTGCTCCCTCTATGGGATACACATTTACTTCAGATGATCGTTTCCTTTCTAAGTATTGACTGGTGATACTTTTACAAACCAATAACACAGAAACCAAGTTAATGCTCTGCAAAGCTGGTATCAAGTCTCACCATGGTACAAAATGGAATTTGAATCCAATTAAAAATCCGGAATTAAGAGTCTAATGAGGACTATGAAACCATTGTGGAGGAAATTTTCATCTGATACACAAATGTTCTTTCATGAACGTAACTGCAATCTTTACCTGGTCTGGCCTGCATGTGATTCCAGACCTGCAACAATGTGATGGACTCTTAACTGGCTACTAGCAATTAAGGTTAGGTAAAAAAAATGCTGGCCTGACCAATGATGTTGCTGTTTTGTAAAAGAAAATTCTAAACTTATGTTTTGCAATTTATGTTTTATGCTCTCCCCTCCTCTCCCAGCAGTGAGTGCACAGGAAGGATACCCTGCAAAATGCCAATGAGCAGCTACTTATGATTCTCATTCTGCTGGGCAACAGAGGCCCATCTCAAGTATTTAGTTTTCCTTGTCAGGTCCACTTCACCCGTTGGAGAGCTCCCCCCTTCCAGCAAGTCATTATTCCCTTTCTTATTTCCCCCCCCACCCACCCCCTCACTAAATTCCATTGCCCCATGGCCTGTTTATCATTGTCTTCCTAGCTCTTCCTGTGACTTGGTTCCTTCTGGCTTGGTTCCATCTGTACTAGCACTCACCACAATTTACCTTTAAATCCAGCCATGGCTCCTCAGCTGATGTGGACTATTCCACTCCCAGCAGTGGCTGCTACTCTGGGTAGTGCCTCTGGGATCAGAGAATTGCCCATCATTTGGTTGGCAAGTATTTCCCTGAGGCAGGACCTCCTGCTCAAATAGAGGCAGAAGTTCCAAATTAAACCAAGTAATTATTTCAAAGCTGAATAATCCTATAGTGATTATCTGCCAGAGCAGGGTTGAATGGGTGCAGGGGATGCAAACCCAACTTTTTCACAAAGTGAAGGCAGGGATCCTGGCTTCTCCTTAGATCTAACCCTTAATCAGAGTACCAGTGCCTATTTGTAATGTATTCTGATCATATGTTTGGAATCACATCTACTCCTAATGCTGTTATAGTTTGTAAAATGAAGTTGTTACTTCATTTTAATAATTAGTGCTAATTTTGGACGAACATCCCCTGCCTCTCAAATGATCAGATGCAACTGTTTTAATTACTCTATCTATTCCAGTTCCCTGACTCATGAATCTGTTCTTGCCAAGTCAAGGAAATTAAGCAATTTCCACTAACTGACAAAATGCTGGTGAGGTTGATCAAAAATTGAATATTACTTATGGGTGATTGAACACTGCAATCTGAAACAGCGATATGGTTATTCCACTGCTGTTTATTTTCACTATATTGCAGTAAGCGTGATCTGAGGCTATTGCAAACAAATTAAATAATGTTTGATATAACACTTATTCTAACACAGAATTATTTCCTGAGCCAAATTTTTCATTCATGAATCTGTAATAACAATTTCCAGCTCAACATTTTGGTATTTTTAATTCTGCCTCTTGATTATTTCACATCAATAATAAATATGATAGTAGGGATCATAATGTCCTCCACCTTGTAAAAACCATAAATTCAGCACTTGCTGGAATTTATCATGCCAGAATTAAAGATTCTCTGAGGTTGGTTAAGAATTTTTTTCCTGCAGAGGCCATTTTTCTATGTTGCAATTCAATATATACATGGATCTTGCTGAATGTCTTGGGTAAATTTGCCATTCTAAATATGCTGTATGGTTGTAGCCTGGTGAGGCTCGAGTGTTCCTGAAAAAGCAAGCCATTGCTGCTACTTCTTGCTTTTCTCATCACTCCCTGTTAACAATGCCCATTCTGTTTATGCTCACACACACACACAAACACTCCAGCATGGCACCAAATTAGTTCAAACAACTTGTTGGTGATAGTAGTTAAATGAGACCTGGCCATTAAAATGGCTGTCATGCTGCACAGAACTCTCTGTTTGCATGTTCTGACCATCGACAGCACAGAAAGTAAAATTCTCCTCCCTGTCAGAACAAAGGTATTGCCCTGTATATCAGAGAATAAATTGACATAGGAAATCCCTTTCTCATCCTTGAAACTGGAGTGCAAGAACTACTGAAATCACATTTAGTTAATTGCTTTTGTGGAGATTCTGCAATTCTTTTGAGTGGGAGAATTGCTGCAGAATCTTCACCACATTGCATTTGGTCATGTATGACCTTGGATTATTCCAAGTCCAAATGCTCTATGCCTCAAATCATAACAGACATTTCAAAATGAGCAGAGAATGGGTAATTGTTTCAACCACTTCACAAAGCGAAATAACACTCACATTTTTATTGACCATTTTTACATGACAACTCCACCGTAGTGGGAATGATTTGTCCCCCTATGACTTTTGAAGACAGCCAGGTAAGGGCCTAAACGAGTTTAACCTGATATGTAAGACATTGTGAATTAATGTCCCTTCATTCTAATTTATTGATTGCATGCAACCTCTCCCCAGATATTTAACCAATCTACAAGATAAAACAACTTAACAATGATCTGATCTCTCCTGAACATTGCCTTTTGTCTGAAACAGACTGCCATTCATTCTAGTCACCTCAGGAGCCTATATCCAAGATAGTAGTAGTGACAAAACCACCAGCTACATGGAGTAACACATTACTCAATGACAGTCTCAGCTGTTGCTGTTTCCTTTCTGCATTATGAAAGTGACTCTACTTAAAAAAGGTTACTTTGTGACGGCAAATGTGTTTGTCTATCCTGTGGTCATTAAAGGCCCTGAATAAATGCAAATAAGTCCTACCATCCTTTTCTTTCCTGTACACCAAGAGAAGGTGTAAAATTGACCCAATTTGTTGCTTTTCTTAGTACTGCCCTAAGGATTCCCACTTTTCTAAATCTCAAAACTTCAAACTGTGTCATGACTTTTTAATTCCCAGCTAGCTCCAGAATAGGTATGAACAACAAATCTTCTTGCCACAAATATGAAGAAGTGAATGCCTGTAGTGTCAGGGGGACAACAGCATGGGATTTTGACCATTAATGGTATTTCACAGCAGAGAAGGAAGAAACAGATCATATAGGAGGAAAATGATTAGCAGCAAGTAGCTTAAGCAGCTGGTGTATCTGGATATCTTGAAGGAAAACTGGTTGGAAAGCTGTGCTTCAGGTGACTGTGGTGATTGCTGTTTGCCATCTGATTACCAGGTTACAGATAGACAGCCATCTGCACTGTTCTATTAGATGCTGTAAAGGTCATTACTGCCTTCCGAAGTACAGAAGACTTTCCAGACTCCTGCAAGAATGTAGGACATGATTAGGTCATTTATCCATCAAGCCTTTGACATAATTTGCTGATATTGCTGATCTAGACTGAACTTCACATTATTCCTGTATTTCTTAATATCACAAAAATCTATCAATTTCGGATTTAAAATTAACAGTTGATCTAGCATCAATTGCTATTTGTGGAAGGTCCTAACATTTTTTTGCCTCACAGTGTGTTTCATCAATTCCGTCTTGAAAAAGTTAGCTTTATTTTTCACTATGACCTTTATAGCTCTAGACTTTCAAATAGAATAAATAGTTGTTCTCTATTTAGATACCATTCCTCAGAAGGCATTGGCAACAATGGACTTCCATTGGATTGATCTGTGGTTATGCTTGGTGAAGTCCATCGATGATCTGCTCTTCTATTCTGTCGTTGATCAATAAATCTTCAGCTTTCACTGCTGTCATTAACCAACTTGTTTAGCCATTTTAGGAACATATCTTCCATGATCAACAAGTCCTTAAGTGCAACTCAACCCTAGAGTATCTGACCCAGAAACAAGGATTTACCATTTCATTATTCAAACTCCTCTCTCTATAAATGATCTGTTCCCTTTAATGCCATGCAAACAAATATAAAATCACATCTTAACATTCTAAATCCCAGGGAGTACAACATACATTTGTTTAATATAAAAGAGAAACCTCGATTCTCTGTTCAGTTTTTTTAATATTTAAACCCATGAGCCTTCCCCTCATAAAAACACCAACTCCCCTTCCCAATTCATGTCCCCTCATAAACCCCCTCATTTAAGGCATTTCCATGTGTACTCACTCAGTAAATATTCTGTACATAAATGTGTACTAATTCTCTAACATTCCAAAGTTTTGAGGTAGTGTCAACATTCCCTCAGATGCCAGCAGATTTGACAGAGGGACAGCACTTCAGGAGAATGATCTACTAACAATGTAGTTAAGGAAATAGGAAATGGTTGAGAATAAAGGATATCTTTACCAGTACATTTTTCTTGATTATCCGTGAATGCTGTGTTCTAGAATTCTGTGGTAAGTTTCATGTCATGCCATTTTATGTTCATCATGTCTCTGTCTGGGTCAATACTTGATAATGTAGCATTCCTAGAATATGCATCTTTAAAGATAGAGATTTGCTGATCGTCATTTTCGACCCATTCATTATGATTAACAAAGGATAAGAAGCTGTATGCCCAAGATTTCATAACTGGCACCCCTTTCAAACACTGTCCCAGCACCTGTCAGCCTTGTGCAGACTGCCAACATATGTGTATTGCTTCAGTGACATATTTCTCAAATTTATTTCCAGTTCAGAATATTTATCGGCAATTCTTTCTCATTGAGCACTTGTGTTCCTTCTTTGCCAACATGTCCAACAGGGAATTTTCTTGGTATTTTTGAGCTATTACTGGTAGAAAAAATAATACATATTTCACTATTGAATTCATGAACTTATCAGTGTTACATAAGTTAATTGACTTGTTAGCTGGTTAAGGCAAGTTAAAGGCTCATTATTACAAGTCTGTTATGACAGGCTGCAATTCATTACCACTAACACACTCACATTCTGAGCAAGCACAAATTTCTAAGATGTATGTGACCTGATTTCTTTGGTGTTAATCATCAAGCTGTGTTTCTGGCAACATGCTTTAAGCAAGTGTCAAACAATTGAACAAATCAAACAAATTTATTTGTGCAACAATATAGGATATGAAGGAATAGGACACATCTCAGTTTCTAACTCTCTATTTAACATATCAGTTTCAGTTTTCAACTTTATATTCTGGCTGTTTAATACAAATATTGTCCTTCATGCATAAGTATATCATTAGACTGTTAACTCATTTATGGAATTTCTCTTGAATTAGGCAAAAATAGTGCAGATGCTGGAACTCTGAAAGTGACACAGAAAAAGCGGAGAAGATTGCAGTTGTACAGGACTCAAAATGTTTGCTGCTTGCTTCTGCACAGATGCTGCTAGACTTGCTGGGTTTCTCCACTATTAACTGTGTTTGCATGGAATTCCACTGTCTATTTCAAAGCAATACCATGTAATAATGCTGCTGTTTTTTTCATTTGATCTTGTGCTGTGGGGGTCAGTGACTGAGCCAATATTTATTACCCTACATAAGGTGACCGTGAGCTGTTTTCTTGAACTACAGCTGACCCTGGAGTGTACACACATGGGGCTGATAGGAAAGGATCTGTATTTGATAATATTCATTTTAGCTACACTTCCATTGCATTCTAGGTGAAGCTTTTTTATTAATGTTCTATGTTTTCTTCTCATGTTTCCTAGGTAGTGAGCTGCTCCACCTATCAATTGCTGCTTTTGTCGAAGTTTCAAATAAGGAACATTCAGCCTGTCAGCCCAAAGGAAGGTGCATAAAATGAATTTATTTGGTGCTTTCATTACCTCAGAGTTCCAAAATTCCTTGCAGGCTGTGAGTTTTTTTTTTGAATGAGTCACAATTTCAAACACCAAATATGACATTTCATTTGTACACTGCACAACCATCAGCATAAAAATAAGATTAATTACCAAATCTACTGACTATAATACTAATGCTCATGAGCTAACAACTTTGCTGTTTGTTCAGGTATGTGTGCTAGGTTGTTCTATGTGAAAGCAAGGCTGAACCTCAGCTTAACATTTCAACTGAAAAACAGTAAAGTTTAAATCAGATAGGGCTGACATGCTGATGTGAGTTGGATGCAGACAATGATCTGGGATTGGTAGGCTGAGGCCAATTTTTGATTGGGATTAATTCAGTCCTCATTTAAATCAGGTCACCTTTTGTGTGCCCAGGCCCCCAGAGACTGAGCCTGACTGCGCATCAAAACAAGAGCTGGAATTGCACGGTTACAACTGTTTATTGTAGTTCATTATACACTTACGCTTGGCATAGGACATGAGTATATAAAGTGAGGAGCTGGAAATGTGTTGCTGGAAAAGCGCAGCAGGTCAGGCAGCATCCAGGGAACAGGAGAATCGCCGATTCGGGCATAAGCCCTTCTTCAGGAAGGGCTTATGCCCGAAACATCGATTCTCCTGTTCCCTGGATGCTGCCTGACCTGCTGCGCTTTTCCAGCAACACATTTCCAGCTCTGATCTCCAGCATCTGCAGACCACACTTTCTCCTATATAAAGTGAGGAACCAATCTTAGAAAGTGGTCTCATTTTAAGTGGAGAAACTAAGATGATGCAATGCCAGACAAATGACTGAAACATATGCTATATCATCAGCAATAGAAATGTAACATAGTTATAGATTCTTAAGATATTTATAGCACAGAAGGACGCCATTCAACTCATTATGTCTGTGCCGGTCAACACAAATCTGACTAAACTAATCTCATTTCTCACCTTTTGGCCCATACCTCTGTAAGCTAAGGCAATATAAGTGAATATCTATATACTACCTAAATGTTATGAGACTTTCTGACTCAACCACTCTTTCAGGCAGTGAGTTCCAGACTCCTACCACTTTAGGAGTGCAAACCTTCTCCTCAAATCCCCTCTTAACCTTCCATATCTTAGCTTCAACCTGTGCTCCTGTTTATTAACTCTTCTATGAATTGAATAAAGTGACTTACATTTTACCCTGTCCATGCCCTTTATTCTGTTGATTGGATACACAGTCAGTGGAGGTATCAGCTAGGCTCCATGGTGGCATATTTTGCAGTGTAATGTGGATACACATGTTAATGATAGGATGAAGTAACTCTACAGGAAACAGTGATATGTTTTGAGACTCTGACAAGAGAGGGATGGAGGAACTAGAGAGCTCTAAATTCAGAGATCAGTATTCTGTAGATAGGGTTGGAAGTAAAACATTTGTTGGAACTTCATGGAGTCAGACAATGGTCCATTTTAGATAAGACAGAGACAGAAACTCGATGTAGCGGACTTGAATTAAAGAGGCTGTACTTAAAGCGAGTACCCTCTACAGTGCAAGACAGAACTCCAATGTTCAGAACAAATGGCAGACGGGATCTTTTTTTATTTATTGGATGCATGTATCACTGGCATAGACACCATTTGTTACCCATCCCTAACTGTTCTTGAATTGACTGACCTACTCACCCACTTAAGGCGACATGCTGGCTCAGTGGTTAGCACTGCTGTTTCACAGCATTAGGGACCCGGGTTTGATTCCAGCCTTGAGTAATTGATCTATGTTGCATTTGCACATTCTCCCCGAGTCTGCCTGAGTTTCCTCAGGTACTCCAGTTTCCTCCCACAGTCCAAGGATGTGCAGGCTAGGTGGATTGGCCTTCTGAAATTGTCCATAGTGTTCAGGATTTTGCCATGGTAAATGTGGGCGTAAGCATACAGGGGGGACTGGCTCTGGGCGAGATGCTTTTTGGGGGGGTTGGTGTGGACTCGATGGGCTGAATGGCTGCCTTACGCATTATAGGGATTCGATGATTTTAGAGGTAAGCCTACAGTAAACCACACTGCTGTGGATCTAGAATTGCATATTGGCCAGATGGGTAATGACAGCAGCTTCCTTTCCTATGAAAGGACATTAGTGAACCAGATGGGTTTTTGTAACAATTTATATTTGTCATGGTCACTAATATTGAGATTAGCTTTGAATTCAAGATTTATAAATTGAATTTAAAATTCCATAAGCTGCTGTTGTGGGAATTGAATGCATGTCCCCAGAGCATTAGCTTTGATCTTTGGAATTATTGCTGTAGTGACATAACCACCATCCCAGCTGTGGATTTATGAGGACAGAAAAATATAGAATTATATCCATGATGTCAGTGAGATCTGTGGATGCAGCTCAAACCATTATTGAACAGGGTGGTGTGGTGACTCAGTGGTTAGCACTGCTGCCTCACAGCACCAGGTACCTGGGTTTGATTTCAGCCTTAGGTAACTGCCTGTGTGGAGTTTGCACATTGTCTGAATGAGTTTCTGTCAGGTGCTCTAGTTTTCTCCCACAATCCACAGATGTGTAGCTTAGGTGGATTGGCCTTGTTAATGTGTCTTGTAATGTCTTTGGAGGTGCAGGCTAGGTGGATTATCCATGTGTAAATGCAGTGCTATGGGGATGGATATGAGTGACATGCTCTTTGGAGGTTTAGTGGAGACTTGATGGGCCACATGACCTCTTTCTTCACTGTAGGGATTCTATGACTGCCCAGTCTGACATTCTTCAATTCAGTCATACCGTGGCCTCTCATTTCAGTGATCTAGGAATTCTCAAGGGATTGGTGCAAGAGGTATCTTTTGGATCAGACATCAGGCTGAGTCATTATCTTGGTATTCCAGTAAATTCAGAAGACATAGAGCAAGAAGTACACATTTCTTATTGACTATAAAATAATATTTATGATATTTGTATAGTTAAGGGCCTCTAGAAACATGTTAAAACTGAGCTGAAATTCTAACTGCAACTTTGCTTTTAAGTCCAATTTGTTTTTTAAGATTTTCTGAAGCATTTAAAGATCTCATTTACATGAAGGTGTGTGAATTTCATCTGTGGTTGGTGTCATCTCAGAACTTGTTTACTGAAAGTACATAATTCAGCTGGAATGCTGTCAGATAATTATGTGGCAGAAAATGACCACATTAGGCAGCAGAATAGACAACAATTGAACTACTGAAATATTTCATGTGTGATTTTGGCATAATTCAGCAAATGTGAACTTTAGTCAAATGCAAAATCTCAGATACTTGATATTTCTATTGTTGGGTTCATTGTTGTAGAGCTGAAAATGTGTTGCTGGAAAAGCACAGCAGGTCAGGCAGCATCCAAGGAGCAGGAGAATCGACGTTTCGGGCATGAGCCTTTCTTCAGGAATCTTCAGCCCTTCTTCATTGCTATAGAGAATGGTTTAAGCAGATTGATGAATTAGCTGCAGCTATACATCTCATCTGATTTTCCATTTCACTCTACTCCCCAGAAGGAGTGGTCAGGCTGCCCTCAGTCAAATCTGCACTTCCGAAACTTATTCTGTTACATTTCTATGGATAGGCTGCTTGCCTGTTCAAATGGGACCTGGTGGAACAAAACAAAATCACAGTGGGACAACGTACTGACCTTAATTTTAACTGTCTCTGCTCAACAGACTCATGCCTGACAGGGATATAAAAGTCAGAACTTTCCAATCTAAATGTAGACTTGTGTATCTCTCAGGATATATCATAAACTAGTGAGTGAATCAGTAAGTAGCTAAAGTTCAAGGAGGTTGTAGTAAAATGAGTTGATGCCTGGATACTGACCACTAGCGGTGTGTAGTTGGGCAGAGTGCTGTGACCTTCCTATGCTGGTTTAAGGGCTGTTCAGTCTTCAGTGGAGGAGGATATACCATGAATATATCTCAGTAGAAGAGGCTTTTGTCTTAGATAATATCATGAGACCATAGAAAAGTAGGAACGGGAGTAAGCTGTTTGACCCCTTGAGCCTGGTCTGCTATTCATTAGGATTACATTTGATCCAACATTCCTCACATCCACTTTCCTGCCCCATAAACCTTGATTCCCTTACTTATTAAGAATCTACAAATCTCAGCCTTCAACATACACAAGGACTCTTCTTCCGCAGCTCTCTGTGAGAAAGAGTTCCAAAGACTCACATCACTCTGAAAGAAGAAATTCCTCCTCATGTCAAGTCTTAAATTAGTACCCCTTTATTCTGACAATATGACCTCTGGTTCTAGTGTGACAAGTTAAACTTCACAACATTAATAACTTCATAGTTTGAAAGATAAGCAATAACTCTTTCTAGAGATTAAAGAGACAAAACCAAATTCAACTGGGATGATGGAACCATCCTAGCACAGGCAAAACAGAGACACACCAGAGAATTCCTTGAAGCCTGACACTCCAACTGGAACTCAATCAATAGATACATTGAACTTGACCCCATATACAAACCACTCAGATACAGAACTGCAAGTACCAAGAAATAGAGACATAGAAATACCAGACGGGACACACCACCAACACCTTATCAAAGACACACTGATGATGTCACCTCGCGAAGCGATGAAACGTTTGCAAAAAACCACACCATCTCAGCGAGCAAATCCATGACTCCAGCCACAACCTGGGCTACAAATCTTCTCAAGAAATCTATAAGCAAAGACTGATTAGGAATAGTCGGTATGGTTTTGTGTGAGTCACTCACAAACTTGAAGTAATCAAAACAATTGATAAGAACAGAGTGGTAGATACTGTTTACATGGACATCAATAAAGCCTTTGACAATGTTTTTCATGGTTAACTAATTAGTAGAGTTAGATCACATTGGATTCAGGGAGAGCTTGCCAATTGGATATAAAATTGGTTTGATGGTCGGAGACAGAGGTTGGTGATGGAGGGTTGTTTTTGAGAATGGAGACCTGTGACAAGTTGTATTCCACAGAAATTGATACTGGGTCCACTTTTGTTTGTTATTTATATAAATCATTTGGATGAGAATATAGGAGGTATGCTTTGCAAGTTTGTGGGTGACACCAAATAGTGGCAAAGTAGGCAGTGAAGAAAGGTATTTAACACTACAAAGGAATCTTGATCAATTGGGTCAATGGGCTGAGGAGTGACAGATGGAGCTTAATTAGATAAATGTGACGTATTGCATTTTGGTGAAACAAACAAAAGCAGACATTATAAAGTTACTGGTCGGGCCCTGGGTAGTATTGTGGAGCAGAGAAACTTTTGAGTTCAGATACATAATTGTATGAAATTTGCATCACAGGTAGACAGGGTGGTTAAGAAGGCATGTAGCATGCTTGCCTCCATTGCTCAGACCTTTGAGTGTAGGAGTTGGAACATTATGTTGAGGTTGTACATAATGTTGGTGAGGCCTCTTCTGGGGTATTGTGTGTGGTTCTAGTTGCCCTACTATAAGAAGGATATTATTATTTTGGAAAGGGTTCAGAAAAGATTTACCATGATTTTTCTGGGAATGGAGGGTTTGAGCTATAAAAATAGGCTAGATCGACTGGGACATTTCTCATTGGAGCATGGAGCTTGAGAGATCACCTCAGAGAAGTTTATAAAATCATGAGGGGCATCGATAAATGAATAACAAGGGTCTTTTCCCAAGTGTGAGGGAGTTCAAAATTAGTGGACCTATTTTTAAGGTGAGAAGGGTAAGTTTTAAAAAGAACATGAGAGGCAAAGTCTTTACATATATGGAATGAACTGTGAGACAAAGTGGTGGGTTTAGGTACAGTTACAACATTTAAAAGATATTTAAGTAAGTACACGAATAGGAAAGGTTTGGAGAAATATAGGCCAGACACAGGCAAGTGGAACTAGTTTAGATTGGGAACATGGTGGGCATGGATTAGCTGGACTGAAAAGTCTGTTTCCATGCTGTATGACTCTATGACTTTTTAACACATGAGGGGAAAAATCCTCTTAGCATTTACCCTGTAACCCTTAAAGGATCCTATGTTTTAATGAGATCACCTTTCATTCTTCTAAATGACAATTTATAGAGTCCCAAAATGTCTAGCCTTTGCTCATAAGACAATACCTCTACACCAGTGATCATCCTAGAAAACCTTGTCTGCCTCAAATGAAAGTATATCTTTCCTTATTTGGTCTCGCCAGCACTTTGTTCAGCTGCAGTAAGACTTCCCTACACTTATATTCCAATCCCCTTGAAATATGGCTCAACATTCCATTAGCTTTACTTTTACTTGCTGTGTTTTGTGCACAGGTATCTCCCAGATATAATTTATTACAAAACAGCAAATACGTTCAGATTACATCAACTCATGGTTGTATTAACTTATACGAGAAGCAGGGAAGATGCATGCATCTATACCCGGAGACTATACCTGACTCCATCAGACATTCCACTCTCAGACTGTTTGATATCATTAGACCAGTTGAAGTTCAGCATTGCTCAAGCATTAATTCTTTCAGAACCTTACACCACAGAGGTCAAGATTAAATAAAGCAAAGGAATTGAGAACCTTATCGTGATAAACATCTGATATTTGACAACAATAATTGTCAAGAATTAAAAGCAATTTATTATGAAATGTATACCTACTTGTTAACAGGAACATATCGGTGCACTACTCAAATGGCAGCTGAAGATAGAATCATCTGCTGCTGTTCACTTATGAAGACATTCATAGACTGTTGGCACTGAACCAACCATAAATAAACTGAGATGAAAGTAAAAGATTTCCAAGTACCAACTCTGAAGAGTAAAACGAATGAGGATGAAGACCATATAAACATGTAGAATTTTAAATGGAGGTGGGAGAGAAAAGATGTAACTTTTAACTTTACCAGTGCAAAATAGCAATAGCAAATTGAACAATTGATATTCCACAATGAGTTTGATCTACTCTTTGTCCATTTTACCCAAAATACTCCCAACATTCTGAACGTTAACAGTGAACTCTGTACCTTAAACATGCGGCACTTAAAACTGAATTGATCCCTGGATCATAAGCATTATCAGCAAAATTTTAGCTGCCAAGTGGGAGGGAAGGGAACTTTGATGGTTGGTGGTTTGAATATGGCCAAAGCATTAAATTCGTGAAAAATGCTGGTGCACTGGAAACCTAAAATGATCCTATTCAATTCAACGTTTAACGCAGACTGGCTTGGATGTAAGAGGAAAGGCCCATGGATTTGCTGGGTTTGTAATGGCCAGCATTTAACCCAGCATTCTAGCTTGAACAACCAGTGCAAAGACTTCCATATCTGACTTCCACGGATCAGGTTCAACAAAGTGGAGCATAATGTGAAGTAATTGGGAAGTGGTCAATGGAGCAGATATGCTTAAAGACTGAAACAGTGTAACTACTGTCCTGCCTATTTGAAAGGATAGAACACTACATGTTCCGTGAAAATGCTTTCACTGGGGAGATCCAACCTTTTTAGAAGGCAATTTTTGGCCTATCATAACCTTTGATGCTGGTGTCCTTGCCTGCTAGAAGCTGCTATTCAATCAGAGGCCTAAAGTCCATGGGTTAAGGCCTACTCTTCAAGGGATCTAGAAGTGAGGAGGCAAGTTATTTTTATTGTCTTGTGAGGTAAGGGTTGTGAGAAGATGGAATTTGGTGAGGTCAGAGGCAAGAGCAATGAGGTGGTTTCCAGAGGCCATCTGTCTGCTCCTTTGCACCCCCACCCAACCCCACCCCCAATCTGATTGTCTCTGTGCTCCTGACTATAGAAATTGTAGGTGCCACACCCTCTAACCAGGTAGGCTTTCATAGTTTCCCAGTGGGATTATTAGCCACATTTCTTAGCCATTGAAAAGATCATGAAGGTGGTGAATTGAGGTCCTTGAGTAACCATTAATTGAGCACTTAAGGACTATAATTGCTGGAAAGTCCCAAGTAGATATGTTTGCCCAGTATATTATGAACCAACCATAAATAAACTGAGATTAAAGTAAAAGATTTGCAAATACCAACTCTGAAAAGTAAAACGAATGAGGAAGAAGACCATATAGGGACACTGTGAATTTTAATTCCATTGCTGCTTTTCCAAGAAAGTTAATTCATTCTGAAGCCAAAGTATGAAGTAGGAAAACAGAGAACAATCTTTTGTTTAATATTAGATTTATTTACACAATCCAACATTACAAATGCTGCTTCCTCACTAGCCAAGCTTTGGAAGGATATCGAGAAAGTAGGACCAATCTGAAATGAGGAATTAAGAGCACTGAAGTAACTTTAGCAAACAGGGTTGAGGAAAATCCCAAAGCCTTTTATTCGTAAGTAAAGAACAAGAGGGTAACTAAAGAAAGGGTTGGCTCACTTAAGGACAAAGGAGAAAAGTTATGCATGGAGTCAGAGAAAATGAGTGAGATTATTAATGAGTACTTTGTATCGTTATTCACTGAGGAGAAGGACATGACAGATGTTAAGGTTAAGGATAGATGATTGATTACTCTAGGTCAAGTCAGCATAAGGAGGAAGGAAGTGTTGGGTATTCTAAAAGGCACTAAGGTGGACAAGTGCCCAGGTCTGGATGGGATCTATCCCAGGTTACTGAGGGAGGCGAGAGACGAAATAGCTGGGGCCTTAACAGATATCTTTGCAGCATTCTTGAATACGGATGAGGTCGGGAGAACTTGAGAATTGCTAATGTTGTCCCTTTGCTTAAGAAGGGTAGCAAGGATAATCCATGTAATTATAGACCAGTGAGCCTTGTATCAGTGGTAGGGAAGCTGCTGGAAAAGATACAAAGGAATAGGTTCTATTTATATTTGGAAGGAAATGGGTTTATCAGTGATAGGCAGCATGGTTTTGTGCAGGGAAGGTCATGTCTTACTAACTTAATAGAATTCTTTGAGGAAATGACAAAGTTGATGTATGAGGGAAGGGCTATAGATGTAATATACATGGACTTCAGTAAGGCGTTTGATAAGGTTCCCCATGGTATGTTGATGGAGAAAGTGAAGTCGCATGGGGTTCATGGTATACTAGCTTGATGAATAGAGAACTGGCTGAGCAACAGGAGACAGACAGTAGTAGTGGAAAGATGTTTCTCAAAATGGAGAACTGTGGCCAGTGATGTTTCACAGGAATCCATGTTGGGACCACCATTTTTTGTGATATACATAAATGATCTGCAGGAAGGTATAGCTGGCCTGATTAACAAGTTTGCAGGTCACACTAAGATTGGTGGAGTAGCAGATAGTGAAGGGGACCGTCAGAGAATGCAGCAGAATATAGCTGGACTAGAGAATTGGGTGGAGAAATGGCAGATGGAGTTCATTCCAGGCAAATGTGAGGTATTGCATTTTAGAAGATTCAATTTTAGAGTGAACTATACAGTAAATGGAAAAGCCCCGAGGAAAATTTATATACAGAGAAAGCTGGTTGTCCAGGTCCATTATACCCTGAAAGTGACAACACAGGTCGATAAAGTGGTCAAGAAGGCATACAGCATGCTTTCCTTCATTGGCTGGTGCATTGAGTACAAGAGTTGGCAGGTCATGTTACAGTTATATAGCACTTTGGTTCTGCCACATTTGGACTACTGCATACAGTTCTGATCACCACATACCATAAGGATGAGGATGCTTTGGAGAGGGTGCAGAGGAGGTTCACCAGGATATTGCCTGGTATGGAGGGTGCTAGGTATGAAAGGGAGGTTGAGTAGATTAGGATTATTTTCATTAGAAAGATGCAGGTTGAGGGGTGACCTGATTGAGGTCTATAAAATCATGAGAGATATAGACAGGGTGGGTAGCAAGAAGTTTTTCTGAGAGTGGGGACTCAATTACTAGGGGTCACGAGTTCAAGGTGAGAGGGGAAAAGTTGAGGGGAAGAATGTATGCAAAGTTCTTTACACAGAGGGTGATGGGTACCTGGAACAAGTTGCCAGTGGAGGTGGTAGAGGTGGGCACGATAACATAATTTAAGACGTATCTAGACAGATACTTGAATAGGCAGGGAGCAGAGGAATACAGATCCTTGGAAAATAGGTGACAGGTTTTGATAGAGAACATGGATCAGCACAGGTTTGGAGGACCAAAAGGCCTGTTCCTGTGCTGTAACTTTCTTTGTTCTTTGCTTTTTAAGACTGAGTGACCAAAGTCTCTTTTATGCGCTCAAGTAATTTCATCGATCAGTTCCCTCCACCTGCAGATATTCATCCTTCATAATATCTTAAAAAATTGCATAATTGTGGCAAAGTGGTCACATCCTTACCTCTGAGTCAGGAAGCCAGGGTTCCAGTCCTGCTTTCTTCCCACACTCGTTGCCAGACCTGCTTAGTTTCACCAGCAATTACTGCTTTTGTTTCAGATTTGCGGTATCTGCAGGTTCTTGGTTTTATTTTAATGTTTAACTCAGAGCCACATCTCTTCCAAATATGCTCACCTTAAAGAAGTTCATCCTCTCTTTGATGGGATGTCTGTTCTAACCTTTCTTCTTGGTCTACCATCTCCTGCTATCCACTCACCTCTCCATTCAACAGCACATCTGTCCCCCCAACTTTATCCAATCTTAGCTTCACTATAAATCAGTTCTGATGACGTGACACCGGACTCGAAATGTTAACTCTGCTTTCTGCACACAGATGCTCCTAGACCTGCTGAATTTCACGAGCAATTTCTGTCTTGGTTTCAGATCTCCTGCACCCGCAGTTGTTTTATTCAAGTCTTGTGTGCTCCAGATTTGTGTCGCTGCATTTCTGGATAAGGTTCATTTCAAAAATATGTAACAGAGAGATCCACATCTCCCAATCAAATGATCATACCTTGATTCGCCATGGTCTCCTCTTTCACAGTGTTTCGGGTGCTGGAAATGAAGAGTACTCTCTTCCTGGAATGAATAGATGGTTTCTTCCATGAGGTGAGAAAACTTGGAGTGGTCATAGAGTCACAGAGTCATAGAGGTGTACAGCATGTAAACAGACCCTTCGGTCTAACCCGTTCATGCCGACCAGATATCCCAATCCAATCTAGTCCCACCTGCCAGCACCCGGCCCATATCCCTCCAAACCCTTCCTATTCATATACCCATTCAAATGCCTCTTAAATGTTACAATTGTACCAGCCTCCACCACTTCCTCTGGCAGCTTATTCCATACACGTACCACTCTCTATGTGAAAAAGTTGCCCCTTAGGTCTCTTTTATATCTTTCCCCTCTCACCCTAAACCTATGCCCTCTAGTTCTGGACTCCCCCAACCCAGGGAAAAGAC
>NC_057713.1:75531219-75537283 GCF_004010195.1 Chiloscyllium plagiosum
ATGAACATCCTGTCCCTCAGAATTCCCTCCAACAACTTGCCCACCACTGACGTCAGGCTCACTGGTCTATAGTTCCCTGGCTTGTCTTTACTGCCCTTCTTAAACAGTGACACCATGTTAGCCAATCTCCAGTCTTCCGGCACCTCACCTGTGACTATCGATGATACAAATATCTCAGCAAGAGGCCCAGAAATCACTTCTCTAGCTTCCCACAGAGTTCTAGGGTACACCTGATCAGGTCCTGGGGATTTATTCACTTTTACCCGTTTCAAGACACCCAGCTCTTCCTCCTCTTTAATATGGACATTCTGCAAGGTGTCACCATCTGTTTCCCTACAGTCTATATCTTCCATACCCTTTTCCACAGTAAATACTGATGCAAAATACGCATTTAGTATCTCCTCCATTTTCTGCGGTTCCACACAAAGGCTGCCTTGCTGATCTTTGAGGGGTCCTATTCTCTCCTTAGTTACTCTTTTGTTCTTAATTTATTTGTAAAAATTCTTTGGATTCTCCTTAATTCTATTTGCCAAAGCTATCTCATGTCCCCGTTTTGCCCTCCTTATTTCCCTCTCAAGTATACTCCTACTTCTTTATACTCTTCTAAGGATTCACTCGATCTATCCTCTCTATACCTTACATATACTTCCTTCTTTTTCTTAACCAAACCCTCAATTACTTTAGTCATCCAACATTCCCTATACCTCCCAGCCTTTCCTTTCACCCTGACAGGAATATAATTTCTCTGGATTCTCGTTATCTCATTTCTGAAAGTTTCCCATTTTCCAGCTGTCCCTTTACCTATGAACATCTGCCCCAATCAGCTTTTGAAAGTTCTTGCCTAATACTGTACAAATTGGCCTTTCTCCAATGTAGAACTTCAACTTTTAGATCTGGTCTATCCTTTTCCATCATTATTTTAAATCTAATAGAACTTTGGTCGCTGGCCCAAAGTGCTCCCCCACTGACACCTCAGTCACCTGCCCTGCCTTATTTCCCAAGAGTAGGTCAAGTTTTGCACCTTCTCTAGTAGGTACATCCACATACTGAATCAGAAAATTGCCTTGTGCGCACTTACGAAATTCCTCTCCATCTAAACCCTTAGCAATATGGCAGCCCCAGTCTATGTTTGGAAAGTGAAAATCCCCTACCATAACCACCCTATCATCTTTCAGACAGCTGAGATCTCCTTACAAGTATATTTCTTAATTTTTCTCTGACTATTTGGGTATCTATAACACAATCCCAATAAGGTTATCATCCCTTTCCTATTTCTCAGTTCCACCCAAATAACTACCCTGGATGTATTTCCGGGAATATCCTCCCTCGGCACAGCTGTAGTGCTATCCCTTATCAAAAATGCCAATCCCTCCTCTCTTGCATCCCTTTCTATCCTTCCTGTAGCATTTGTATCCTGGAACATTAAGCTGCCAGTCCTGCCCATCCCTGAGCCATGTTTCTGTAATTGCTATGATATCCCAATCCCATGTTCCTAACCATGCCCTGAGTTCATCTGCCTTCCCTGTTGGGACCCTTGCATTGAAATAAATGCAATTTAATTTATTAGTCCTACCTTGTCCCTGCCTGCCCTGACTGTTAGACTCACTTCTGTTCTCAACTGTACCAGTCTCAGATTGATCTCTTCCCTCACTATCTCTCTGGGTCCCACACCTTCACCTTGCTAGTTTAAATCCTCCCGAGAAGCTCTAGCAAATCTCCCTGCCAATATTAGTCCCCTTCCAATTTAGGTGCAATCCGTCCTTCTTGAACAGGTCATTTCTACCCCAAAAGAGATTCCAATGATCCAAAAATGTGAATCCTTCTCCCATACACCAACTCCTCAGCCATCTGCTCTATTCTTCTATTCCTGCCCTCACTAGCTCGTAGCACTGGGATATTACTACTCTCGAGGACCTCTTTTTAAAATTTCTGCCTAACTCTCTGTAATCTCCCTTCAGAATCTCAACATTTTCCCTTCTTATGTCGTTGGTTCCAATATGGACAATGGCCGCTTTCTGGCCCCTCTCCCCCATGAGAACATTATGTACCCTCTCTGAGACATCCTTGATCCTGGCACCAGGGAAGTAACACACCATTCTGCTTTTTCACTGCTGGCAACAGAAACGTCTGTCTATACCTTGGACTAGCGAGTCCCCTAGCACAATTGATCTCTTGGAACCCGACGTACCCCTCGTTGCATTAGAGCCAGCCTCAATACCAGAAACTTGGCTGTTCGTGCTACGTTCTCCTGAGAATTCATCACCCCCTACATTTCCCAAAACAGCATATCTGTTTGAAATGGGTATATTCACAAAAGGCTCCTGCACTAGCTGCCTACCTCTCTTACCTTTCATGGAGTTAACCCATCTATGTGACTGTATCTGAGACTTTCCCCCCCTTCCTATAACTGCCATCCATCACATACTACTGCTGTTGCAAATTCCTCATTGCTTCTTACTGTCTTTCCAACCGATCCATTCGATCTGATAAGATTCGCAGCCAACAGCATTTATAGCGGATATAATCTGCAGTAACCCTTAAACTCTCTTTAAACTCCCACATCTGACAAGAAGTACATATCACTCTATTAAAGGCCACTTTTGCTCTTTCACAATCTACAGACCCAGAAATTATCACTGTTTTATTCCTCTACAAACACTGCCCCAGGTTAAATTAATAGTTATGGCTTATATTTTAAGTTTAATCAAGAGACATACCTCCAAAAACATATAATCAAGAAAGAACCCACTCTACTCACTACTGCAGATTCTCTGTAGGCCACACTTAAAACAACAATTAACTTATCTGATTCTGTGCTGTGAACTTCGTCCAACAGTTCCTCAAGATCAGTTGTGAATTTATACATGAATTCAAACAGCAAAGGCAGTAACTGTGCAGGTTCTCTCCCAATGCAGAAAAAGAAATTCTTTGGAGAAGAGTTATGGGCAACACTTGTGGACAGTGACTGTGAGGCAGGAGATGTCACTAAATGAAAATTAATGTGAACGTTGGCAATTTGGGAATTTGAGGAGTTGCCTGGACGGACAAGAAATGGGTAAAGCTGCATTGGCCAGAAGTTTTGTGCACGAGTATACTTAGAATGTGAGTGTGTGTGGATTAGCTCCTGAAAGAGGGATGCCATTCATCTTTAATGCCCTCTTGAGGTCATTGAATATCTCAAGACATTGAATCCAGGCAAACCATACTTCTTCACTTCATTACAGGCTTACTTTGTTTGAAGTGCTGACCTCTTCCTTCTATCTTTTGGAGACAGCACATCTCTGCAATCCCTTAAGGCCCGCAGAATTGAATTAGAGGAAAATAGGCAAGCTTCCCAATCTTGCATTCCATTCTCTGGTTGAGTTCAAAAGCAATATAGTATTTAGTTGTTCTGACCCCTTTTGGGATCCCTTTTACTGGAGATCCTTTCAAAAAGACATGAAAATCCTCATCACACACTGTAATTAGTCAAGACACCCAGAGCTGGCATGCTAATGTCGTGGTTGTATTAAGGAATAAAGCTCATTTCTTAACGATTGAATTCCAAATCCAGTGCCAGCCTTCATGCTGTCAATGGATTAAAATATTGCTCTTTCAAGCTTCAGCAGTGCCTCCACTGGTGGAAATTTGCAACAATGTTGTGACCAATGAATGTGACCATTTTCCTTCTTCACATGGATAGAGAAATGGTTAACAGAAACTTTTTAAAAAGTAAAAATGCTTTTAAATGATGGACTGAATTATACCTCCATTTCCTAATTTAGTGAACAGTCTATCGACTGCATCTTACAGCTACATTTGTTTTGAGTCTCTAAGTGCAATGCTGTAGGGATGACTATTATCAATTTAAAAGATTAGAAGATGATTGTGCCATACACAGATAAATTAAACTTATTTAACAAATATCATGCACAAATGTTACTCATGAATACATTTTGACATCTCGAAATTTGCTGTACCATGACTACACCTGATTCTGAAAAGTTAAGTCTGTTTTCACAAGAAAAAAACAGCATCATGCAAAAGTCATTGTACATTCCACTGACAGGGTGCTGTCAATAAGTTCAGAAGACAATTTGTCGACTGCACAACATAACATATGACTCTCAGAGCCAATAGGATACTTGGTATACAGGCTTTAAATTCCAATGACTTACATCTGAATTGTATCAAATAGGATGTCATTTTTGCTGTTCACAGCAGAATATTGATCATACTCAATCATCCGATGCTTGCAAAATTAATTCAATCTGATTCTATGATTGGGTACTACTCGCTGACAGCGAAGACGGTTACCTCAGATTACAACAGGATCTTGACCAGACGGGCCAATGGGCTGAGAAGTGGCAGATGGAGTTTAATTCAGATAAATGAGAGGTACCGCATTTTGGGAAAACAAATCTTAGCAGGATTTATACACTTAATGGTAAGGTCCTAGGGACTGTTGCTGAACAAAGAGACCTTGGAGTGCAGATTCATAGCTCCTTGAAAGTGGAGTCTCTGGCAGATAGGATAGTAAAGAAGGTGTTTGGTATGCTTTCCTTTACTGTTTTCCCTGGAGCGTCGGAGGCTGAGGGGTGACCTTGTAGAGGTTTACAAAATTATGAGGGGCATGGATAGGGTAAATAGGCAAAGTCTGTTCCCTGAGGTTGGGGAGTCCGGAACTAGAGGGCATAGGTTTAGGTTGAGAGGGGAAAGATATAAAGGAGATCTACGGGGCAATGCTTTCACACAGAAAGTGGTACGTGTATGGAATGAGCTGCCAGAGGAAGTGGTAGAGGCTGGTACAATTGCAACATTTAAGAGGCATTTGGATGGGTATATGAATAGAAAGAGTTGTAGGGATACGGGCTAGGTGTTGGCAGATGGGACTAGATTGGGTTGGAATATCTGGTTGACATGGACGGGTTGGACTGAAGGGTCTGTTTCCATGCTGTACATCTCTATGACTGTATGACTCTATAAATGTGCTAACAATTACATGCACAACCAGTTTAAAATTATTAGTCACATTTGTAATATGCTTACAATAAACTAGATTTGTTCATATGCAAAGTACTATCATTTGCAAACAGAAAGAACTTGCATAGGCAATGTACTTTTTAATTTAAACAGATGTTTTTGAGAATAACTTTTCTCTGGGGCATTGCTTATGAAAATATTTGACTAATCAGAGCTGACTTGTCAGCTTATCATATAACTTTGTCATGTGGTATAAATCGTCCCTTTTGAAATTTGATGTTCTTGCATCTGTCCTGAAGAGTACAAGATAGACAACTTTTGCAACATGTTTCATTTCTCAGCAAAACTCAGGATCTGTGGTATCAGGTAACCAAAACTAATTGCAACAATTTACTTAATATTTTAGAATGCTACTTTTATGCGCTCGTGACTGTACCAATGCAATGAGAGAATCTTTCCAGGTGACCTTATATTTATGTCTGAAAAATGAAATACCAAACAAATTGGACAAGATTTTTCAGCACAGATTTTAGAATGCATCGAGTTACAAAGATACAGAGTTTGTGCCCCTCCATTTCCATCTCCAATTATTTTCAGTAGTTTGTGAAATGGTAGCAGTTTGAAAACATGCTGGTGGTTTGAAGTTGTCATGTACCATTTTGCAAGTGGGTGTTTCAGAACTGCAGTGAATTTCAGCAGGACAACCTAGCAGTGAAAACCATGTCAGTTTGGTTGGAAGCCACATGGACTTTCAGGAAAGGATTCCTCTGAGAAGATGCCTAGCGAGGATTTGGGTGATGATCTTCCCAGTGATAGAGAGAAGAAAGATTATTTATTGGTTCCCACAGTCCACTTTGTCTCCTTTCTTGAAGACAGCAGTGATGACAGCATCCAGGGGTAAGTAATGGGGCTCAGGCCTCTGGCATGGAGCCTGTCCCAGTTGCTCAGAAGGGAAGGGTGGAGAAGAGCAGAGCAATAGTAATTGGGGACTCAATAGTTCGGGGCACAGATAGGCGGTTTTGTGGGGGCGAGAGAGACTCACGTTTGGTATGTTGCCTCCCAGGTGCAAGGGTACGTGATGTCTCTGATCGTGTTTGCCGGG
>NC_057713.1:75540890-75578805 GCF_004010195.1 Chiloscyllium plagiosum
AGGTGGGCTTGGATCGGCGCAACATCGAGGGCCAAAGGGCCTGTACTGCGCTGTATTCTTCTATGTTCTATGTTCTATGTTCTATCCCTGAGATCAGCAGGGATTCCTTCTTTGTCTCAGATGTTGTCTGTGCTCTAGATATCTCAATCAGTTTAGATATTAAAAACACTTTACCCAAGTGCTCTTGTGGGTAAGGTGGACAAAGAGACACAGAATTAAGTTTGAGGTTCAACTCAATTTTATTAACAACATATTTCCTTCTTAAAAACACCATGTGAGCATTTCTGAAATTCCCACAATATTTACTCTCTATCTACCTCTGAGAAAGGATATTACCCACAATGATCCACATGTTTGAGCTGGACCATTGGAATCTCCTTCCTCTCAAATATAAGGGTGGCTTTCTTCCCAAAATATAGGTCTTGCATGTTCGGCCGGATCTTCTCCTGGGTCTTCTTGGATTGCCACACGGTCTTCTGCTGCAAGACTTGGTGCAAGTCCTTGCTGAGGAGGTGTATGTTTTATCCCCCTCACCCCAAACTTATTTGATTATTCAGTGGCCTTTGGCCAATGGAGCCATGAGTAGTATATAAAGCATCCAACACCATTCACTGTTGCCATGCCAGAGAGGTACAAAGTGGACATGCTCAGGCCGCGGCTGGAAATCAAGATGTTAGGAGGTCTGATTGATATTTCTCAAATATACAACACTTGGATTGGTTGTAACTAAATCCCCCTGAACATTTATAACTTCTTTGATCTTGGTTTCCACTGTTCTCTGTAGCTGATAGCTGATGGCTACTGTTTAATTTGGTTTGACCAATTTTCTGTCATGCCCATTTTCTTCAATTGTGGGTCAGTTTAGAATATCTCATTTTGGACTTGACCTGCACAGATTTTCAGGAACAGTTGATGGAGATGAGTAGTAAGTTCTGATTCTCCAATTTTGAAAATCTCTGCTGGAATCCTGTTTACTCCCGCAGTCTTTTCTTCATGTGTCTAACAGAGACTTCATCTTCTGCCACATTAGGTTGGAATCCAAAATTGTCTTGGATGCAGAGTTGGAGGATTTCATCAAACCTATCTTCATTGATAATCGGATTGATTTTAAGAGTTCTTTGAAGTGTATTTCTCCATTGGAAGCTGATATTTTCTCTGTCTCTCAAAAGGGTGTCATCCTTTCTTCACACTGTATTGAAGCCAAGTGTGTTAGGTCCATATTTTGCTTTGTGGTACTGAAGAAACCTGAGGGAGGTGGTGTCGAGAGGCAAAGAATTGCAGTTCTTTAGCTTTCTCAGTCCATTATTACTTCTTGATTTCCCTACTTCTTCATTGTTATTCTGGCTTTGCTGTTTGATGAATTTTCCTTTTTGCCTCATTAGTGCTGTTGTTTTGTCAGGTATGAAGAGCTTTCCTTTTCATCTCAATGACATCTTGAATGATGTGGTCATTCTCATCAAATGTTGGCATTTCCTGATCTTGTATCCATTGGTTCCTTCACAGAATGAGATGATGGCTGACTTCAACTCTTTCCAGATTTCATTAAAGTGAACACTTTGGCGATTTTGCTGAAGATATTGTTAGAGACTCTACTTTAAGTTTTGTCTGAAGCATTTCTTTGTCTTCAGTTCCTTCTGTTGGTATTTGATGGACTTTGAGCTGGTTGTCTATCGAGCAGTCATCTGCTCTGGTCATGGTTTTGATATTGATGGCATCTTTTGGTTTCAGGATCGAGCGATGATGAAGTTGATCATGTGCTAGTGTCTTGGTTGTGGGTACCTCCAAGAAGTCTTGAACTTATCTCTTTGGCAGACAGCAATACCAACTAGAAGAAAATGAGGACTGCAGATGTTGGAGATTAGAGTCAAAAAGTGTGGTGCTGAAAAAGCATAGCAGGTTATTCCTGATGAAGGGCTTATACCCGAAATATCAGCTCTCCTGCTCCTCGGATGCTGTATGACCTGCTGTGTTTTTCCAGTACCACACTTTTTGAGCATGTTGTTGATGACTAGTTGGTTTTCCACACATTCACTGAGCAGGAGAATCCCGACAGTGTTGCAATTCCCTATTCCTTTCTTTCCAATGGTTCCTTTCCAGAGGTGGGTGTAATTGCTAACCTTGGCATTGAAGTTTCCAAGTGGGATAATTTTATATTCCTTAGGGACATTAGTGTCCTGTGCGCAGTGGAAACCTTCTTTGGGCGCATCTATGGTATCAAGGCTTGGAGCACAGGTATTTATGATCATTTCGAGCTGGTTTGTGGCCACTTGTAGGTAGAGAGTAATAAGGCAATCATTGATGCCAGCAGGGAACTCCAAGAGTCAGTTGACAATTTTGTTCTTGATAGCTAATCCAAATCCATGCTTCCTAGATTGAATCTTGGGTTTTCCTGTCCTGAAGAAGGTGTCAGTACTACCTTCTTCTCTCAGCTTCCAATCGCCTGCTCTTTGAGTCTCCTGCAAAGCACCGATATTAATTTTGAAGTGCCTAAATTCGCTGGCAACAAGGGCAGTTCTTCATTTTGGACAATTGTTTTGATCGTTACCCATGAGTACTCTTATACTCCAAGTTCCAAAATTGGGTTTCAGTTTTATTTTCAGGCCACAGGTAGATGAGCACTGGATGTAGTTTTCCAGCCAGGTAGTGATGAAACAGGCTATTTTTAGGCCTTCTTACTGAGCCTTTTCCGAGTGTTGAGAGTAAATTCTGAAGAGCACTAAGAAATAAGGTGATAATGGGTGGTGAAGGTGAGGAATTATTTACAATAATCCATAGAATGAGACTGTAATGTTCAACATAGGCTGGTGCTTTTGCACACAACATTGCTCTATTAGTACACTTTTCACATGAAACAAATGACTGGCTCATTATATTGATCAGATTGATTTTCTATTTGAAAGAAGTCTGGCAACAAACTAAGAATAGTGATGACCCATGTCATGTAGAGTACCCACATTTAATAATGGGCATGTTGATGTTGATATAAATGTCCAAAATACATGTAGGATTATAAAATCATCATTTTTTCTGACAGATTGTAAGTGCTGTGCCCCGTTACAATTCACATTCTGGCATTGTTCACTCCTGCACTGAACTCTTCATCCATTCACCAGTCTTGACCAATCATCCTTTGACGAGAAATTGTTTTGATCATTCATATTGGCTTTAGACCAACACTCTCTGCCCTTGCAGCTATGATGGGTTCACACTTTGGAATTGACAGCTACTTCCATTCACCTAGGTAGAACTGATAACTTCAACCATTTTCACAGGCCCTTTCAACTGTTCACACTGCAATACTCAGGATTCCAAGCAGTCATCCTCTTACACTGGCAGTTCTGTCTGTATGGCCCCTGGCACTGGCTGCCTCAACTTTTCACAAAGCACTGCATTACACTTGCTGGCAGCTTTCTGCCAAAAACGTGTTTTGACTATTTTCTCTGAAGCATGGCAAGTTTCAACTGATTATACTGCAACAATTGCTCACTCCACAATGGAGGCAATTTAAATTATTGAGCTTTGTATGATGATTTGACTGTGTTTAATATGTATTGGTAATTAAAACATCCTTTCTTACAGAAAAGGCTGTTCTACAAAATTCCAAATCTTGTGGTTGTTATCCCTTCCCACTCTTTCTTGTGCTTACCAATATTATATCCAGTTTAGAACATAGAACATAGAACATAGAACATAGAAAAATACAGCGCAGTACAGGCCCTTTGGCCCTCGATGTTGCGCCGATCCAAGCCCACCTAACCTACACTAGCCCACTATCCTCCATATGCCTATCCAATGCCCGTTTAAATGCCCATAAAGAGGGAGAGTCCACCACTGCTACTGGCAGGGCATTCCATGAACTCACGACTCGCTGAGTAAAGAATCTACCCCTAACATCTGTCCTATACCTACCACCCCTTAATTTAAAGCTATGCCCCCTCATAATAGCTGACTTCATACGTGGAAAAAGGTTCTCATGGTCAACCCTATCTAAACCCCTAATCATCTTGTAAGTTGTGTTTATTAATCAAAATTAAGAAACTTACTAGATAGCATTGTGGAAGTACTGTCATCAATGGATTGCAGGCAGTCAAAAAGGCAGCAAGGACAAAGAGTAATGAGCAATAAATGCTAGTCTTGACAGTGATGCCTTTACCCTATGAAAACATTTAGAACAACTCTTCACTGTTTTCAACATGGAGTATTGATGACTAGTGGAATTATAGATAGACTATTAATTAGCGAGCCAGATAACATTCTGGCAATTTCCGTTTTGTATCAGATCTTCAGCATTCACAGTTCTTTGTTTTCTGGCGACCTGGGTTTGAATCCCATCATAGCAGGTGGTGGAATTTGAATTCAATAAAAATCTGGAATTAAATGTTTAATGCTGACCTTGAAAGTTGTTGATTGTCATAAAAACTCATGTGGTTTACAATGTTCTTTAGTAAGGGAAATGCCTGTTCTTACCTTGTCTGGCTAACATGTGACTCTAGACTCACTCAAGGACAAAGGGGGGAATTGATGTGTGGGGTCAGAAGAGGTAGGTGAGCTCCTAAATGAATATTTTGTGTCTGTATTCTCCAAAGAGAAGGAATTGGTGGAGGATGATCTCAGGGAAGAGAGTGTCAAATTTCGAAACCAAGTTACTATTAAAAAGAAAATGTTGATCATCTTAAAAGCTATTAAGATAGATAAATCCCTGGGTTCTGATGGGATCTACCCCAGAATATTGAGGCAAGGAAGAAAACAAAATGGTGGAGCACTGACAGATATCTTTGTAATATCTTTGGTCACAGGTGAGGTCCCACAGGACTAGAGAATAGCTAATACAGTTCCATTGTTTAAGCAGGGTTGCTGGGATAATTCAGGAAATTACAGTATGTGAGCCTCATGTCAGTGGTCAGGAAACTATTGGAAAAGATTCTCAGGGACAAGATCTATGCGCATTTAGAAGCAAATGAACTTGTTAGCGATATACAGCATGGTTCTGTACAGGGGAAATTATGCCTCACTAACTTGATTGAGTTTTTGGATGAGGTGATGAAGATGATTGATGAGGAAAACGCAGTTGATATTGTCTACATAGACTTCAGTATAGGCTTTGACAAGGTCTGTCATGGCAGACTGGTACAGAAGGTGCAGTAACATGGTATCGGGGTGAGCTGTCAAGATGGATACAAAACTGACTTAGACATTGGAGACTTATGATAGCAGTGGAAGGTTACTTTTCAGAATTGAGGATTGTAACTAATGGTGTTCCACAGGGGTAAGTGCTGGGACCTCTGCTGTCCATGGTCAACATAAATGATTTGGAGGAAAACATAGCTGGTCTAATTAATAAGCTTGCAGATGATACAAAGATTGGTGAATTGAGGATAGTGAGGAAGTTTGTCAGAGGATACATCGCAATATAGATCAGTTGGAGACATGGGCAGAAAAATGGGAGGTGGAATTTAATCCGGACAAATATGAGGTGATAAACTTTGGAAGTTCAAGTACAGGTGGAAATTATACAGTGAATGGCAGAACCCTTAGGAGGATTGAGATGCAGAGGGATCTGAGTGTATAGGTTCACAGATCACTGAAGGTGGCAGCACAGGTTGATAACGTGGCAAAAAAGTCATGCCTGCCTTCATTGGAAGAGTCAAAAGTCACATGACACCAGGTTATAATCCAACAGGTTTTTTTTGAAATCACAAGCTTTCAGTGCACTGTCGTTCATCAGGTGAAGTCTTTGGAAGGGGCATTGAATATAAGGATAGACAAATTATGCTGCAGCTTTGCAGAACTTTAGTTCATCCATTATTTGGAGTGGCCGGTGTTTGACTGGGCTATACAAAGTTTAAAATCACACAACACCAGGTTATAGTCCAACAGGTTTATTTGGAAGCATGAGCTTTCAGAGTGCTGCTCCTTCATCGAATGGTTGTGGAGTATAACATCATATGACATAGAATTTATAACAAAAGTTTACATTGTGATGCAAATGAAATTATATAATGAAAAAGACCTGGATTGTTTGTTAAGTCTCTCATCTTTTAGATTCTAAATGATGATGATGATGATGATGATGAAGCCTGCCCAGGGATATCCGGAAAAAAATGTTTGGTTTATTATCCTTCCCTCCTTTTGAGTCCAGCTGTTGGGACGTGTAGCTTACTTTCAATGAGTTCTGGTCTGGGCCTTGTCTTCATGACCACCAAGTCGTCTGGACATGTTAGAGAGTCATAAAGCTGTACAGCATGGAAAAAGACCCTTCGGTCCAACTCATCCATGCCGACCATATATCCTCAATTAATTTAGTCCCATTTTCCAGCATTTGACCCATATCTTTTTAAATCCTTCCTATTCCTACACCTATGCAGATGCCTTTTAAATGTTGTAACTGTACCAGCCTCCACCACTTCCTCTAGCAGCTCATTCTATACATTTGCCACCCTCTGCATGAAAAAGTTGCCCCTTAGGTCGCTATTAAATCTTTCCCCTCTCACCTTAAAACTATGCCCTTCAGTTTTGGACTCCCCCCACCCTAAGGAAAAGACCTTGCCTGTTCATCCCATCCATGCCCCTCATAATTTTATAAACCTCTATAAGAACACCCCTCAGCCTCCAAAGCTCCAGGGAAAATATTCCTTGGCTATTCAGTCTCTCCTTATCGCACAAACTCTACAATCCTGGCAATATTCTTGTAATTCTTTCCTGAACCTTTTCAAATTTCACAACATCCTTCCTATAGCAGGAAGACCAGAACTGCACACAGCATTCCAAAAGTGGCCTAACCTATATCCTGTACAGTTGCAACATGAACTCCCAACTCCTATACTCAATGGACTGATCAATAAAAGCATGCATACCAAGAGTTTTTGTCACTATCCTATCTACCTGCAATTCCACTTTCAAGGAACTATGAATCTGCACTACAATGCATCTTTGTTCAGCAACACTGTGAAACTTTACCATTAAATGTATAAATGCTGTCCTGATTTGCATTTCCAAAATACAGCACCTCACATTTATCTAAATTAAACTCCATCTGTTGCTCCTCAGCCCATTGGGCCCAATTGATCAAGTTACTCTGAGGTAACCTTCTTTACTGTCCACTACACCTCCAATTTTGATGTCATCTGCAAACTTACTAAGCATAATTCTTATGTTTAAATCATTTATATAAATGATGAAAAGCAGTGGGCTCAGCACCAATCCTTGTTGAAAAAACAACCCTCCACCACCACCCTCTGTCTTCTACATATGACCCAGTTCTGTATCCAAATGGCTGGTTTTCCCTGTATTCCATGTGATCTAAAATGGCCATCCAGTCAACCATGTGGAACTTTGTTGAATGTCTTACTGAAGTCCATATAAATTACTCTGCCCTTATCAATCCTCTTTGTTACTTCTTCAAAAAAGCTTTTCCAGCAACACATCTCCAGCTTCCATGTGATCTAAAATGGCCACCCAGTCAACCATGTGGAACTTTGTTGAATGTCTTACTGAAGTCCATATAAATTACTCTGCCCTTATCAATCCTCTTTGTTACTTCTTCAAAAAACTCAATCAAGTTAGTGAGACACCATTTCCCACAAAAAAAAAGCTATGCTGACTGTCCTTAATCAGTCCTTGTCTTACCATATACATGTAAATCCTATCCCTCAGGATTCCCTCCAACAACTTACCCACCACTGATGTCAGGCTCACCAACCTATAGTTCCCTGGCTTTCCCTTACTGCCTGTCTTAAATAGTGGTGCCACGTTAGCCAACCTCCAGTCTTCTGGCACCTCACCTGTGGCTATTGATGGTTCAAATATTTCAGCAAGTGGCCCAGCAATCTCTTGCCCAACTTCCCACAGAGCTGTAGGGTACAGCTGGTCAGGTCCTGGGGATTTATCCGCCTTAATGCATTTTAAGACCTCCAGTGTAATATGGGCATTTTTTAAGATGTCGCTATTTATTTCCCCACGTTCTATATCTTCCATATCCTTCTCCTCAGTAAACACTGCTGCAAAATACTCATTTATTATCTCCCCCATTTCCTGCAATTCCACACATAGCTTGCTGGCTTTTAAGGGGACCTATTCTGTCCCTAATTTGTCCTCTGAGGACAAATTTCAAAGGATATCACATCACCCTGTCAAATTATTTTATTTTATATTGAATTAAAGGTGACAGTTTGAAAAGTAATTGTCCTATTAATTCTTTTTGTCATAAAATGATTCACAAATTATACTTTGATAATGATAACTGATGATAAACTTTAAATATTCATAATCTCACTTGTTCACAATGTTGAAACTCCTTCTGTTCTGTGAAAACCACCCTATCTCTCTGGAATCAACACAGAGAGTAGAGACCTTGATATATTTTTGTCACAATCAATAATTTCCTCATTACTTTAGCCCTTCTTCTTCTGCCGTCATGTGGAACCATTATGGTTCCCAAAGCATTTCCCAAACTTAGTCTTTTCCAACAGACAAACTTTCTCCAGGTTCTCCCTGATGGTCTATCCCAAATCAACAACTCTCTATAGTTTCTCTTCTATTTTCCTTCATCTTCTCTTCCTTTTATTTCAGCAATGAAAATCAGTTCCAGTCTCCCTTGACCCTATCCCTGATAAAGGGACGACCAGACAAGCACAGCAGGTCAGGCAGCATCTGAGGAGCAGGAGAATCAATGTTTCAGGCATAAGCCCTTCATCAGGAATTCCTGATGAAGATCTTATGCCCAAAACGCCGATTCGCCTGCTCCTCAGATGCTGCCTGACCTACTGTGCTTTTCCAGCACCACACTCTCAACTCTGATCTCCAGCAGCTGCAGTCCTCACTTTCTCCAAATTTGATGACTGCCCAACTTCCCTTCCTGGATGACTAGTAGATGATTCCATTTTCTCTGATACCGTCTTCCTCCTTTTTAAAGCTGTTACCATTGTCCCAGTTCTCAAAACAAAACCTTGCCTATAAACATGGCCAATCAATCCTTCTGTCAGCATTGTATACTTTATGGTTATGTTGGCTGAAAACATCTGGAATGTTTTGGGTAGATTTACTGCCTCCAATCCTTCTTATTTGTGTTTGTCTAAGGTACTGTTAGCATGTGGGAGCACAAGCAAATGTGAAATCTATGCCAGAAGAGAGACTTATTTTTGACAACGTATGGGCATGTAAACAAAAACCAAGACTAGACTGTTTGGCCTTTCAAGATTGCTCTAACATTCAATAAGATTACATTGATCCTGGATAATAAAACTGTAATATACATTAGTTAGGAACCATTTACATTTCTTCTGAAATACATGATAGTCTCACAAGGGATTATGAAGTTCATTTACAAGTATGTATGCATTGATTTTAGCATTTGTAACTGCGCTACAACACTGGAGCATACTGGTTAATGCATTCATTTAGCTCTTCTTAGGATCAGACTCTTTTTTTTCCTGATGAGTGGGACTTATATTAGGATGTCACTTAGCCTTTTCAGGTACTAACTGCTTTGCACAACAGACACCACTGTCTTTACAAGCTATTACTCCATCTCCAATCTTCCTTACCTCTCTTAATTGTTGACTCATGTTGTCACCTGCCAAATATTTCATCTTTCTTACAATCTCATCACTTGAGTTTCTCCATTTATGTTTTCACACCTGTTAGAGTGCTGTATTTGCCATCTCAGAACTCACACGTGACATTTACCATGACATTGATACATTAATACCTCTGCATTCTTTTGACATCTCTGCAGCCTTAGGCAAACATAACACTTCTCTTCTATTGTAATAAGGCTACTTTTGTTTGCTTACAATCT
This sequence comes from Chiloscyllium plagiosum, assembly GCF_004010195.1. NCBI lineage: Eukaryota > Metazoa > Chordata > Chondrichthyes > Orectolobiformes > Hemiscylliidae > Chiloscyllium > Chiloscyllium plagiosum. The sequence goes on from NC_057713.1 coordinate 75,550,687, forward strand.
TAATGCTTTTAAATAAAGTCGTTGCATCTGGAATTCTTTTGTCGTCTATTTTGTGCCTAAATCCATATGTTTGTGTATTAGAGAAGGCAAAATGAAGATCTATCTTTGAGGTTTAGGATTTTTCATCTGAATTGTGACCAAATAATACAATACATGGTACTTAGAGATATACCAGGCTCTAATGTTACTGTTACATTACTGAAATACTATTCCATACATTCTACCCACCTAATGCTAGTCAATCTTCTCCAAGAGACCTTGGAGTGCAGGTTCATAGCTCTTTGAAAGTGGAATCGCAGGTAGATAGGATAGTGAAGAAGGTGTTTGGTATGCTTTCCTTTATTGGTCAGATTATTGAGTACAGGAGTTGAGAGTTCATGTTGCGGCTGTACAGGACATTGGTTAGGCCACTGTTGGAATATTGCTTGCAGTTCTGGTATCCTTTCTATCGGAAAGATGTTGTGAAACTTGAGAGTCCAGAACGAGAGGGCATAGATTTAGGGTGAGAGGGGAAAGATATAAAAGAGACCTAAGGGGCAACTTTTTCATGCAGGGGGTGGTTCATGTATGGAATGAGCTGCCAGAGGATGTGGTGGAGGCTGGTACAATTGCAACATTTAAGAGGCATTTCGTTGGGTATATGAATAGGAAGGGTTTGGAGGGTTATGGGCCGGGTGCTGGCAGGGGGACTAGATTGGGTTAGGATATCTGGTCGACATGGACAGGTTGGACCGAAGGGTCTGTTTCCATGCTGCACATCTCTATGACTCTATGACTTTATGTGCTTCTCTGCATATGTTTCTAACATTCACAGAATGAATTCTGGAATTCTGATTTATGCTTTGTTTCTGTTTCCACTTACATTATAATATTTATGCTCAATGAGGAGCATCTCTATGACATCACAGCAAGATTGATCCAGGGTCCTGAAGTCCTACAGTAACACAACAGTAACAACATTTTACTCAGTAACAATGGCAGACTGCCTGTGCTTGGCAGGAAACCTGTATTAATATTATAGGCCGTGGAAGAAAGTAAGAAGTGAGAGAATAAAACAAATGTTAATTATCAATTGACAGTCTGAAGAACACAAGTTGAAGTCAGTAAACTTGATGCATCTATGCAAAGTTAATAAAAGAATGTAAATGATGTGGAATTACAAAACTTACATATGGGACCAGTGTCTCCCAATCTCATGCTCAGGATTCTGGCACATTTAGTGATAACTGGAGCTTTTTGCTATGTTTATATGTAGCTACTAATGCTAGTGATGTTTCCATCTGTCTATCCTGTTCCTCTCTTTGGCATTATGTCGTTTTCTGTCCTGCAGAAAGAGGTTGAGAGTTAGCAAGTTAGCAAGTGGCTGTATGAAGGATGGTGACATAATCAGAAGACCAAGCTGGTGCTCTGTGTACACAGGTTCAAATAATATCCTGACAATAGATAGAATTTAATTAAATAAAATCTGGAATTGAAAGCTAGCTTTTCTAACACTATCAAACTATCATTGACTGTTTGTAAAAACCTATTTTGTTTGCTGTAGCCTTTTTGGGAAGGACATCAGTCAACTTTACCCAGTTTGGCCTACATGTGACTATAGTCCCAGAGCAATGTGGTTGACTCTGAAGTGCCCTGTGAAAGGGCCCAGCAATCCATTCAGCTTAAGGGGAATTAAACTGAGAAAAGGGTAATAAATGCCAGCCTTGTCAATGATGCCTACAACTCCAAGAAATAATTTTTAAGAGGTGAGTACAGAGGTGACAAGCTTATCAATTTTGTGGATGACTGTGAGTGGTACAGATGAAACAAGAGAGAGTGAGGATGAGGACATGATGAAATGTGAAGAACATTGTATGCAATGTGAGAGGAAGAAAATATGGCGGTAGAAGTCAATGATAATGGCACTGAGAAAAGTGAGGACAGATTGCTGCTAGTATGCCCTTGTACTATAATAAACATGTTCTGGAATTGATGCATGGTGGCACCGTCCTTGTCAGCCAGTTCTTGTCTAGTTAGTAAAATCCTTGGCGATGCTTTAGTCACTATTTGGAAAAATCCTTCTCTCTCTTTGTCCTTTGTTGCTGAATGAGAGTTTTGAAGGGAGGCAGCAAAAAGCTTTGCCTGTGGGTTTGCATGAAAGGTCATTGACCCAAAATTACCTAACTTCACAAGGGCTTTGGTGACAGACTGGGAGGCAAAATTGATGGCAAAGTTGCACAGGAAGAAAACAGGAGACACATTATCACATGGGAGACTATCCAATGCAACCTAATGTCTGTAGGCAAGCTTTGAGATTTGGTGGTGGGTGTAGTTAAAGGTAGTAGGGATCCATCCTGGGCACTCCATGACCCATAGATGGAGCTATCTGGCATCAAATGCTATTCCAGTGGCAATAGTGTCATTTATCCCCTCCTCCAATTTCCAATTCTGTAGCTGACAACTTCTGTTTTGTGCTGACAGGTCTTTAGGGGAGGAAGGTCTTTTATCTGGATTATTGTTAGGAATATGGCTCCCTGGGCCGTGTCACAACCAAAGAGGATTTGCAGTCACTTTCAATTCCTCTACTACTTAAGGGCAACTCTGCTCAGACAGCTCTGTTTCTTTTGCCCCAGAAGATAATAATATTATAGCATTCACAGTATTTTGTTTTGGCTCAGTCATGTGTGCTCTTTGATTCATCACAAGTTTGTTCCAATTCAGGGAAGGCAACTTTGTCATTTGGGTATATACTTCAAGGACAGTCAGTTAATCATTCCTCTGAGTCTTCGGCACTCTTCACCTTGTCTGCCGGTCATCAAAAGGACAGCCTATCCTCCAAATTCTAATGGAATTTGGGACTAAAGTCCAAACATCATTGGGAGCTTGCCTGCTGGTTTCTATTCTATGTTGAGTTAAACTGCATCTGAACTTTACCATCTATTGGATTGCTGCCATCATCTTCTTTATGTGAAAGAGCCACATGGCCTACTGGTCTGGTGTGGTGGAGGTAAACCATTTCCTTGTCTAACCAGAGGACGCTCTTATGTTTAAAAGGAAGTAGTTTATTACATGTCAGCAACAAGTTCCAGGTTACCTGGATTTATTAGGATTGTTACAGAAATCTTGAGGCAGACTACATGGCACGTCTCACGTTTTTGAAACCCTGAGCTGTTCTGCCAGAAGGCACTCCCCACACCCCTGCCCTCTCCCTGCCAAACATTAATCTTTTCAGAACCATGTGCAACAACTGCTAACTGCCCACTTTAGGCAATAGTCCACCTGGCAAGCTGGGTGAATATAGAGTTTAGTCTTATACTAACTGAATTGGTATGAATAATAGGAGCAGAAGTAAGTTGCATGACCATTGCTGCTGAATTTCATGGACAGGTATGTTGATGCTCCCAGCTGCTGGTAAAAATTTGGGGCTGAATTCACCCTTGCTCCTAGAGCCATGAAGTGACCGTGAGGTAGAAAATTGACATATGCTGGATCTTTTCAAATTAAACAGCTACTTGGAGCGTTGGCTACTGCTGGACAGCATCCAGTTCCCTAGGACAAAGAAGGGGTGGGGTGCAGATTTTAATAAAATTAAGCCTTTCAAAGGAGTTGGGCAAGAAGACCCCTGTATGTAGCCAGGAAGGACAGGGCAGGGAGGAGCTGAAATGCCAGGCTGTCAGACCTTATGGCTTGCCTCTGATCAAGCCCGGACAATCTGTAAAGTTGGTACCCGTTTTGCCCACCAACAGTCTTTATGGTTAAATCCCAGCCACAAAAAGATGAGGTCCTTAAGTGACATACCAATGGTATCTTAAAGACCATAATTAGCCCATTGGTAGAAAGGTGAATGATGCTCCTATTTCTATCAAAATTGTGGTGTGGTCAGGAGTGGGTGGATAGAATGAAGTTGGGATGCGTCATAAGCTACTACAAATATTGAGGGATGGGATTAAATGTTTTTATATCTGCATAATTAAACAGTTATTGCTTTATCAATGATAAAACCTGTTTTTTTACAGAGTCGATAGGGGGTTTCAGCCAATGGTTGGAAAGATGAAGGGATGCCAAAGGCCTTTGGATGCCTTGCTACTCTACCACCACTTTGAGGTTCTTAATTCACCCTATTTACAGTACTCAACACACAGCTGTTTGCACTACAGCAGGTAACATTTGGCATTCAGGGAGCAATGATCATCAAATCTATGGAGGTCTGAAAGCATCCATCTCTCAAAGTTATTCGGTGTCTGATATTATCAGTCTTAGGAGATTCTAGCCACAGAGAGCTGTGGTGATAGAGTCTTTATGCATATTTAAGGCTAAGATAGATAGGTTCTTGATCAGTAGGGAAATCAAGGATTACAGGGAAACCACAGAAAAGTGGATGTGAGGAATGTCCGATCAGCCATGATGCTATGGAACGGTGAAGCAGACTCAAGGGGCTAAACAACGTCCTTGCTTCTCTTATTTCTAATGGTCTTATGGTTATTTGATTGAGAGACCTGGCATTTGACGAATGGGCAACTTGCTTAGAACTCATGCCTCGGCCTTTGATGTCAACTCCTCCCTATGACTCCCGTCTCTCTCTCTTTCTCACTGTCTCTCCCCCACCTATTAGCTCTGATCTGTTTGGGGATTTGTGATTCCAGTTAACTAATACAAGTAATTGATAATTTGTGCTATTTTCTGATAGTTTATTTAATTTGATAGTAAGTAGCAGCTTCAATATGATACATCAGTCAGATAATTAAGCAAAGGAAAGTATACAACTGTGGCAATTAAGGATGCTGATTGATACTAGAAAACATATAGGATCATTCCGTGGAGGGTGTCAGTCTCATGAAAGTTGTGAAGGCAACAATCTGCTTTCTAGCTGAGATGTTAGGGAACAGTTTCCTCGGTCTTCCACCTTTTCTTCTGGTCCATGTTCCATCTCAAAAACTCAGTTCTCTGAAGGTGCCTTGACAATGACTGCTCCCAGCCCCTGAGCATTTGTTGAAATGCCTTATTTTTAGGGGTATAGAGATTGTGCTATATCAATCATGGAGAAAGCTACTCATAATGCTAGGATGACCATTGTCCTGTTACCCACCTCCATTTGAAGATTTGTTTTCATTCCTTCTAAGAACAAAATCTTATTTTTGAAAATGCTGCCCTCATAATAGAGTAGTATAGCATGTGATAAATACTTTGTTTGTGCTTGTAGAAGTGTTAAGTGAGGTCTCATGTTATTCAGGAAGATTTAAAGGGCTCCAGTTGCCAACAGGTCTGGGATATAGGTGAAAATCCTCAGTATCAGATTGATGCCATACTAACAGCAGGTATTGGCTCCATTATGGCACCATAATTCACTAGAATTGATGGAAGCCTTCTATAGTGGAACCACTCCCCCGCCCTGGAGTCTTTTGTTTTCGGAATGGCTTTCAGATTCTTGAGTAGATGTGGCAGGTCTTCCTGAAATGAGGCTTACCAAGGATTGTGTCAGATCTTGCTGCAATTAATCAGGGCATTGGTGGAATATTGTGTGCAGTGAAAGCATTTTATGCTATGGAGGGAATGCAGCAAATGTTCATCAAATTAATTCCTGGGACGGCAGGACTGATGTAGGAGAGGAGATTGAGTCTTTTAGGATCGTATTCATTCGGGCTGTGGATAGGGCTTTAAACCAAATAATGGGTAGTAAGATCAGTATCATGGAAAATTTTGGGAGAAGTTCTGTCAACAGACATTTCCAGAACAAGTAATGGGACAGAAAGTATGGAAAGGTGCAGGAATCTAATTTTAGGCACAGCAGGGAAGGGGACAACTAAGAAAAGGGGCAGTCAACACAAGACCAAGGGTGTTGTACAAAACAAGATGAATGAGCTTGTTAATAGCAGATTGACAGGTACAATGGATGTAGGTTTGCTCGCTGAGCTCTAAGATTCGTTTTTGTGTGAGCAAACCTACATCCAGAACCTCAACCTGAGCTACAAATTTTCTCAGAACTCACTGACATGTACAATGCTGTGGATTTCACAGACATGTCACTGCAAAGAGATCAGAGCAGTGAACTAAATATCCAAGGAGATGCAGCATATCAAAAGGATCAGAAGATGGGCAGAGGGAGTGGGGTTGCCTTGTTAGTAAGAAATGAATTGAAATTGATAGCTAAAAGTGGTGTGGAGTTGGTAGGGTGGAGTTGAGGATCAGCAAAGCAAAAGGACCATGATGGGAGTTTTGTACAGGCCCCCTAGCGGTAACCAGAATATGTGGAAGAAAATAAATCGGGATATAGAAAAAGAATCATGTAAGAAAATCATGATTACAATAATCATGGGGGACTTCAATATGTAGATGAACTGGGAAAATCAGATTGGTAGTAGATCTCAAGAAAAGGAATTTGTGGAATGTCTATGAGATATTCCTTTTGGTGCAGCTTGTGGCAGAGCTCACCATAGAATAGAAAAGTCTGGATTTAATAATGGGTAATGAAGCAGATGTGATTATGGAACTTAAGATGGGCCACTGGGTGGAAGTGACCATAATAAGATAGAATTGACCCTGTAATTTGAGAGAGAGAGGCTGGAATTAGATGTACAATTTAGTAAAAGTAACTACAAAGGCATGAGGGAGGAGCTGGCCAGAGTTGATTGGAGGGTAAGCCTAACAAGACAAACCATTTGCTCCCCCCCCAGAGATTGCTCCACTATTCAATCATGGCTCATATGTTTCTGACTTCTGATTTTCTCCCTTAACAGTAATGGCAGGGGTTTCTGGCAGTATTTCAGGAGGCACAGCAAAAATTCATCCCAAGGAAGAAGAACCATACTCAGGGGAGGATGGGGCAACCATGGCTGATAAGGGAAGTCAGCATAAAAGCAAAAGAAAAAGCATACACAATGGTGAAGATTTGTGGGAAACCAGAGAACAAAGAAAATTTACAGCCCAGGAACAGGCCCTTTGGCCCTCCAAGCCTAAGGATTGGGGAAATTTAAAAAATCAACAGCTGAACCTAAAAATGCAATAAGATTGGAGAAGATGAAATATAAAGGTAAGTTAGCTAGTAGTATTAAAGAAGATTGCAAGAGTTTTGTTGATATATCGAAAAGATGAGAGTGCCAAAAGTGTACATTGGACCACAGAAAAATGAGGTTGGAGAAGTAGTAATGGGAAACAAAGAAATGGCAGAGGAACTGAACAGGTACTTTGCATCAGTCTTCACAGTGGAAGACACCAGTAGAATTTCAGAACTTCAAGAGATTTAGGGGTAAGTGTTGTGACCATCACTAAGGAAAAGGTACTAGAGAAGCTGAAAGGTCTGAAGTTGGATAACTTGCCCAAAGTCGATGCTCTGTACCCAAAATTCTGAAGGATATAGCTGACGAGGTTGTGTGGATGTACTGGTGACCTTTCAGGAGTCACTGGAGTTAGAGAGTCCCAAAGGACGAGAAAATGGTGAATAGAACCCCTCTGTATAAGAAGGGAGAAAGGTAGAAGGCAGGAAGTTATATAAGCTGGTTAGCCTGACCTCAGTCATTGGTAAGATTTTAGAGTCCATTATGAAGGATGAGATTGTGGAGTATTTGGAAGCGAATGGTAAATTAGGGTTGAGTCAGCACGGCTTTGTCAAGTGGAGGTCATGTTGACAAACCTGTTAAAATTCTTTGATGCTGTAACAAGCCAGTAAAACAAAAGAGACAATGGATATGATTTATTTTAGTCTCCAGAATGCCTTTGACAATTTGTCACAGAGGAGACTGCTAAATAAGATAATAGCCCTTGGTGTTCTGGAAAATATATTGACATGGATAGAAGATTGGCTGATTGACAGAAAACAGAGTGGGAATAAAGGGGTCTTTTTTTCTAGATGGCAACTAGTGACTAATAGAGTTCCACATGGACCTGTGTTTGGACTACAACTATTCACATTATGTATTAAAAATCTGGATGAAGGAACTGAGGGCATTTTGTTGAGGCTGTCGATGAAACAAAGATAGGTGGGGGAGCAGGTACTGTACAGGAAGTGGTGTGGCTTCAGAAAGAGTTGGATAGGCAAGGAGTGTGGGCTAAGAAATGGCAGATGGAATACAATATGGGCAAGTGTGAAGTTATGCACTATGGTTGGAAGAATAGAGGCCTATATTTTGTAAACGGAGAAAGACTTTGGAACTCTGAAGCACAAAGAGACATGGAAGTCTTAGTTCAGGATTCTGTTAAGGATAACATTTTCTAGCTAGGACCACACATACAATATTAGCTTTCATTTCAAGGGGGCTAAAGTACAAGAGCAGAATTGCTTTCCTGAGGCCATAAAAGACTCTGGTCAGACAGCATTTGCAATGTTGTGAGCTGTTTTGAGTCTCATATCTAAGGATGGATGTGTTGGCATTAGAGAGGGTCCAGAGGAGGCTTACAGGAATGATCCTGGAGCTGGAGAACTTGTCATATTAGGAATGGTTATGGACTCTTGGTCTGTACTTGATGGAGTTTAGAACAATGAGGGGCGCTCTCATTGAAACTTGGGGAATACAAAGATGCCTGGTATAGAATGGACATGGAGATGATCTTTTAATTAGTAGGAAAGTCTACGACTCGAAAGCACAGCCTCAGTATGAAGGGACAACCTTTCGAACTGAGACATGGAGGAATTTCTCAAGCCACAGCGGAGTGAATTTACAGAACTGATTGCCACAGAAGGCTGTGAGGCCAAGTCATTGAGTATATTTAAGACAGAGATAGATAGGTTCTTGGTTAGTAAAGGGATCAAGAGTTAAGGGACAAGACAGGAAGTGAGAAACATATGAGCCATGATTGAATAGTGGAGCAGTCTCAGTGAGGGCCAAATGGTCCAATTCTGCTCCTATTTTTATTATGATCTTATGATTATGGAGTTTAGAAGAATGAAATCTATAAAATACTAACTGGGCAAAACAGATTTGATGCACAAAGAATATTCCCGATAGTGGTGAGTCCAGAACCATGGTTCATAGTTTAAGGATAAGGAATAAACCTTGTAGGAATGAAATGAGTAAAAATCTCTTCACTCAGAGTGGAGAGCCTGTGAAACTTATTTCCAGAAAGTGGTGAGACCAAAACGTATGTGCTTTCAAGAAGGAAGTAGATATATCCCTTTTGGCTAAAAGCTCAAAACTTCTGATATTGAGCCTGATGATCAGCTGTGATCATGGCAGATCAGGCTTGAGGGGTCAAAAGGCCTATTTCTCTTCCTATCTTCTATGTATGTTTCTATGTCCAGCCAATGATCAAGATACTCCACAAGATCCTACCCCAAAAATTTTAAAAGCTGAATTTTAACTACCAAAGAAATCATTTTGAATCACTCCTTCTAGCTACTGAATGAGTGGACAATTTCAGATTACACTGATCCAAACCGATAAAATGTTCCAATGTTCAACTTAGCTCTGCCCTCAGTTTGCCAATATGATTTAAATTCATAATGGAGCTTTTCAGCATTCTTGGTCTTGGGAAGGTTTGAAAGGTTTGTGAGTACTGGTTTATGTTATTAATCAATATCCTGCTGGAATATTTAACATCATTTTCATCTCCATATTTAAGAATATAATAGTAGTAACCTGGTTATCTGTCCGTTTTTTTGTGGCTTCCTCAGTGTGTTGTTTATCCTATTAGTGAGCTGTGGGGTGGGGTCAAACTCCCTCTTTTGGTAGGTGTTGGTATCTGGAAGTAGTTGTTGTACTATAGTACTATAGTACTATTATAGGACAAGCCAAACAGAGAACAGCCAGGGAATTCCTTGAGGCATGGCACTCATCCACAGATTCAATCAATAAGCACATCGACCTGGACCCAATATACCGACCACTGCAATGGACAGCTGGAACTGACAACCGGAAGCGGCAGATTCAAACCACTATAAATGCCGGAGGAAAGATCACAGAAGCGCTTCACAGGAGGCTCCCAAGCACTGAGGATGTCACCTAGACAGGGGACAAAACGTCTGCAACACAAATTCCCAGCTTGGCGAACAGAACCACAACAATGGATAGATTCATAACTTATATATTTGAGGAATATTAACAAATGGAGATGAACTCAAACTGGAGACAGCATGTTGAGTGAAGGTAGTTTCAGATCTTACATCTGCATAGACTGTATTGATATGTGCACTCGATATTAAAATTTACTTGAATGCCTATAGCCTCATGGAAGGTATAGTAATTGAAATGTAAGCTCATGCAATTCTCTTCCCTTCAACTGCTAAATTATGAGGATGTGATATTCTTTCCTGTGTTTGTGTTCACTTTTTAATATTTGTTTCTGCTTTGAACCAACAACTAGTGTCACACAGGTTTCAGTTGACAAGGTTAACAATTGTTGACCTCTGCTAGGAGTTGAAAACTCTGAATATGTATTTGACATCAGCCTTTGCAACGACAGTCAAGTTGACAGCTGCCCTCTCTGGCCTGTGTTTCTGTAATCTTTTCAGGTCTCAGTATCAAAGGCCTCAGTTGTTCTGCTTTAATCTAGCTACTTCAAAGAAAGAAAAGCTGAAAATGAAAAAAGGTGAGTTTTCTATTCAGAAGACATCAGGAGAGTGAAATCAATCATATGAAACTACAAACATGATATTGGAATATAAAGAAGGCTATTCTGAAATTGAACCTGTTCCTTGGTCACTAGGATCATAACGGATCTTTTTCTGTTTCAAATTCCACATTCCCATCAACCTGGATAAACTTTGATTCTCCTCACAAAAATTTATCCACCTCTGACACAAAAATATTCAATGATTCCGCCTGCACTGCTTTCTGAGGCAGAGAGTTCTAAGTCATACAACAAACTGAGAGAAAAAAAATTATCCTCATCTTCCCTGACTTTAAAATAATGGTGTTTAATCTGGACTGGCCCACAAGAGGAATCATCCTTTCCATAACCAACTTCTCAGCATTACTCAGGGTCTTATAATGCTTTTAAACTCCAGTGAAAACAGATCCAGCTTTCCAGCCTATCCTGATAAGACAGTTTGCTAATTTCAGGTGTCAATCTAGTTAACATCCTCCAAACTGTCTCCTATGCTCCTTCCTTAAATAACAAGACCAAAACTACACCAAGTATTGAAAAATGGCTTCATCAATGTCCTGTATCATGAAGCATTTCACCCTTACTTGTTGTCAAGAATAACATCTCCTTAGCCTTTTTGATTAGATGCTGTATGTGCACAATAGTACATAATGCATTGGAACACATAGATCCCTCTTTACCTCAGAATTTTGCAGGGTTCTCAGATTAACTAATATTCTGCTGTTTTATTCTTTTTGCCAAAGAGAGCAACTTCCCATTTTTCCAGGTTATATTCCAACTGGCATATTCTTGCTCACTGACAACCTACCTACATCCATTGATGAACTTCTTATCTATTCTTCACAACATATTGTCCTAAATACCTTTGTGTAATCTTCAAATTTAGCTCCCATGCCACATTTAAGTCACCGATTTAAATTGAGAGATGTCTTGTACGTATAGTTGCATGAGATGGTTTATAATGAATTTGCAAACTGTTTTACCTCTCACGCAATTCGTCCAGTCCATTGAAGCCAAAATAGTGAAATGTATCAAATAGTGTCAGGTAAATATTCAGCAGAAATTCCACATTATCTAAGACCTACCTGTCTGTACAAAACTATCCTTTGATGGAAAGAGCTGAGCCTGCTGCAGTTGACCTTACCATCTCCAAACTAGGGCAAAATATTGATCAGTATTATAATCTCTTCCAGCAAATGTGTAAGTGCAGGTCATGTTCCAACACTTATTGCTGAATCTTGCTGATGAAGAATAGCTAATTAATTGCATACAAGGCAGGCTGATGATATGTATGGAACTGTACCACAAGGTGAATCACAGTATTCAGGAGCTGATTGAAAAGTATCAAAAAGAAAATCCAGATGGTAAATTTGTCAAGACTTCATGCTGCAAAGATTCTTACTCAGCCTGAATGCAGATTTGAAAATCAGGTAGATTCACAGCATACTCTATTTTGCACATTTCAAACTTCAAAGGGAGGTAATTTACCCCATTGTGCCTGTTCAGGTTCTTCAATATAAGTATTCAATTAGTTTAAAGCTCCACCTTTTTGCCATAGCTCTTTTTAAAATTCTTTTCCAAGCATCCAACTCTCTTTTAAATGTTGCTATTAAATTCACCACCAGCCTGTCAGGTGGTGTTGCTTGTTGATAGGCCAAGATGCAAAGCAATTATTTCTCATCTCTTCTCTGTTTCTTTTGCCAGCATTTTAAATCTGTGTCTTTCAATTACTGACCTACCAACTAGTGGAAATCATTTTAAAAATTTGTTCCATTCTAATCACTTCCAATTTTCATTTTTTAAAAAATCCTTCATGGGTTATCGGTATAGCTAACAAGGCCAATATTTGGTAATCATTCCTAATTGTGACTGACTCTAGAACGCTGGTAAATATCAACCACTTTGCTGCATATTTGGTGTAGGCTAGGTAAGGACTGTAGACTTTCTTTTTAGAGGACATTACTGACAACTATTGATTGTCATCATCATTGAGACGAGTTTTCAATTCCAGAATTATTCATTGTATTCAAATTTAATCAGCTGCCATGGTGGGATTTGAACCCATATCATCTAAGCATTAGCCTTGGCTTTTGGAATACTAGTCCTTTGGTATTACAATCACTGAATACTCTGCTATCAGCATCCTAAGGGTTACCTCTGACCAGGAACTGAACTAGACTTGTGGCTACAAGAGTAGGTGATTGGCTAGGAATCCTGCACAAATAACTCACCTCATGTCTCCCCAAAGCCTGTCTACAAGGTACAAGTCAAGAATATGATGGAATACTCCCTACTTAACTGAATGAGTGCAGCTCCAACAACACCTAGGACAAAGCAATGATTGGCATATCAACAAGCATCTGATCACTCCACCACCGACGCTCAGTAACAACAGTGTGTACCGTTGCAAGATGCACTGTGTAAATTCAGTAAGGCTCCTTAGCACCTTACAAATCCACAATCACTTCCATCTAGAAGGACAAGGTAGCAGATACATGGGAACACCATCCCCTGCAAGTGTCCCTTCAAGCCACTCATAATCTGACTTGCAAATTTATCATGATTCATTCAGTGTTGCTGGTTCAAAATCCTGGAACTCCTTCCATAAATCCATTGTAGATCTACCTACAGCCCATGGACTGCACCAGTTCAAGAAGATAACTCACCACCACCTTCTCAAAGACAGCTGGGAACAAGCAATAAATGCTGACCCAGCATGCAATGTCCCCATTCCTTGAATAACAATCAGCAAACCACCATTGTCTCATATCTACTAAATCTGCTGTTAATTTTTTCTGCTCTAAGGAAAGTTTTATTCCCCAGGTGTTGGGAATCTTGCTTTTTAATAACATAAATGATTTGGAGATGGGTATTGAGGGCAAATTGTCTAAATCTGTAGATGATACTGAGCTAGAGAGAAGAGTAAATTGTGAAGATGATACTGAATGACTTCAGAGGGGCATTGACAAGTTGACCAAATGGATAGGTACTTGGCAGATGAATTTCAATGCAGAGAAGTGTGAGGTAATGCATTTTGGTGGAAGAAAAATGGAGAGATAATATAGACTCAATGGCACAAATTTGAGGGGAGTACAGGAACAGAGGCTCTTTGGGGTGAGGCAAGTTGGAACAGTTGTTTAGAAAATATATAAGATCCTTAGATAAAAGCAAGCAAGTAATTCTACAGCTTTGTAAATCATTGGTCGGACCACATTTAGGGTTATATGTTCAGTTTTCAGCACCTTATTTAAGGAAGAATGTTAAAATTCTGGAGAAGTGAAAAGGATATCTACTAGAATGAGAGATTTTAGATACAAAAAAGATTAGAGAAATTGAGTTTATTCTGGTGTAGGGTCGACTAAGAGGTGACCTTATGACATTCAAAATTAAGAACAATTTTGCAGGGAAAAAAAATGATATTCTGTTTCCACTAGTTGGTATGTTAGCAACTAGGGGTCACAATTTCAAGATTGTCAGCAAGAGAGTTAGGACTGAGATGAGGAGAAATAGCTTTATTCAGAGAGTTGTTAGGATTAGGAATGTGCTGCCTGGGAGAGTAGTGGAGGCAGATTCCATGTACGATTTCAAAAGAGAGCAGGATATATATTTGAAAGTGATGAAGTTCAAGGACCAGGAGATAGGACGGGAGAATGGGACTAACTGGGTGGCTCTTTCCAGAGCTGGAACAGACATGACGAGTTAAATAGCCTCCATCTGTACGGCAAATTCTATATTTCTATGACTTATGACATCCTAACTTGCTTGTTTTTACCATTTCACCATATTCTTGCACAACCTGATGCTATGTCTGGGAGTGGACTTCGAAGATTTTTGAGCTTTCACATTTCTCTGTTCTCAGCTTCTGGTTCACTTTCATGTTTGTTTTTAATAAAATGTGAGAAACTGCTTCATCAGGAAAAAAAGAAAAGAATTCTCAACATTATTTTCAGCGTGATTAAAAATCCTAACTCTCTCCAGAGCAACACTGAAGAATATTAATTAGATGTTATACCTTAATATGTGGTTCACTGATAATGGCCCAACCTTGGGCCAGGTGACTTGGGTTCCAGTCCATCTCTGAACAAGTTGATTAGAAAGTATCTACCTTGAACATTCCTCACATTTTGCCATGATTCTAGAATGAGTGACCACAGCAGTGGCCAGGGTGCCTTGAAACGTCAGCTACATTTATTTTGTGTTGTTGCAAAAGTAGTAGCTGAAAATGTGTTGCTGGAAAAGCGCAGCAGGTCAGGCAGCATCCAGGGAACAGGAGAATTGACGTTTCGGGCATAAGCCCTTCTTCAGGCTTATGCCCGAAACGTCGATTCTCCTGTTCCCTGGATGCTGCCTGACCTGCTGCACTTTTCCAGCAACACATTTTCAGCTCTGATCTCCAGCATCTGCAGACCTCACTTTCTCCTGCAAAAATAGTAGGTTTGTTACAACACTCGTAAATCTTGCAGAGCTGAGAGCTCCATAGATGAAGAAGCAGAAGTCGACCATTCGGCCATCCAGTCTGTTCTGCCATTCAATAAGATCATGGCAGATCTAATAATTCTTAACTCCACTTGCCTGCCTTTTCAACAAAACCTAAACTGATTAAAAATCTATCAATCTGACCTTTGACAGCACTCCTCAGTAAATAATTCCAGAGATCCACTACCCTCTGAGAGAAATTCTGCCTCATCTCTATCTTTGGGATTATATCTCTCGTCCAAGACTCTTGCACACCCCATCAAATCCTCTAAGAATTTTGTATTTTTCATTTGGAAGGTTACATTAGAAATTGGCACATTAGATTCCCTATAGTGTGGAAACAGGCCCTTCAGCCCAATAAGTCCACACCAACCCTCCGAAGAATAACCCACCCAGACCCATTCCCCTACCTATATTTATCCCTGACTAATGCATCTAACACTATGGGCAATTTAGCATGACTAATTTACCTGACCCGCATATCTTTGGATTGTGGGAGGAAACCCACGCAAATACGGGGAGAATGGGCAAACTCCACACAGACAGTTGCCCAAGGCGAGAATCAAGCCCGGATCCCTGGCGCTGTGAGGTAGCAGTGCTAACCACTGAGCCAACATGCCACTCTTATTTGTAGTTAGCTGTAGAATATTCACATATAAAGTGGTGATTGTTTCATGTTAGAAAAAAATGACTGGATAACCACAACCTACACAATATTCTTATGTAAATCAATTTGTTCACAGTGAACAACTATTAACAGTTAATCAAATTGAAATGCAGGGCTCTGCACCAGTCTATCGTCATAGCAATGGAATGTAAGGTGAGAGGGCAAGTTCGATCTGCTGTATAATTGAAAGTCACAGATAATATATTTGAATGGATGGATTCAGTGACTGTCACCACTGCTGCTGGAGGTGACAATGATTGGCAGGGAGACAGCAGAATGCTTCCCCAGGTAATTTCCCGCTCCCTTGCACCGTGCACAGAGCTGTGATCAAGCAGATGTTAAAATCTGGCAAAACCTTGGTCATTGTTGTACACATACACATAGTGGCAAGGGTCTTTCTGTCTCTCTGCAATCCATGATTAATTGTTGGTGTCATCTGTAAAGATTTTATCTGTTATGATAACAATTGAGGATTGCATGATAACCAATGCAGTGGTTAGCTATGAGTCTGTCTGCTATTATACTGTATTTTACATGGGAATTCCAATCATATTTCTAGCAACAATGATAAGCTTAATGAGTCTGTCCCATTTTGACATCCAAACTAACAGACTATCAGATTAGATAGAGGCATTGAAAATCAGGAAAGAATTTGATAGGACAAATCGGGAGAATCTGATTCTGCAGGCACAAGAATAGAGAATGAGAGGGATGTTGTTTGACAATAGAATGAGCAGCAAGCTGAGGATGTATTAAATTATTGCATCAAATGTTATGATCTGAAATGCACTTCTTAAAAGGAGTGGTGAAAACAATGCTAGCTATCCAATTTAAGGGATTGATAGGTCTTCTGCTAACAGCTAGAGTACATCGTAGTGAGTTCAGGTCATGTAGAACTGCGGCCTGAGGCAAGGAGGTTCTAATAATCCCCTGCTCAACCATGTTTCTGTGTATAGTGTAAATGGTCAGTAAATGTTCATTAGTTTGCACAGACACAATATCTATTCCTGAGCATCCAATTCTGATATTTATATATAGCTGAGGGAATTGGATAGCATTTTAAAGGAAGAAAATGACACAGTTCTTGGCAAGGAGCAGGAGACTGGAACTGTTGGAAAGCTCTCTCAAAGAGCCATCACCGTGATGATGAGCTGAGTAACTTTGTTTAATGTTGTCTCTTTTATAATCTGCCTATTCTATAGGAACATTTAAAACTTGAGTACATGATTTCCAATTAAGTTTTGGTCATGCTGGCATAGTTTGGTGTGTATCGGCATGTGTGAAGTCTGTACTCATTAATGCTACCTCGATCACTCCAAGAGTATCTATCTTCATTTTACATCTTCAGTTTTGGGCTGTATCTTGCCTTATTCCCCGCTGTGGAACAGTGGCCTTGCTTTGCACACCAAGGGGCATAAATTGGACCTCACAGCACCCATTTTACAACCATGCGATCAGGGGTGTTGCTCCTCAGCCTGAGTCATGCCTAACAACATCCACTGGCCATAAGCAGCCACCTCTCATTCATCCTTTTCCCTCTGTCAGGAGACCTTGAAATTTACTGCCACAAAAGTACAAGATGCCAATTCAGGGTTGGCATGTGTCAACAGCTTGCCCAGATTATTGGCAGAAAATTAACTTTGGGCCTCTTGGCTCTGGCCTGTCTTACGGCTGCACCTCTGCCTTTGGGCCCAGTATGATAAAATTGGCACCCAGACTGACATTTCTCAAGTTTGCCCAGACTGCCCTATTAGGTATAACCAAATACTATCTTTTAATTCACCTCAAGGAGTTCCGAACTAGAAGGTGCCCAGCCTAACACCTTTTGCAGTCTCAGAAAGAATATAATCAGGCTTGGAGAATGATTCAATTCAGCTTTAGCATAATAAAATTGGGATTAAATTATAAAGATGGTTTGTATAGACTAGAATTACAACCTCTGTAATATAGATGATGAAAGTGTGATCTAATTGAGGCATTTTCTATGTTTGATGTGGAGAAAAACTATTTCTTCTGATAGGAGAATCCAGGACAGGTGGTAGAATCTTAGAGCCAATCATTCAGAAGTGAAATTAGAAAAACACTTTGTCACACAGCGTAAGTCGGTCACAGTTGGAGATTGGAGAAAGTAAATAATCTAAATGTAGAAACAAAACCAGAAACTGGAAAAACTCAGCTGATCTGGCAGCATCTGTGCAGAGAAAGCAGAGTTAATGTTTTTGGTCCAGTGACACTCCTTTAGAACTATTGCAGTTCTTATAGAACAGGTTTATCCAATAGGTAGGTCACAGGAAGAGTCTGAGTCAGGAGAGTCCTTCCTCACTTGGGGGTTGGCCAGCTGGAAACTGCAATTAAGATGATAAAAAGAACCTCCCAACCCCTTCCAGCATGCAGTGGAGAGTCAGAGAGTATGTGAGGGAGAGATAGAGGGAGAGAGAGAGATGGTGAATGATGGGGAGAGACACAGTTACAGGGAGTGAATGAGGGAGGGTGACAGAGTGACAGAATAAATGTAAGAGAGAATTAAGGGTATATTTAATTCATGAGTCATTTAGCTGCCTATTTTCTGATATCTTAGGCTTGTCTATTTTTTTCACAACAGCTACAGATTCATAAAGTTGTGCTGTTTATCACTCCATGTCCTCTGTATGAAAAAAATTGAAAAATTATAGTGATCTCTGTTTTCAATCTTCCGTCTGTTCATCAGAGAGTCTCATTCTAATTAACATAATTAGTCAATTATCTGTGAAAGTGATGGATTATCCTCAGTGGCACAAAATCTTGTATCCTGTAATAATTGATGAGCCCACGTTTGTAAGGAATTTATCCTGACTGATGTCAGATGTAAATATGTCTTATAAAGGATTGTGCCCTGGCATTAATAAAAAAGAATTTACTTTTTTAAAGCAAATTTTATGTTTTCAGGATATCCTAAAGACAGTAAAGGCTATGGGGAAGAAGCAGGAGATTGACATGACTAACGATTCTCATTTGAAAAACTAGTGCCGGCATAATGGACTGAATGGCCTCTTCTGCGCTGTTAGATTTCAGCAATTGTGTGAATACCTTTGAAGTGTATTTGCTATCCCAAAAAGACTAGTAGGATGAATGAGCAGTTAACTTATCTTGGTGATGGTTAGTACGTAAGTGTTGATCAACACCTTGAGACATCTCCCATTCTCTTTGGACCATGTTGAATTGAGAATACAGATAGGCTTAAGCTTGCCAAATTTAGATGATATCCCACCTCTTATGATCAGATCACTTTTGGACCATGTGGTGACTGACCATGTGATGTATGATCACATGATATTGGATCAAGTGGCATTTGATCTCATGACATTTTCCCCCATGACTTCCACAAATTCTATTGCATTTACCTTTATATAAATTGACTTGCCTGCGGTTAACTAATTTTGCTTATGGCTTTGCACTAGCAAACCACTCGACATATTCCAAGAACCAGCGTGTCACCTCGGAAGAAGAGAAAAAAGTAATTGAGGGAAGGAAACAGGGAAAACCTGAGATGAAAAAGAGGAAAACTGAAGAAACTGTCTCCTTACTCTACACTTCAAAATCCTCAGATTACAGTCCATAAGGTTATAAAGATTAGATTAGATTACTTACAGTGTGAAAACAGGCCCTTCGGCCCAACAAGTCCACACCGACCCGCCGAAGCGCAACCCACCCATACCCCTACATTTGCCCCTTACCTAACACTACGGGCAATTTAGCATGGCTAATTCACCTAACCTGCACATCTTTGGACTGTGGGAGGAAACCCGAGCACCAGGAGGAAACCCACGCAGACACGGGGAGAATGTGCAAACTCCACACAGTCAGTCGCCTGAGGCGGGAATTGAGGCACAGATGAGATCAATTTCAAGGATCCTCCAATTTCAAAGATAACTCCATTTTCAAAGATTTCATTTCATTTCTTTTCATTTCACATAGCCTCTAATATCAGAAATCATTCTGATATCAGAAATCACTCTGATTTCTGAGGTATTTCATTTTTAGAGTCCAAGAATTTCAACAAACCCTTTCTCAATGTAAAGTCGACCATAAAAACCATAAGATTTGGAGCAGAATTAGGTAAATCAGCCCTTCGATCATGGCTGATTTGTTTTTCAACCCCATTCTCCTGTTTCCTCTCTGTAACTTATTATTTTCTTATTAAGAGTCTAACTATCTTGGTCTAAATACATCTCCATACTCTCCATTGAGTAATTGCCAACTTCTGAACAGAATACAGTATGGAAGAAAATGACCAGAAATTGGATTGCCATAGAATATTACCTGAATTCAATCAGAAATTGTGGGTACACACACACACAATGGTAAAATAGAACATAAAAGAATATTTTTAAATGCTTAGCAAGGAATACACCTTATGAATTATTCTCTTCTTTTAATAGTAAAACAAACAGTAATCAGAAATGTTTTCATGATCAGCGTTCTTTAACAAGGAATCCAGTATGAAATGAGTGTTTGTAGATGACCGGTGAGCTAGTAGTTTTGGGAAACCCAGCAACTACCTCAGAGGCCAACTGTTTCAGAGGGCAGAGCTGAGCCAGATCACCCTCAACACATTCATCATCTATCTGAATATCAGAATCAATCTCATCAGACATCACTTATCACATAATATTAGCTTCCAGTGTTGTCTGGATGGGAGGCTCTTCAGCAGTCTCTTCTGGACAATAACATAACTCATTCATAGACATCCAAGATCTTCAGTTTGTAGATGACAACTGTGTGATGGCATTCTCTGCACAGGACATGCAAAGGAAGCTCAATCTGTCCAACACTTTGTATCTGATGCTTGGCCTATCCTTCAAGATCACCAAGATGAAAGTCACCCATCAACCCACTCCAGGTCAGTTGAATATTCCTTGTGTCTTGGAGTGGTTCAAAAGAATGTACAACACTTCCTATATATCAGCAGCTAATTCTCCCAATGGACTACAGTTGGAATCCAGTCCAGTCTAAAAGAAACAAAAACAGAAATTGCTGAAACTACATCACCTGTGGAGACAAATCAGAGTTAACGTTTCAAGTCCAGTGACCCTTCCTCAAAACCAGTTCTCTACAGATGCTGCCAGACCTGCTGAGCTTTTCTAGCAATTTCTGTTTTTTTTTTTTCTGACTTAAAGCATCCACAATTCTTTCAGTTTTTATTCAGTATTTAACTCTGTGTCACATCTCTTCCAGGCATGCCTACCTTGAAGAAGTTCTGCTGCTCTCTCCAAAAGGATTTCTGTTTCAATCATTTTTTTTTGTCCACCATCATTAATTTCATTATCGCTCCGAGGGTTTGCAAGGTATTTGCTAAAATGCGTTTCCATAGCCACATCACATACCTCAGTGACTACCTCCAGTTTAGACTCATCCCACGCTGTTTCCAACTCAGTTCTGAGGAAGTGTCACTTGATCTGAAACATTAACTCTTATTTCTCTCCACAGGTGCTGCCAGCCTTGCTGAGCTTTTCAAGCTATTTCTGTTTTGGTTTCTATTTACAGCAACTGTAGTTCTTTTGGTTCTTATCTAATCAAGGAGTCCAGTTCCAAATCAACTGCATCAATGTTGACTTATTTGAACTTTATCGACCAGTTGATGGACCAGAAAGCACAGTGATGGTGGCAAAGGAAGGAAAAGAATGCCAACTTGAGGCAGTGAATCCCATTTGACCTCTCAGTAACATGTACCCATGTGGAAACATCTGTGGATTGGGAATTGGGCACCTCAGAGTTTTTGGAAACTTCACTAAGGCCTGGTTCAAACATGGGCAGAAGAGCTTAATTCCAGGGGCTGGGTGAGTGACTGGCCTTGACATGACAGCTGCATTTGACAGAGTGTGACATCAAGGAGTCTTAGCAAAACTGGAATCAGTGGAAAACAGGGGAAAGTCTTTCCATTGGTTAGAATTGTTTTAGAACAAAGGAAGATGATTGTTGGAGGTACCTCTACAGGAGGTCTCCATGTATTCAGATAAATGATACTTTGCTCATCATGATGCTCTGATACATTCTGTGCAAACTAATGCTGAGAACAGCCATTGTAACTGCATTCTTACACCCCTTTGTGCCTAGTCTCATATCTACTGAGTCATTTCATGATGAAACAACTGAATAATATTTCAGAAATCATTTCTTTCCTCAGTTGTTGAAAACACCTTGAATTATAGCTGTAATATTCTCCAAACCAAGCCAATCTGGGTGGCACAGTGGCTCAGTGGTCAGCACTGCTGCCTCACAGTGCCAGGGACTGGGGTTCAATTCCAACCTCAGGCTGTGTGGATTGTGCACATTCTCTCTTTGTTTGCATGGGCTTCCTATGGGTGCTCTGGTTTCCTCCCACAGTTCAAAGATGTGCAGATTAGGTGGATTGGTCATGCTAAATTGTCCATAGTGTCCAGAGATGTGCAGGCTAGGTGAATTAGCCATGAGAATTACAGGGATAGAGTAGGGGATGGATCTGAGTGGGATGCTCGTCAGAGGGTTGGTGTGGACCTGACAGACCAAATAGCCTTTTTCAACACTGTAGGAATTCTAATTCTGTGGGCAGCACAGTGGCTCAGTGATTAGCATTGCTTCCTCTAGCACCAGTGACCCAGGTTCGATTCCAGCCTTGGGCAACTGTCTGTGTGGAGTTTGCACATTCCCCCCGTGTCTGCATGGGTTTCCTCCACCTGCTCCGGTATCCTCCCACAATCCAAAGATGTATAGGTCAGGTGAATTGGCCATTCTAAATTGCCTATAGTGTTGGGTGCATTAGTCAGAGGGAAATGGGTCTGGGTGGATTTGAATAATTTTATTTATCCTGCCAGATCCTATCCTCACTTTAATCTCTCAGTGTTTTCTGGAGAAAAAAATACTCCCATCTGTTTCCTGCTATGTGTAAACTCTAAGATACGGCATCATGCTGGCAAATCTCTTTTGCATCTTTTCTAGTGCTCACTAGTATTCATTTTGTAGCATGGAGAACAAAACCGTTCACAATACTCCAAATGGGCTTCACCCAAGCTTTTGTATAAGTATAAATAAATAAGATAAACTAAGAAAAAAAGATTCTGAATTTGTCATCAAAATATTGATAAGGTGAATGATGTTCTGTACAAATAATACTGCAACTTTAAGTGAGGAGAAGATCCATGATTTCAAATGGAAATCAAGATATTACTATCAGAGATGTATTACTAGTCTGTTAGCCTCATAAAAACAGAAACAAGGCAAAAGTAAAGTGTCTGCTCCAGATAGAATGTAATCGGCCAGACTACTCAATGTTAAGCTAAGTTTGTGAGAAGATTTGTAGCTCGGGTGCTCGTTGCTGTGGTTCTGTTCGCCGAGCTGGAAGTTTTTGTTGCAAACGTTTCGTCCCCTGTCTAGGTGACATCCTCAGTGCTTGGGAGCCTCCTGTGAAGCGCTTCTGTGGTGTTTCCTCCGGCATTTATAGTGGCCTGTCCCTGCCGCCTCTGGTTGTCAGTTTCAGCTGTCCGCTGTAGTGGCCGGTATATTGGGTCCAGGTCGATGTGTTTGTTGATGGAGTTTGTGGATGAGTGCCATGCTTCTAGGAATTCCCTGGCTGTTCTTTGTTGGCTTGCCCTATAATGGTAGTGTTGTCCCAGCCAAATTCATGTTGCTTGTCGTCTGCGTGTGCGGCTACTAGGGATAGCTGGTCGTGTCACACACGCAGACGACAAGCAACATGAATTTGACTGGGACAACACTACCATTATAGGGCAAGCCAAACAAAGAACAGCCAGGGAATTCCTAGAAGCATGGCACTCATCCACAAACTCCATCAACAAACACATCGACCTGGACCCAATATACAGGCCACTACAGCGGACAGCTGAAACTGACAACCGGAAACGGCAGGGACAGGCCACTATAAATGCCGGAGGAAACACCACAGAAGCGCTTCACAGGAGGCTCCAAAGCACTGAGGATGTCACCTAGACAAGGGACGAAACGTTTGCAACAAAAACATCCAGCTCGGCGAACAGAACCACAGCAACAGCATGGTGTACATTCCTTGTATTTACAATCTACACTGTAATGTAGTTAAACCATTATAATTTCTATTATAAATATTATACCATGATGTCAGGGAGTTAGAAATTAATAAGCATTAATTTAAGATGACAGCAAAGAGGGAGAGGTTTTGAGTTTGCTAGTATAGTGGATGCCAGAGTTTGGGTTGAATTTGTGGTAAGACTCTTTGTTCTAACCTTTGCATTACTGCTTCTGCTATGAGTCCCGAGATCGGTGAGCCCATGGGTGTTCCGTTGATTTGTTCGTATATCTGGTTGTTGAATGTGAAGTGTGTTGTGAGGCACAAGTCCAGTAGTTTAAGTATGCCGTCTTTGTTGATGGGTTCAACGTCCTGTTGTCTGTTATGTCTGTTCAGCAGGTTGGCTATTGTTTCTCTGGCTAGGGCTTTGTCAATAGAAGTGAACAATGCTGTTACGTTGAATGAGACCATGGTTTCTTCCTTGTTAAGCTAAACACAATTTATTTAAACATTATTGTTAAAGTGCAATCAAAGAAAGAGGAATTTAGAATCACAATTCTACTTAAAAACCAAACAGAATGGCACAGTAGCTATTACTAATTAACTGCTACAATATAGGAGCATCCTAGAAACACACCCCTTGGCAAAAAGTGAAATTCAGACATAGATTCTCACATACAGTTCTCCAATACCGGAAGAAACCAACATCAAGAGAAGATTCAGAGAGAGAAATCTAGATCTGAGAGAGCCGGCTGCACCCATTTAGGATGTTAAAAAAGCACCAAAGCGTCCCAAGCTGTTTACTCAAGAGGTCTTCATAGCCAGTAACAATCTCTCTTCAAAACAAAAGCGGACAAAATAACCTATTACAGTGACATCATCATCATAAATTGCCTTGACCAAACTGATGCTGCTGTCCTAAGTATTAATTATTGCCAATCAACCTTTCTCTCACTTGGTACAAAGAATGTATAACTATAAGTTGAATTTATGTTTTTTATATTGTGCACTAGGATGAAGACACATGGCTTAGTTTATTCTCTTGATTGGAACGGAAAAGACTGGACATCTAAAACTAAGACATAAAATGCCAGAGATACTTAGCCAGTCTGGCATCATCTGTGGAGAATGAATCAGAGTTATTTTTTCAAGTCCAGTCACTCTTTGTTAGAACTGTAGTCACTGTGAACATCAAGTTGGATGGAAATTTAAGACCACAATGAGCTTTGCAGCCAATGTCAACATGTTTCTCATCTAGATTGCGAAGGCAGAAGTATTATGATAATGTCACTAGACTAGTAATGCTACGGCCCAGAATAATGTGCTGCAGACTTGACCGGGTGGGTGATGAAAGGATGTTTCTTCTTGTGAAAGAATTTAGAATTATGAATTATTGTTTAAAAATAAGGGAGTGCCAATTTAAGAAAGAGATGAGGATTTGTTTTCTTTCAGGGGTTCTGAATCTTTGAAATTTCTGTGCTCAAAAGATAGTAGGTGCAAAAGTTTTAAATATTTAAAAGGCAGAGGTAGATAGATTGTTGATTGTCAAGGGAATAAAAGATTATCAGGATCATGCACAAATTGAGTATTGACGTTAAAGTCAGATCAGCCATGGTGAAGCATAGCTCGAAAGGCTGAATGGCCTTCGCCTGTTCCTTGTTTATATATTGTATATCGGCCCTTCAGGGACTCAGCTGTTTTGTTTTAAACCACTACCAAATGATCCAATTAGTCAATTAAACTATGAATGAAGAAGCACTGCTCACAAGGCCAGTGTCGCAACAACAAAAGAAGGGAAGGATAGGAAGACAGGGAATAGACTAAACAAAAATTGCAATGGAATGGAAATAATATATCATAGTCTCCACAGAGCACACAGCTCCAAGACTGTTGGTGGACAGTATCTCTAAGTTCATATAGGAATTAATGTAATTGTGGAAAAGAGGCAGGCATTCAGGGACTATTAACCCCCTTCTTGGACCTGCCGATGGTTACTTTGACTCGGCCCAGAAGTAGGCTCATGTGGAGATCTGAAACCCAGCTCTTCTTTACTTCTTTTACTGTTCAGGGGTCTTATTACACACCTCCGCATACTCTTTTTTTAATTTTAGCAACACCAAATCACCCGTGTTACTAATTAAGAGAACAGGTAACAAGCACCATCACCAGGGACAACATAACAATAACAAATACGGGAGAGGGGAGAGAAAGAACGAGGTGTGTCATAACATCTCTCTGAACAAATTGATTACAAAATATCTACTCATTTCTGTGTCAGAGACCTGTATGTCTAACACTGACAATGATACAACACCAGGTTATAGTCCAACAAGTTAATTTGAAGTACCAGCTTTTAGAGTGCTGTCAGCTACCTGATGAAGGAGCAATGCTCTGAAAGTTCGTGCTTCCAAATAAACCTGTGGGACTATAACTTGGTGTTATGTGATTTTTTAACTTTGTCCACCCTCGCCCAACACTGGCAGCTCCTCATCATGACTGACAATAATATCTGTTCATCCCTTGCAGTGCATTGTGCATATTGTCTGCAGCTGATACAGTCAGAATAAATACCCAGTTCTTTACTTAGTCTTAGTGGAAGTCATTTGAATAATGGAATAATTATTAGCATTCTACTAAATAGTTAACACCATTTTATCAGGAAGGATTGTCCAATCTTAGCACCATGCATGCATACAGCATTAGGATAACCATCCATATTACATCCATTTGAAAGAAAATTACATAATTCCTCAGAATTTTGATCAGTATCATGCCAAAATGAAAGAAAACCTGCTTGCATCATTAACATGGCCTCTGTTACACTTAAAGTAAAATTATAGCAACTAAATGGCAGACAACCTGAGAGTTTTGACATTTTTAGGAAGAATCTAATTCCATCTATTCTGCAGGATTAATTCAATGAAGAATATTCTTGTTATATCATATTTCAAGGAACAAAGAACAAATAAAATTACAGCCCAGGAACAGGCCCTTTGGCCTCTAAGCCTTTGCCAATCCAGATCCTCTATCTAAACCTGTTGCCTATTGTCTAAGGATCTGTATCCCTCTGCTCCCTGCCCATTCATGTATTGGCGTAGATATATCTTTAATGACGGTATTGTGCCCCTCTGCCACCTCCATGGGCAACGTGTTCCAAGCACCCACAACCTTCTGCACAGAAAGTTCCCTCCTTATGACCTAGAGTAATCAAACATCTATCGTAACTTCAACATCCATTGTGTTCTTCTCCTGATGCAAAGTAATCATTAAGAATCTCATACATTTTCTCTGACTCCACACATAACTTTCCTCCTTTGCCAACCCTTTCTCTAGTTACACTCTTGCTCCTTATATGCAAATAAAAGGCTTTGGGGTTTTCCTTCAACCAGTTTGCTAGAGAGATTCCATGACCCCTTATAGCTCTCTTAATTCCTCATTTCAAATTGATCCTACTTTCCCGATATTCTTTCAAAGCTTTGTCTGTTTTCAGTCACCTACACCTAACGTATGCTTCCTTTTTCCTCTTAGCTGGTCTCACAATTTCACCTGTCATCCATAGTTCCCTAATCTTGCCGTTTCTCTCCCTCATTTTCACAGGGACATGTCTGTCCTGCACTCTAATCAACCTTTCTTTAAAAGCCTCCCACATACCAAATGTGGATTTACCTTCAAACAGCTCCTCCCAATCCGCATTCCCCAGCTCCTGCCGAATTTTGTATAGCTGGCCTTCCCCCAATTTAGCACTCTTCCTTTAGGACCACTCTCATCTTTGTCCATGAGTATTCTAAAGTTTATGGAATTGTGATCACTATTCCCAAAGTAATCCCCTACTGAAACTTCAAACACCTGGCCAGACTCATTCCCCAACACCAGGTCCAGTATGGTCCCTTCCTGATTTGGACTATTTACATATTGCAATAGAAACCTCTCCTGGATGCTTGTTCCAAATTTTGCTCCATCCAGACCTCTAACATTAAATTAATCCTAATCAATGTTGGGAAAATGAAAATCTCCAATCACCACCACCCTGCTGCTCCTACATCTGTTTACATATCTGTACCTCTATCTCAATCTCACTTTGGGAAGCCTGTAGTACAGCCTCAACATTGTTACCACACCCTTCCTATTTCTGAGCTCAGCCCATATCGCCTCACTGCTTGAGTCCTCCATAGTGCCCTCCTTCAGTACAGCTGTGATATCCTCTCTGACCAGTAATGCAACTCCTCCACCCCTTTTACTTCCCTCTCTATCCCATCTGAAACATCTATATTCTGGGATATTTAGTTAGGCAAAAGTGAGGACTGCAGATGCTAGAAACCAGAGTGGTGCTGGAAAAGCACAGCAGGTCAGGCAACATCCGAGGAGCAGGAAAATTGAGTTTCGGGCAAAAGCCCTTCATCAGGAATAGAGGCAGGGAGCCTCTGGGGTGGAGAGATAAATGGGG
>NC_057713.1:75581637-75650340 GCF_004010195.1 Chiloscyllium plagiosum
CTACCCATTTATCTCTTCACCCTGGGGGCTCCCTGTTTGTATTCCTGATGAAGGGCTTTTGTCTGAAACATCAATTTTCCTGCTCCTTGGATGCTGCCTGATCTGCTGTGCTTTTCCAGCACGACTCTGATCTGGACTCTGGGATATTTAGTTGCCAATCATGCCCATCCCTCAACCAAATCTAGTAATTTCAATAACACCATATTCCAGGTATTAATCCAAGCCCTAAGTTCATCTGCCTTACCTGTTATGCTTCCTGCATTAAAACAAATGCACCTCCGACCACCTGTCCCTTTGCATTCATTGTCTGCTCCCTGCTTACTCTTCCCCTTAGTCATGCTGACTTCATTATCTACTTCCATACGGGCTTTAGTTACTACCTCCTTACTGTCCACTAACTTCCTCATTTGGTTCCCATCCCCCACCACATTAGTTTATGCCCTCCCCAACAGCGTTATCAAAAGCAACACCTGAAACATTTGTTCCATTCTGGCCCAGGTGATTTGTAATCGATCTGATTTGTAATAGTCCCACTTCCCCAGAATCGGTCCCAATGTCCCAAAAATCTGAACACCTCCCTCCTGCACTATCTCTCAAGCCACTCATTCATCTTACCTAATATTTTATTCCTACTCTGACTAGCATGTGGCACTGGTAGCAGTCATGAGATTACTATCTCTGAGGTCCTACTTTTTAACTTGGCTCTGAACTCCTTAAATTCTGCTTGTATGTCCTCATTCTATTTATTATCTATATCATTGGTGCCTATATGCTGGCTGTTCACCCTCCCCCTTCAGAATGTTCTGCAGCTGACCTGAGACATCCCTGACGTGTACGTGGGAGGCAACACACCATTTGGGAGTCTCATGTTTGACCACAGAACCACCTATCTATACCCCTTACAATTGAATCCCCTATGACTATAGCCCTTCCACTCCTTTTCCTGCCCTTCTGTACAGTAGAACCAGCCACAGTGCCATGAACCTGGCTGCTGCTGCCTTCCCTGGATGAGTCATCTCCCTTAACAGTTTCCAAAATGGTATACCTGTTTTGAAGGGAGATGACTGCAGGGGACATCTGCACTGCCTTCCTGCTCTTTGTCTGCCTTTTGGTCACCCATTCCCTTTCTCTCTCAGCAATCCTAATTTGCGGTGTGACCAATTCACTAAACATGCTAGCCATGAGCTCTTCTGTATCATAGATGCTCCAAAGTGAGTCCATTCACAGCTCCAGAGTCATCATGTGGTCTAACAAGAGCTGCAGCTGGACACATTTCCTGCATGTGAAGGAGTCAGGGACATCAGCCACATCCCTGAACTCCGATATTGAGCATGAGGAGTGTAACACAAGTCTGGGATCTCGTGTCATTTTTACTCTTAAGATTAACTTAGTCCAACTATAATATCAAATAATAGATAAATGAAAAAAGAAAGGAAACTTTTACCAATCACACACTAAAAAAGAAATAAAAAATCCTTACCTTATCAACACACCACAGAGTCTTTTTATTGGTTAGAGAAGGAAGGCGAGTGGGAGACACCACATGTGTAGTGTTTCAGGTTTCGCCACTGCCCAAATATATCAGTTCACTCACCTTCCCAGAGTGCAATTCAACTGCTCCACTCAGCTCCTCATTCTCACTGCTCCCTCTGCTGCTGAAAATGGGGGCCGCTGACTCTCGGTAAGACTCTTTTAGAAAGTTTCCTATCGAGGTTCCTGCTCTACTTAGCCTTTGAGCACTGAATACACTACCAGTGGGTGCAAGCATTTCAGTCTTTATCACTCATCTCTCTCTCTGATGGTCACCATCAAAATAATAGAAAAAGATTATTCAAATTTATCATAAATTTGACATCATTTGCAAAAGCAATTGACCTTGCAATTCCATGAAATGAAGCATAAACATATAAGTGATAAATCATGTCAGTGACTAATTGGTGAGCTCAAGAATTCACTGTTGATATTTGAGATGAAACAATGAAACTGGGTCAAACAAACATAGAAGCAGCAAGCTGCAATCAAATATAAAGTCAAATGCATACAACAAAAGTCCCAATAGATCAACAACCACTCCAATGTGTAAATTTGTATAACACATTTAACACAGCAAAGCATCTCAAGGTGCTTCCCATAATGCTATCAAAGAAAACTTTACATGCACTGAGCCAGCTCTTGTAATCACTGCTTCAGACATCTAACCCTGCAATTACCCAATTTCTAGCCATTTGGAATGGTAGACTATGACAGCTATGAACATCATTCCATGATGAGTGACAAGCAATACAAGTCAATATCACCATTTTCAATGTTTTTTAGAGACCTGACTACCAAATAGAAAATCTTGTACTGGGTAAATATTTTGTGAATAACCAGATTTTTGTCCTTATTGATTTGCTACAGTATATCAAGCTTTTTGAGTCTTGGAATGATAGTTCTCTCATTATAAATAAGTAAAATAATTCAGTTTATGATTTTATGTACTATCTGATTTCATTGTAATATCAGAAAGGGGAATAAATGACATGTATATTTGATCTAGTTCTCTCTGACCTGGATACATTCCTTTTCGGTTTGCTCTGCATCTATGATTTAATTCAGTCACTGAGTTATTGTTGATCAAATTGCAGTTGTTAAAAAGTAGAAGTTTTCACCTCATCACATATCTCATTGGTAAGGCAATGCCACAGGGAGATAGGACATAGCATCTGCTGTAGTTTACTCTTTTATTAGAACATACACTGTCTTTGCATCAAAGTTCATCATCATCATTCTGAACAGAATTTAAAAATATCAGAAAACGTTTATTGTCTCCTTCCAGCTTCAAGTGGAGATGAAGAACATTGTGTGAAAACTTATCACAAGCCCATATAACAGCTAATGATTCTTTCTCTGTTAGTGTATATTTTTGATGAAGGGCTAATGGCTGAAATGTTGATTCTCCCACTTCTCACATTCTGCCTGACCTGCTGTGCTTTCCCAGCACATACTTTTTGACTCTGACTCTCCAGCATCTGCAGTTCTTATTTTCTCCCACTGTATATTTTTGTTAATCCTTTGCCAGTGAATAGGATACATAGTAAACTCGGTGACTCTCTTCATCCAGTTTACCTGAAACTGTACCGCTCCCGATCCTGTACAAGATGAAACTACAGCAATGATAGTAGGTGCATCTGGGTCTCAGAGGATATCTCAGGTAATATCCACAGTATGAAGAGATTGTCTTATGAACAAAGGTTAAACAGATTGGGACTCTACTTACTGGAATTTAAAAGGATAAAAGGTGATCTCTTTGACACATTTGGTATTCTTCAGGGACAAGATAGGGTAAAGGCCGAGAGGATGTTTCCCAGCAGGACAAGGCCAGCAGATATATGAGAACAGTATCACCTTCAAGCTCCCCTCCAAGACATGCACTATCCTGACTTGGAAATACATCACCAATCATTTACTGTCATTCAGTCAAAATCCTGGATATCCTTCCAGAAGCACTAGATGGATCTGTGTGCCATGTAGATGATCTCCTGATCCATGGATTCTCACAGATAGAACATGACAAGCAAATCTGAGTTGGGCTACAATGCCAATAGGAAGCAGACTTTACCTTCACTCAACAGGAAATGCCAGATTTCAGAGCTGACTGTTAAGTTTCTTGGGTGTTTCCCTCTGGTATCAGAGTTGGATTACAGAAAACATAAACTATCAAAACGTTCTCCAGCTCCTTACAATGTGACTATGCTCCAAAGAGTCAAGGTATGGTAAACATGGTCAAAAAGTTCTTGCCCAACCAATCCATTATCAATGAGCCACTTTCTCAGTTATTACAACAACCAAACAAAAGGTACTTTTTTGTTCTCTGCCCTCCCTGCTCCCAGTGGAAGAGAATTCCAAAGACTCTCAATCCCTGAGGGAAGAAATTCCTCCTCATCTCAGTCTAAAATTGGCACCCATTTAACCTGAGACTATACCCTGTAGTGTTCATGGATTTGGAATGTGGTGGTGGAGGTTGTGGACTTGGAAAGCACTGCCTAAGGTTCATTATTGAATAGTACACACTGCTGCTACTGAGTATTGGTGGTGCTAATGAAGCCGGGTGTTTTGTCCTGGATAGTGTCATCTTCATGAGTGTCTTTGGAGCTGCTCCCATCCAGGCAAGTGGGGAGTACTCCATCACTCTCCTGACTTATGCCTTGTAGATGGTGGACGGTCTTTGAGGTGTTAGGAGGTGACTTACTTACTGTAGTACTCCTAACTGCTCTTGTAGCCACAGTATTTACATGATGAATTCAGTTGAGTTTCTGGACAAGGTAATCCCAAAGGATGTTGATAGTGGAGGATTCAATGATGCCAACAACATTGAATATCAAAGGGTAATGTTTAGAATGTTTCTAATTGGAAATGGTCATTGCCTTGTATTTGTGTGGTGTGAATGCTTCTTGCCACTTGTCAACTAAAGCCTGGATATTCTCCAGATTTTATTGCATTTGAACATGGACTGCTTCGGTGTCAGAGAAATCACGAATGGTACCGAACATTATGCAATCATCATGAACATTCCCAGTACTGAACTTAAGATGGAGGAAAGATCATGTCTTCATTTATCTCTGCATGCTCTCTGTGGCTGTAACACTATATTTGCATTCAGTTCTATTAGACTGATGTACATATGTAACATTCAGTTTGCTTGTATGCAAAACAATAATTTTCACTAAATCTCAGTAAAAGTGACAAAATAAATTAAATCAAATTAAATCAAAACAAATCTGAAAATATTGGGCCTATGGCATTATCCTGAGGAACTCCTGCAGAGATGTCCTGGACCGAGATGAGTGACCTCCAATTACCATAGCCATCTTCCTGTGTGCCAGTTATGACTCCAACCAATGACGAGTCACCCCCTTGATTCCCACTGATTCCAGTTTTGCAAGGGCTGCATGATGCCACACTCAGTCAAATGCTGCTTTGATGTCAAGAGTTGTCACTTTCACCTCACAACATTTATCCAAGTTTGAATCAAGGCTAGAGATGAGTGATATTGGTAGAACTTAAACTGGGCATCACTCAGCAGGTTATTGCTGAGGAGGAACTGCTTGATAGCGTGTTGATAACATCTGTCACTTTTCTGATGATTGAGAGTAGATTGATGGGGCAGTAATTGGCTGGGTTGGATTTGTCATGCTTTTTGTGTACAATATGTATCTGGGTAATCTTCCAGGTTGTCAGGTCAATCTAGTGTGTAGCTGTACTGGAACAGCTTGGCTAGCTAAGTGGCATGTTTTGGAGCATGTTTTTACCTTTTGACGGTTTCTCTTTTGGCCAATTGGGTACAAGCATCGAACATGCCATGAGTGTTAAAAAATACAAGAGAGGAATTAAGTACCATTACTATCACTAAAAAAGTAATATTAGACAAACTCATGGGAAGGAACGGAGATAGGTTCCTGGCCCTGATGGTTTCTACCCTGGGATCCTCAAAAAAGTTAACTACAGAGATAGCAAATGCATTGGTTGTAATTTTCCAAATATCCTTTGATTTTGAAGTAGTACTAGAGGATTGGAGAACTGCCAATGTGACAACCTTATTCAAAAGAGGGAATAAACTAAATATCTATTGGCTGATTAGCTGAATATCTTTTTTTTTTGCAAAGTATTGGAATCAATTATTAAGGAAGTAATAGCAGAACATTTGTAAAATCATAATCTAATCAAGCAGAATCAGCATGGCTTCAAAAAGGGAAATTACATCTGACTAATTTATTAGAGATTTTCAAGTAAGTCTTGACACGAATTTATAGTGGGAGTCATTGTATTTGGACTTGCAGAAGACATTCAACGAATTACCTCACAAAGGTTGTTATAAGATAAGAACCCACCATGTTGGAGGTATAATATTAAAGTTGATAGAGAATTGGCTAATGAGCAGAAAACAGCGAGAGGGGATAAGAGGTTCTATTTCAGATTGGCAACCTGTTACCAGTGGAGTTCCACTGGTTTCAGGGATCAGAACTGGGAGCATGACTATTTAGAATATTATTCATTTTGGAAGGGAGAACAAAAGAACAGTATATTAACAAATGGACAAAAACTGAAATGCAGAAAGCTGCAACATGAAGGGAGACTTGGGGGTACTTGTGCAAGAAACGCAGAAAGCTAGCACACAGCTGCAGAAGGTAGTCAGGAAGGCTAATGGGACGTTGGCCATTATTTCAGTCAGTTGGGACATAAAAGCAGGGAAGACTTACTGCAACAGTACAAAGTGCTGGTTTGACATAATATAGAGTAGTGTGAGCAGATTTGGTCCCCTTATTTAAGAAAATATATAATTTAATTGGAGGCAGTAAAGGCAAGATTCACTCAGATGATTTCTGAGATGGAGGGATTGTCTTATGCGCAAAGACGAAACAGTTTGGAATACTACTCACTGGAATTTAGAAGAATGAGAGATGACCTCATTGAAACATAAGGGCTTGAAAGGGTAAATGCTGAGAGGATGTTTCCCTTCATGGGAGAATCTCTGATCAGAGGGCATCATCTCAGAATAAAGGAGTATCCATTTTAGATTGAGGTGAGGAGGAATTTCTTAGAATTGTGAGTCTTTGGAATTCCTTGACACAGAGAACAGTGAGGGCAGGCTCCTTGTGTATACATAATGCTGAGATAGGTTCTTGATTAGTAGAGGAATCAAAGGTTATGAAAAAAGGGCAGGAAAAAGGATGTGAGTTGTATTGGATCAGCCACAATCCGTCTGAATGGAGGCGTACACTTGAGGGACCAAAAAGCCTACTGCTGTTCCTATTTCTTCTGGTCTTATGTTCTTAATCTTCCTCCTATAACATGCAAGTTGAAGAAACTAACTTTCTTGCGAAACAGAGCACTCAGCCCCTTTGGTAGAACAGTATATGTGCCTATGTTTATTCATGCATTCCTGCAACACTGATAATGGTTAGATAAGGTGGTGTGGGGCATGGCGTGTGTACGTGCTTAATTCTTGCTGTTTTTGCCTCCTAATTTTATATTGCAATTTCTTGGATTTTATAACATAGTCCACTGAGTCATTCATGATTGAGGTACAGTTCTCTGGCTC
The DNA here is from genome assembly GCF_004010195.1 of Chiloscyllium plagiosum. Taxonomy (NCBI): domain Eukaryota; kingdom Metazoa; phylum Chordata; class Chondrichthyes; order Orectolobiformes; family Hemiscylliidae; genus Chiloscyllium; species Chiloscyllium plagiosum. The sequence continues at coordinate 75,588,719 of NC_057713.1, forward strand.
ACTTGTTTGCAAATTGCCTTTACTAAGGTGAAATCATCTCTTGATTTCAAGTGGTCAGACAATGCATCATTTAAGACTTCAATGAAGAGTCTGTCCAAAATTAGTTCTTCTTTTATGCTGCCAAACTCTCAGTTCTCTGCAAGTCCATACAGACCATTGATGAAACTATCAATACTTTCCTCATACAGCTGGGTATGCAGTTTTAGTTTAGTCAGCTTGATGATGGTAATTTGTTGGAGATCGATGGCTTTTATTACTTCACTGTATGTACCTTCCTCTTCCTTTGCCTGGCTGGAATAGCGTATGCATAGACATAGAATATAACTCTGCTCACTGCTTAGCCTTGCGATGAGGCTCTTACAATACACAATCTTCTAAATCTTTGTAATGAATTCAGCTGATTAAGACCTGTGATCTGATCAAAGTTTTCTGATTATATCAGAAACTTTTTCTTATTGGGCTTTATTCACAATCTCTATACAGTATTCTTGTTGCCATGGTTCTGCCAAAGGAATAATAGCAGAGCCTGCTGCTGTAAGGAAGACACTATATTACGGATATCTCGCTGGAGCTTTATCTTGTCAAGAGGCTGCAAAAGGGAGTAAGATTATCTGACTTTATATTACTCCCTGTGATGATGCATGGTGTTGCTAATCAGCATATCATGCAGTCACACTTTACCCCTTATTCTACATATCCCAGAATGAGTAAACACTTTTAAAAAGATATTTTAAAACAATTAATTAATATTCAATCAAATAAGTATTGTTTCCATGTGGGGATGTTATGTCTTGAAGGTGTAGATTTTAACATAGCACACTTAAGAATGTTTTTGAATCAAAAAATAAATTGGTGGTGTTTTCATTGAGTGAGATACTGAAAATCTTTGCTAGTGATTTGACTTAAACTGTAACAACAATTCTGCAGAAAGCATTGACAGAGACAGTGATAACATGCACTCCTTATGCAACTTAACCAAAATACATATTACTTGATGGAATAAAACATGATCTGATTATTGTGAATAGTGTTCAGACAAATCTAATATTTTATCCTGTGGATCCTCTAGACACCACGAGTAACTTATAATTCATTTTAATGTTTCTTGCCAGGTCAAAAGTATGAAGGACCTCCTTCTGCCTGCTCTTTTTACAGGAGCATTAAATCACAGTAAATGAAGGTGATTAAATTTGATATGCAAATGACAATTTAATTGGATTATTGAAATTGGAGGAAGAGAAAGTAATGTTCAAATACAAACACCTCTGAAAGGTTTTCTATCTTTTAAATAAACGGGATGACACCTGAATTAAACTGGTTGACTGAATAATGTCATAAGAAGTGATTAATCATTTATGCGTGAATACCACAAATATAATTTCTTCACTATAGTTTTGGACAGACAGCACAGATAATTAATATGATTGGGAAAGATAAGAAAAGATGAGTGTACTGTTGATGACAAGTTGGAGGTCAAATGAAATTTGAAATTCTTTTTAAGTAAACAGAAAAGAAAAGCATTTGATGAAATGTTTGTGATTGCTTAAGGTAATTAATGTGAAAGAATTTTTAAAGTTAAAATATTGATTAATATATTTTTGACAGTAGAGATAACAACAAAGGCAATTAAAATTCACAGCTTAAAATCTTTTTGAAGTCTCGAATGCATTACACAATACTGAAGTGCTAACTTTGCTTTGTAATCAAACAGTGCAGGTTTTTCAGGTATGTCTTAAATGTTATGGATGAAATAAATGTTTGTATATTTGTATCTTTATTTTCAAATAGATCTTTTAAGAATATTGCAAAGCTGTGCACAGTCCTTAACTAAACTGCACAGCTTCCTAGCAGTCCAGAATGATCCCTTTGGTGTACATTGTTGCTTATTAAAGACCTTGTTAACATCCCAATTCTGTAGTGGTTGCAATCTTATCAATCTTGCCATACAAACTAGCCATGGGAAAACTCGACATAAAGGATAAAAGCTTACTAAAATCCATGTAGACAATATCCATTACACTACCCTCATCCATCACCTCCTCACAAAATTTAATCAAGTTAGTAAGACATAACGTGTCCTGTTCAAAGTCGCGCTGACTGTCCCTAATTAAGCCATGCTTTTCCAAATGTGTGTAAAATCCTGTCCCTGAGAATTCCCCCAATAACTTCCGAACTATCGAATTGAGAGTCACCAGTCTCGAGTTTCCTGGATTATCTTCTTCAAGAAGGTTTCCCTTCTTGAACTTAGGAAAAACATTAACTACTCACTAGACTTCTGGTACCTCTCTAATGGCTAATGAGAATACAAAGATCTTGGTCAAGATCCCTGCAAGCCCCTCTCCTGCCTCTCTTAATAATCTGGGTCGATACCATCAGGCTCTGGGGACTTATCCACCTTAATGCTCTTCAAGTGACCCAAGACCACTTCTTTGTTGACCTCAAAATGCACTACCATATTAGTATGCCCCATATTCATCTCATTATCCTCCATATTCTTCACTTGGGTGAATACCAACATAATGTATTCATTTAGTGTCTTGCTCACATCGTCTTCCTCCAAGCACAAGTTCCCACCTTTATCCTTGAGTGGTCTATCTTCTCCCTAGTTATTTTCTTGTTTTGAATCTATATATAGAATGCCTTGGGATTCTCTTTAACTGTAATTGCCATGGTAATTTCATAGTCCATTCTCGCACTCGTAATTGCCTGCTTAAGTTCTTTTGTGCTTTTGTTACATTCTTCACGAGCTCTGTACAATTTTAGCTTCCTAAACCTAACCTCCCTCTTATCCGAGTGTCCCTTATGTTGCCTTCCTTCTTACTGGAAGATGCCCATCCTGAACTTCCAACAGCAGATCTTTAAACAACACCCCTGTATCAAATGTGGACTTGCCCAATAGCAGCTCCTCCTAATTAACACTCCCTAGCTTCTGCCTAATACCGAAGAAATTTGCCTTCCCTCAATTTAGTACCTTCCCGCAATGTCCTGATGTATCCTTATTCATAGCTATCTTAAAACTTATGAATTGTGATCACTGCTTCCAAAATACTCTCCAATTAAAAATCAGTAACCTGGCCAGGCTCATTAGCCAATGTATGGTCCAGTTGTGATTCAGTGGTGAGCACTGCTGCCTCACAGCGTCAGGGACCCAGGTTCAATTTCAGCCTCAGGTGACTGTCTGTGTGGAGTTTGCACATTCTCCCGTGTGTGTGTGTGAATTTCCTCTAGGTGCTACGGTTTCATCCTTCAATCCAAAGATAAACAGGTTAGGTGAATTGGCCATGCTAAATTGCCCGTAGTTCAGGGATGTGTAGTCTATGTGCATCAGTCAGGTGTAAATACAGGATAGGGGAATAGGTCTTGGTGGGTTACTCTTCTGAGGGTTGATGTGGACTTGTTGGGCCAAAGGGCCTGTTTCCACACTGTAGGGATTCTAATTCTATGGCCCCTCTTCTACTCGAAATATCCACATACTATTTCAAGAAACCCTTTTGGATGCACTTAATAAATTCTGCATCTTCTAAGCTCTAAGGGAATCCCAGTCAATATTTGGGAAGTTAAAATCACCCACTATGACAACCTTGTTGTTATTGCATCGTTCCATGATCTTGCTACATACTTGTTCCTCAATGCTTCATTGCCTGCTTGGGTATCTATAAGAAAATCCGATCAGAGTGATTGCACCCATCTTATTTTTGAGCTCTACCCATATTGCTTCAGTGAATGAACCTTCCAGTATGTCCCCTCCGAGTGTAGATATAACATTTTTCCAGATTAGTCATGCAACTCCTTCACTTCTTTTACTTTCGTCTAGATCTCATCTTAAACACCGAAATCCTGGAAAGTTGAGCAGTTAGACCTGTCCCTCTTCCAACAGAGTCTCCATAATGGCCAAAACATCATCGTCCCATGTACTGATCCAAGCTCTAAGCTCATCTGTCTTACCTATAGTACTCCTTACATTGAAATAAACACACTTGAGCCTATTAGTACCATTATAATCATTCACTTGTCTCTGCCTGTCCTTCATTACTGATTAACTAGTCCTAACATCTACTTTCCCCTCACTCCCTCTAATTGCTGACATCCTGCTCTTGTTTCCAGTCAATCCTGAGTAGCATGAGCCAATCTTCTTGTGAAAATATTGGTTCTCCTCCAGTTTAGTTGTAACCCGTTCCTTTTGTACAGGTCATCTCTACCTCAGAAGAGGTCTCAATGGTACAAGAGCCTGAAACTCTGCCCCTTGCACCAGATACTTAGGCACGCATTCACCTGTCCAATCTTTCAATTTTTTGCCTCACAGCACATGACACTTGTTGTAACCCAGGGATTATGGCCCTTGAGTTCTTGCTTTTCAGTCTCTTTCCTAACTCTGTACTTACTCTGCAGGACCTCATCAATCTTTCTACCTGTCTTGTAGGGTACCATGTCACCCTCTCTCTTAAGAATTTCATGCAACCATTCAGAGATGTTTTTGATCTTGGCACGAGGGGGCAACATACCATCCTGAAGTCTCAAATGTAGCTACAAAAACGACTGTCTGTGCCCTCAACCTGTGAGTCTCCTAACACAGAATACAAAACAGTATACCTGTTAAAGAGGGAAATAGTCACAGGAGACTGCTGCACTATCTGTCTGCCTCCCCTGGTGGTCACACATCTACCTAACTGAATCTGTGATGTGACCACCTCTCCGTAACTAGTATAGATCACACTCCCTTACCCCTGTATGCTCCTCAGTGTGTCCAACTACCGCTCCAACTGAACTATGCAGTCTGTGAGGAGCTGCAACCAGTCACACTTCCTGCAAACAGAGTCGTTAGAGACATTAGACTGCTCCCAGTTCACCCACGTCAGGCAGGAGGAATACATTACTATCCTAACTGCCATCTCTGTCCCTCTACAATAAGAAAGATAAAAGAATCTTAACTTTGCCTTTTGTTGATCATTTCTAATTACTGTTCCTTGACACTAGGTTCTTCCACGATCTGCTGATTCGTCATGGTAACTTCTGTCATAATGCTCCTCAGTGAAGTCTCTCTTCTGCCATCTATTAGAATTTTGCTTGATTCTAGATGGCAAGTCACAACAAGGATGTGGAGACTTTGGAGACGTTTGAGAAGAGGTTACCAGAATTCTGCCTGGATTAGAGGATAACAGCAAAAAGGAGAGGCTAGAAAAACTCAGGTTGTTTTCTGTGGTGTGGTGGAGACTGAAGGGAGATTTGATAGAAGTCTATAAAATTATGACATACATAGATAGGGTTGCTGGTCAGAATCTTTTTCCCTAAACTGAAATATCTGATATGAGGGGGCATGCATTAAAGGTAAAAGTCTGAGAGATGTGAGGCACAAGTATTTTACACAGAGAGTGGTAGGAGTCTGGAACATGCTGCCAGAACAGGTGGTGGAGGCAGATATGTTAGGGGCATTTAAGGGAGTTTTAGATTAACACATGAAAATGCAAGGAATGGAGGGATATAGACCAAGGGCAGGCAAAAAGGATTAGTTTAATTTGGCATCATCTTTGGTGCAACATCGTGGGCTGAAGGATCTGTTCTTGTGCTGTACTGTTCTATGTTCTTATTTGTAATGAGCCCCTTTGCTCAGGTGAAGTGTTGATGAAACCTCAGATTTTTAGTTAGGCCCAGCAGCTTTCGATTTTAATACCAAGAATTTTGTTCGTGAATGCTCCTGGTCCAGCAGCCAGTTATCTCAGTACATTCTCTTGAAGGTTTATACAATAAGAAATGGAAGTTACATATCCCCATGGTCAACTGCATCTTCTTAACCCTTTAACAGAAGATTGAGCATTGCACAGTGGTTAGCACTGCTGCTTCACAGCACCAGGGACTCAGGTTCAATTCTCCCCTCAGGTGACTATCTATACGGGGTTTGTACTTTCTGCCCACGTCTGCATGGGTTTCCTCTAGTCGCTTCGGTTTCCTACTACACCCAAAGATGTGCAGGCTGGGTGGATTTGCCATGCTGAATTGCCCATAGTGTCCAGGGATATATAGGTTAGTTGCATTAGCCAAGAAAAAATGTAGGGTTGCAGAGGAATGGGTCTGAGTAGTTTGCTCTTTGGAGGATCAATGTGGACTGTTGAGCTGAATGGCTTGTTTCCACGCTGGTTTCACCTTCCACGTAAGGTTTCTAAGGAAGATGATCACCTGGGCCATGTGTATTGGTCAGTAATCTTCACCTTCAAGAATTTTGATATTAAACATTTTCTTGATTCAGGGGAACATTTTGGTATCCTGCCTAATGGTTTAAAATGGCTTAACACTGTATGTCTTTAACAATCAGAGGTTATGTTCCAGGGTCTTGGAGGTTACAGCTGATCAGTTAAAGGTCCTTTTGAAGCAACACTTGCCTAAATTGTAAAGTCATTAGGGAACTTATTTACATCTCCTTGCTGAGTTGGCTAGCAGATGTTCAAAGACAGAACAACATTTTCCAAAAACATCCAGAAGATTTCTCTACTTACTGAAGCTTCATATCAAGAAGTTTGAGTAATATTTTGTAAAGAACTTTCTTAGAACTTCTCAGAGCTTGGTCAGCTTTATGATCTCTCTCCAGTTGCATTTGAAGAGGCTGAGCCTTTTTCTTCAGAGATTCCGAACCAGGAGATATGCCCAGGGGATGAACCTGACAGCATGTTATTATCTGGTCTAGTTTCATCACGTCAGGAAAAAAAGCTGTTCTATTTGATTCTTCAGACTTAGATGCTGAACATTACAGTCCCTTTGTTACTCTTCCATATCAAGGTGATCAGAACTCTTCACCTACAGCTTTGGGGAAAGCAGTTTGTGTGACCAATAATGCCAATGAAGAAATACTCCATGAGTCTATTGAAGGGATGATGGAATTTCCAGTACTTTCACAAAGTCTCCGATCTTTTGTTCGTCAGAACATGGAGTAGGCCTGATATTATTGTCCAAGAGTAAAAGAAACAGGAAACTTTGCATGTGCAGGAAAAGATTTCACTTTTGCTTCCAATATACTCTCAGATGAGTTGGCATCCTCTGAAGAGATTTTAATTGATTCTTCAGTTCTTTCATGAGTTTTTTGAAAGACTGAATTTATATTTGGGATTATTTATTCACCTAAATGAGAATGTGGCATAAGAAGCTCACAACGGCATTGTCCAGATTCTGAAGCTGAATGATGATCTTCCTCAGGTCTTCTCTGGTGATCCATTTTCACCATTCATTGGTCTTTCATTGTCAGATCTTTGCTTCACCATAAGTTATCATAGAATCACAGAATCATGTGGAAACAGGCCATTTGGCCCAACAAGTCCACACTGACCTTCCAAAGGGTAACCCACTCAGCCCCATTCCCTTAACCTATTACTCTGCATGTCCCCTGCCTAATACACCTAACCTACACATCTCTGAACACTATTGGCAATTTAGCATGGACAGTTCACCTAACCTGCGCATGTTTGGACTGTGGGAGGAAACTGGAGCACCTGGAGTAAACCTATGCAGGCACGGGGAGAATGTGCAATTTCCACACAAATAGTGGCCCAGGGCTGGAATTGAACCCCGGTCCCTGGCGCTGTGAAGCAGCAGTGCTAACCACTGAGCCACCGTGCCATGAAGTAGATTAAACTAATCGGGGTCCAGTCAGGTAAAAGTGATAAGCTCTCAATGAACACCCACCTATGCTCATCCTGATAAAACAGACCTTTGGCAACTAGTCTTTTCAGTACTATGATAGAACATAGAACATAGAACAATAAAGCGCAGAATAGGCCCTTTGGCACTCAATGTTGCGCCGACCTGTGAACTATTCTCAGCTCGTCCTCCTACACTATCCCAACATCATCCATGTGCTTATCCAAGGATTGTTTAAATCTCCCTAATGTAGCTGAGTTGACTACATTGGCAGGTAGGGCATTCCACACCCTTACCACTCTCTGAGCAAAGAACCTGCCTCTGACATCTATCTTAAATCTATCACCTCTCAACTTGTAGTTATGTCCCCTCGTACAAGCAAATTTGAAATACCTTTAATAATCCTACTCTTCTCATTTTGGCTTCTGCCAGTTCAGTTCCCAGATCAGGCTTCAGGTAATTGCCCTCCTATGTCATTTCACACAACCAGATGAGGGACAACTGAAATCTCTCCAGTGCTTGAATCTGTGAATAATGGACTTTGGGGTGCAGAAATGCTTCCATAACATTTCAGCTAATAATGTTGAGAATTTTTAAAAAGTCTTTTAGTCAATAAGTTTGAAAACTGAGAAAACACTTGGGTGGGTTGGGAGTAGGGGAGAGAGAGAAAAGGTAAAGGTAGGATTTAATGAATATTCAGATGTGCCTTTAGGTAAGATGCAATATCACGATGACCTCAGTAGTTATGTGTCAGTGTTCTGCTGAGAGACTGAAATCACTACAGCATAGATCATGCAGCTTATCACCATGTACAGTGTTTCAATAAAAGTTGTTTAACAATAACTTATTAACATAGAAAATACACGCTAAAATAGGCTATTGAAGCCTTCAAGCCTGCTCCACCATCCAATTTGATCCTGGCTGATCATCCAGCTCAGTATGTTGTTTCAGCTTTCTCCCTATATCGTTCGATCCCTTTAGCCCTAAGAACTACATCTAACTTCTTCTTGAAAACTTACAATATTTTATTCTTAACTTTTTTTCGAGACAGAGAATTCCACAGACTCATTACTCTCTGGATGAAGAAATCTGTCTTTATCTCAGGTTATAGTCCAACAGGTTTAATTGGAAGCACACTAGCTTTCGGAGCGTGGCCCACCTCATGAAGGAGCAGTGCTCCGAAGGTGCTGCTGGTGTTGTATGATTTTTAACTTTGTACTCCCCAGTCCAACACCAGCAGCTCCAAATCATGTCTTTATCTCAATCCTAAAAAGGTTAGGCGGATCAGCCATGCTAAATTGTCCTGCAGTGTCCAGCAATTACAGGTTAGATGGATTAGCCATTTCAAATGTAGGATTATGGGAATAGGCTGGGGGGCTAGGACTGGATCAGATGCTCATCGGATGCTTGATGCAGACACGATAACCAAATGGCCTACTTCCGCACTGTAGGGATTCTATGATCTTTGTTCACTAAATGGCCCCCCTCATGTCTTTAAACTGTGAGTCCTGTTTTTGGACTCCCTGGTATTTGGGAACATCCACCCTGTATTTAGCCCATATGGTCCTGCTAGAAGTTTATAGGTTTATAGGACTATATAGTGAATATAGTCCAAACTGATCTGTTTTTTCATCATACATCAATCTTGCCATCTGGAAATCAAGCTGGGAAACCTTGTTGCACTCCTCGATAGCCAGAAAATCCTTCTCAGATAAGGAGACCAAAATTGCACACAATACTTCGAAAGAATACAATACAATATAAGTTTGGTCCCTCTGAAGACCAGAATAAACCACATTGAAACATGTTATCTCAGTAGACACGGCAAAATGAATATCTGTCCCATGTCTTATAATTCAAACATGGTTTCCATTTGTATACTGTAACAGCATGAAATACATTATGAGCTGGTTACATTGCTTGACAGGGGATTATCTGCCAGCACAATGATATAGTCCCTTACGCCTCTTTGTTTAACACCACGGGGTAACTACTCTTTGTGGAAGTTCATGAGTTAATCACTGAGATTTGAGATTTCAAATAGATGCAACATCCAGCCATATTATTTAGCAATAATTTAGGTTGTACAAACTTAATAGATGGATTATTTAAATAATTCAGAAATAAGGAGCTTAATCAAAGATAATCAATTCCTGCCAACAATGGATGAGAATGGATGTCAGTAAACTAGTGAAACAAGTAAATGTCTTAGTCAAGCATACAGTTCACTCTTGTCAATTATTTGCCAAAATTAAGTGCATTCATATTCAAAGCCATACTGTAACAGCAAAGAAATCTGCTATGATATCCATAACCTTAGAACAATTCTTAATTGCATTGCAAGTGTCTGTGCACAGAAGAAAATACGCTGCAGCAGCTAAGGTTAGTGAACAATTAGGTGCCATTGGTAATCATTTACTCATGGAATTGTACCTCACTTCAATTCCTCAAATCAGAGAGTGAATGACTATTGATTTTGTTAGATGCCCAGCCAAAATCTGGGTTAATTCATGTCAACATATTAAAATTCCAAATTGAATTCCATTCCATTAATTTGAATCTGCTGCATTAGATTTTAATTTATTGCACAAATATTATCAATTTGTTTTGAGGTTAGAGGTCCTTAACAAGCCAGAAATGAAAGCTGTGCATTGATCATACCTTCAGTGTGAATTCCCCTAGCTTATGCACAAGGCTTTTAATCACTTCTGACCTGTATACACTTTAATGGCATTCACACCTCATTTCTTTCATGTCAGTCACCTTGCTTCAGTACTAACTGTGCCCACTGTTTCAGAGTATTCATTCAATTTTACTTCATTTTTATAGAAATCCTTATTTCCATCCCTGTTTTTTCATATTTCTGTCATTTTACTCTTTCTTTGTTTACTCTTTGCTGTCTTTTTGGTTAACCTACTTAACAATTCTGTTTATGGCAAAACATGACATTTGGAAATGATAATGTGAAAATGCTGAGATTTATTTGCGCAGTATGATTATACAAGTCTGTCAACAACTATTTTTAAAGATAATGCTCAGCAAAAATAGCAATAATTTGAGATCTGAAGGACATCAGCTAGAAAATAATGGTTTTTGGCACATTCTGAGGGTACATAACTGAGGGTACAACTGGGTTCAAAACAGAAGTTTAGAGTTTGGCCAAAAATTAGACCTTTATTACTATTTAACGCGGTACATTCATTGCACCCACTGGTGATTCCTCCAGAGATAACTTCATTTTGCCTTCAGCCAATTTGGATTGTTTGCCTCTCAGGGACTGACCCTCAAGTAAATATCTGACATTGGAGTAAGAAGGAGAATCCTGGACAGGGGCTAAGTAGAGGAACAAATCAGTGAAAGGAAAACTGACCATCTGAAATACTGTATATGGAGCTAAATAAAGTCATAGAATTGTACAACATGGAGACAGACCTTTCGGTCCAACTCATCCATGCTGACCAAATACCCTAAATTAATCTAGTCCCATTTGCCAGCACTTGGCTCATGTCCCTCTAAACACTTTCTATTCATATACTCATCCAGATGCCTTTTAAATGTTGAAGTTGTACTCTCCTCCACCACTTCCTCTGGCAGCTCATGCCATACATGCACTAGTCCTGCATGAAAAGGTTGCCCCTTAGGTTCCTTTTAAATCTTTCCCCATCCCTCACCCTAAACCTATGCCCTCTAGTTCTGGACTCCACTACCCCAGGGAAACAAGCTTGTCTGTTTACTTTAACCATGCCCTTCATGATTCTATAAGCCTCCATAAGGTCATCCCTCAGCTTCCAATGCTCCAGGGAAAATAGCCCTAGCCTATTCAGCCTCTCCCTACAGCTCACACCCTCCAATCCTGGCAACTTGCTTGTTAGTCCTTTTCTGAACTCTTTCAAGTTTCACTACATCCTTCCTTTGGAGGGAGACAAAATTGCAATCAGTCCAGCTTTTCCTGGCTTTGTACAAAACAATTCCTCATTTTTGTCCACATAAAAATATAACGGGATGATTGTCAGCAGATATCTAGGCATGAAAGTCTAATCAAAGCCTCACTGTTACACCTGCTGTGCTCAGAGTAGCCCAATAATAGGAAGACATTGTAAGGCAATTTCTAGGCCCCTCATTAACATGTGCAGAGCACGTGTATTTGTTTCAGGTGACTGCTTGTAGCACTTGAAAAAAGAACACTTGATTAAACATTCTCATATGGATTACAACCCTATGAATGTAGTTCCTTACCCACTCAGCTCTCACCCCAGCCAAGGAAATGGGCACAGTTAGATCCAAGGACATAATCTTCTTCTAATAACATACAAAATTCTGTCCAGAATTCATCAGGATTGTCTTTTGAGCTGTAATCACTATATTGCATGCTGGAGAGGAGGTGCTTCTAATATTCCTTCTGAGTTGATGAGTATAATGTGGGTAAAATGTCAAAAACAATGAAAACTTTTTTCTTCAATTTGCAAACACTTCCTATGAAAAATAAGCATTAAATTTTACTACCTATTCAGCAATGAGTTTCCATTCTAACACAAAGACCACAATTAAGATTGTCAGGAAAGGGCTAAACAGTAAAGGCAAAGATGGTAGATAAAGAATGATAGTTCTAAGAAAATTATTTTTAAGGTGCCAAACATTATTATTTAAAGATGTATAGCACAATGTCTTTTTTAAAAGAAATATGTTTTAAATAGGAGATTAATTCCTATTTTATAAATCATCAATAATTTTCAAGTGAGAACATGATTCACTAATTAAAGAAACATGATGTAATACAACTCTAACATAATTATATAAATCTGGACTCCAGCAGAAATTGGTCTTTGCAGGAATGAATTAACATTAATATTTATGGGACTGGAGTTCAGTTGAATTCATGGTGTAAACCAGATAAATTACTCATCTCATTAACTCAGTTGCAGCATAAATTTGCAGTGACATATTAGGTATTCAGTTCAATGTTTAATCCATTGGGAACCTTGAGCAATTCCTGAAAAAAATGCTTGCATTTTGTTTTGACATTACAGATGTACATTCATTGAATTAAAGCCTTAGAACTGACTTTATTTTTTTAACCAGAAGTTATCTGAATGCACTGTAATTTCTTTAGTATTAACTTTCTTGAAATATTTGTCATTGCGTGTCCTTGGCATAGTGTGTTTTAAATACTCTGACAAGTGACTCCATCCAGGATAGTGCTGCATGAACAATACATGAAGTGCAATGAAAATATTTATTAATGTGTCACATTGAATGTTACACAGTGTTGTGAAATCTCCTCAAATTAAAATTTGATGAACATTAGATGTTATTGGTCTGAACTCATTTAAAATGCTGCAGGATTCCTCAAGTTAAAAAATTCCCTAACATTTTGCATGTTAAGCAGCCAAATTTATTCCAATGGAAAAACTCACCAAAACAAATTTTAAAACACTCCAGCTGCGTTAAAGTGAAGTGTCAATCTGTCTTTAATATGATCCAGGTCTTGTTGCATTTAGCCATGGACCACCTTAATGTCCGAGGGGTTGCAAATGTGCAATCATCAACGAACATCCTCACTTCTGACCTTATGATAAAAGGAAACACCCGGTTTCCTCCGGGTGCTCCGGTTTCCTCCCACAGTCCAAAAATGTGCAGGTTAGGTGAATTGGCCATGCTAAATTGCCCGTTAGTGTTAGGTGAAGGGATAAATGTAGGGGAATGGGTCTGAGTGGATTGCGCTTCGGCAGGTCGGAATGTAGGGGAATGGGTCTGAGTGGATTGCGCTTCGGCAGGTCGGTGTGGACTTGTTGGGCCGAAGAGCCTGTTTCCACACTGTAAGTAATCTAATCTAATCTAATCATTAATAAAATAGCTGAACATGGTTGGGCCTGGGACACTACTGCTGGGAGCTCCTGCAGCAATGCCTGGGAGATGAGATGACTGACGTTCAACAACTACAATTATCTTTCTTTGTGCCCATTATTAGTATAAGTAGCAGAAAGCTTTCACCTTAATTCTCATTGACTCCAGTTTGGTGAGATCTCCTCGAAGCTACAGTTGGTCAAGTGAAGCCTTGATGTCACATGCAGTCACACCCACCTGCCCAGTGAAATTCAGTTCTTTTGTCAATGTTTGAATTAAAGTTGCATTGAGATTAGGACATGAGTGCCTCTGACAAGACCCAAACTGAATGGCAATGACTTGTTGGCACATCAAGGCCAGACAAAGTAGATCAAGCAGTTGGATATTCTGTTGGCCTTCCAAAACTGGTCAACTTTCTACAAGACGTATATCAGGAGTGCATTGGCATTCCATCTAAATTCTTGGATTAGATCAACTGGAGTAACTGTAGAAATCATTACCATCCAGAATAAAACAGCTTGACTGCACTCCATTCAGTACCATAAATAATCTGTCGCATCACCATCAACGCAATGTAGCTTCAGAGTGCACTATGTACATGATACACTGCAGCAATTTGCAAGATTTCTTTGTAAGTACCTCACAAATCTCTAACCTTGTAACCTCACATGACAAGCATGTATGAGCACCTCCAACTCCAAGCATCCTTCCAAAACATGGATCATCCGAACATGTGGCAAGACATATTTTCAGACAGTGGGATCCACAGGAAGGGGTTTGCTTCCCTTTCTTACTTTCTCTGTTGCTATTCTGCCTCATCATTAAGGCATTTATACTGAAAATGAGTTTACGTTCATTTTGGGTGAATGGTGCAGTTGACCAATGTTGCATAATGTAAATGGTTCTGAAGGGGCTAATGTTAATGTTACATTGGCTCCACCTATTTTATTAATGTCACACACAGCATATGGGTAGAGGCTCAATTTCTACTCTAACTTTCAGAGGGAGCAAAAGTATTCGTGCCAGCTCACTAATGTCCCAGTACTATATCTGACCCATTGTAGTTGTACTTATTGCTGTCATACAAAAAAACATTATTGGTCATCTCAGAATAGTGCCATTCCATTTGACGGTACATTCTCTACCACTAATCACTAGATAAGGGAGGATTGGTGGCAGTGAACTACCTTAAACAATCTTTACAAAGTATTCTGTTTGAGGTGGCACATACCACAAGCCACCAGCTGTGGTCATCTAAGACCACAACAAACACAATCGAGTTGAACTCAATGTCATCCTTTAATGTTTAATCAATTTACAGGAAACTATCAGCTACTGGAAGCTCCTGTAATTTCATTTCCTGCTAAAACATGATCTATAGTTCTGTGAAATGTAGCGACTTACAAAGAATTCTAATTTAATAATGGCATGCATTCAAAGGGCATTCTAAGTCTCAGTCAGCAAACAACCTGCCACTGCAATGATGCTCATTGACAAACTTGAACAAATTTGAAACATTTTTGTGTGCGTCATTACATGTATCAGGTGGAAATATGCAAAACATAGATGTTAATTGGTTTTCAACTGTAGAAGTCCCACATGTGGTTGCTTGGCACCATTTTGTAATACAATTTAATAGACATGCAGAAGTTTTATTTGTAGCATCATGTCAAGTATAATGATGAGGTTGTGAGGCACAGTAGTCTAGTTATAAGACTATTAATAGTGCATCATTGGACTTGCATGAGATACTATAGTGCCTACACAAGTATGTAAAATATATGTTAAAATTTAAATTTTATGCTTTGGGATTAAAAACCTTTGCTGCAACGGAAGAGCCACATTTTTCAGCATTTTGATTAACAAACTATGTAGATAGTTCTGTGTGTTTGATGAGCTGTTGTCTGTTCTGTTCAATTCTAGGTCTAGAGCCACCATTACCTGAATGCATATTCATATTAGCTTTAAGATAGTTTTTAAAATGAACATATTGGGGAAAAATGCATAAGAGATGTTATGCAAAATTTTATTTTTGCTATGCCTCAGTAAATATTGCTATCAAATATTTGTACAAGTCTATAGAAACACTTGTGAATGGTACAAAATGAAATTAATTGCAGATGTCTGTCCTTTAATGTACTTGACTTATGAACTTGTACCAAAGCTTTAGCAGATGCATTAAAATGTAAAGTCTCTGCAAATTTTCCATGATGCATATTTGCATATGCAAATTATTTCCAAATTCTGGCACTGTGCAAGCATATTCTAGCATGCTGCTAATATCCACACACACCCCCATAGGGTAGCATCTGTGTATATTAAATCTGTATTAAGTAGGTTCAGCTATATTATTGCTTTTTCTTAACTCATCAAAAGGGATGACAGAAATCCTTCAAATTCTATCCTTCTGCCTCTTTGGACTTTTAAAAAAAGTTATTTTAATATAAGCTTAATGTTGAAAGAATATCCAATAAAACCAGCCCCCTGGGACACAAATGATTGAGATTGATCTGTTGACAGTTAGCTGACAAGAATGAGAATTAACCAGCAAGCTATTGAATTATTGACTGGCCCCACAAATCCAATGTTTTTATTAAACCAGAATGTCTTGAATAACATAACAAAAATCTGTCTCTTATTTATCCAACCATTCTCTGTAAATCATTACCTTCTACCCTCATCTTTTCCATGCATCCTGTTTCATGCTGGAGGACAGTTCAATAGATGTTTGCAGTGCTTTGATACCTGACAAAATGAACATTTCTCATGTATAAAGTAAGGCAGAGAATTTTGGCAGATTATTCAACCATGAATGCACCAAAGTTGAATTTAATGCTGACACTGCACTTACCAGAAAAGTTCACTGGGTGGCCACAGTGATACAGTCACTGCTATAGCACTCGAGTGGTCCAAGCAAATGCTTTGGAGAAAGTTTCCAATCTCACCTTAGCAGTCAGTTAAACTTAAATTCAGATCATAAATCTGGAGTTGTAAACTAATCTCAGTAATGGTGAACAATTATTGTGACATAATGTATGATTAATTAATGTCCTTTAGGGAAGTGAATTTGCCATTACTATCCCAGTCTGACCTACATATAATTCCAGATTCAGAGCACTCTTAACTGCCCCTTGCAATGCTATCCAATTCAAGGGGTGTTTCAGGATGAGTAACCATATTTTCATCCCATAAAAGAATAAACAAACCAGATAACGATCAGGAGGCCTGACTTATTTTTTCCTGTGGTAGGATCAGATGCATTGAGGCCAGTTGTGCCATTTAATATTTGTAATGTAACATAGAAGTCACATGGTCTCAGGTTATTTTGCATGATGCCATTTGTCATCTACCATGTGTCAGTCCACAAACAAGTGCCTCACTTAGTCAGGTTCTGTTGAGTCAGATATCTTGAAGTTGATTATAACACTAGTTATTTGCAGGACTACAACATCACGGGCAATATGCATAGCCTGGGTTCTATACTTACTGCTACTGTTCATTGCGCAGAGATTTGCTGTACTGACATAAAGAGGATGACTGAAGATGAGATTAGTGCCTTTACACTGGAATATCATATGATGTAACGTAATGTAACTGTCTTAAAGGTACAAGCTTATCTGGCTTGAAATCAATGCCATATGACAGCACAACGTTACTCAGATTACTTCAGCATACTAATGAAGTCCAAACTTTAATTAATAAATATTATTTATACATATTAATACACATTATTTATGTTCCCTCAAATTCCATTGCTATAAGTATGTAAATGAAATTCCAGAATTTAAATTGAGATGAATTGCCTTTGTACAATATATGTTTGATGAAAAAGATAGGGCTGGAAATTAATCCTTTTCAGACTGGAGGCCTCTGACCAGTGGTGTGCCACAGGATAGATGCTGGGTCCACTGCTTTTCACAATCATATAAATGATTTGGATATGAAGTTTGCAGATGACAACAAAATTGGAGGTTTGGTGGACAGAGACAAAGGTTACCTTAGAGTACAACTGGATCTTGATCAGATGGGCCAATAAGCTGAGGAGTGGCAGATGGACTTTAATTTAGATAAATGTGAGGTGCTGCATTTTGGAAAGACAAATCAGGGCAGAATCTATATGCTTAATGGTAAGGTCATGGGGAGTATTGCTTAGCATTTGTTTCATTGGTCCTTGAAAGTGGAGTGTCAGTTAGATAGGATAGTGAAGGTGGTGTTTGGTATGCTTGTCTTTATTGGTCAGTGCATTGAGTATATGAGTTGGGAGATCATGTTGTGGCATACAGTGCATTGGTAAGGCCACTTTTGGAATACTGTGTGTAATTCTGGTCTCCCTCCTATTGGAAGAATGTAGTGAAACATGAAGGGTTCAGAAAAGATTTACAAGGATGGGCTTATGCCCGAAATGTCGATTCTCCTGTTCCTTGGATGCTGTCTGACCTGCTGCGCTTTTCCAGCAACACATTTTCAGTAGTTTATAAGGATATTGCCAGGGTTGGAGGATTTGAGCTATATGGAGAGGCTGGATAGGCTGGGGCTGTTTTCCCTGGAGTGTTGAAGGAGGAGGGGTGACCTTATAGAGATTTATAAAATCATAATTGGCACAGATAGGATAAACAGCCAAGGTCTTTTCCCTGGGATAGGGGGTTTGGGAATAGAAGGTATAGGTTTAAGGTGAGGGGGAAGAGATATAAGAAAAGACTTAAGGGGCAATGTTTTCATGCAGAGAGTGGTGTGTATATGGAATGGAGCTGCCAGAGAAAGTGGTGGAGGCTGGTGCAATTACAACATTTAAAAGGTATCTGGGAAGATGAATAGGAAGAGTTAGAAGGATACAAGCCAAGTCCTGGCAAATGGGACTAGATTAATTTAGTGTATCTGGTTGGTGTGGATGAGTTGGACTGAAGGGTCTGTTTCCATGCTGTCCATCTCTATGACTGTGTCATTTTTAGTGCATGAAATTTATAATTCTCCTTCTCCCTTCCTGTACACAAACTGAGCAATGTCAGGTTACTCTCATGCTGCCTGGCTACCTCAACACAAAGCAAAAGATTGAGATTTTTAAAAAAATATCTCTTGCTTAGAGGCATAAAATTCCATAATACTTTAGTCTCATAGCCGTTGTAACCTTGGAACCCTACAGCACAGGATCGAGTCTTTTGGCCCACAATGTTGAGCCGAACATGTCGCCAAATTCAACTAATCCGTTCTTCCTGCACTTGGTTAACATCTCTCTGTTTCTTGTACATTCATGTGCTTATCTAAAAGTCTCTTAAACACCCTTCTCTTATGTTTCCACCACCACCCTAGCAGACTCCAGACTCCTACCATTCTGTGTAAAAAGATTTTGTCCTTCATATCTCCTTTGAACTTTCCCCCTTTCACCTTAAATGCATTCCCCCTAGTTTTAGACATCTCAACTCTGATCAAAAGATTCTGACTGTCAACCCTTTCTATGATTGTCATAATTTTATAGACTTCTATCAAGTCTCCCTTCAGCCTCCGCTATTCCAGAGAAAACAACCCAAGCTTTTCTAATCTCTCCTTATAGTTCATACTCTCTAATCCAGGCAGCATCCTGGTTAACCTCTTCTGCACCCTCTCCAAATCTCCACATCCTTCCTGTAATGAGGCAATTGAATTTGAATGCAATACTCTAAGACTGGCCTAACTGAAGTCTTAGAAAGCTGCAACATGACATCCTTGACTCTTGTACTCAATTCCCCGATCAATAAATGCAAGCATGCCATATGCCTTCTTTACCAACCTACCCACTTGCATGGTCACTTTCAGGGAGCTGTGGACTTGAACCCCAAGATCTCTGCACATCAATGCTATTCATTGTTCTGCCATTAACTATATACTTTTCCTTAAAATTTGATCTCCCAAACTGTAGCACCTCACACTTACATGGATTAAACTCCATATGCCATTTTTCTGCCCATATCTGTAACAGACCTATATCCTCCTGTATTCTTTGCTACACTATCCACAACTCTACCAATCTTTGCATCATCTGCAAACTTACTAACCCACCCACCTATATTTTCTTCCAAGTCATTTATATATATAATAAACAGCAGAGGTCCCAATACAGATCCCGGTTTAACATCACTCGTCACAGACGTCCAGCCTGAAAGACACTTTCCACCACTACCCTCTGTTCTATGGGCAATCCAATTCTGAATCCAAGCGGCACGGTGGCACAGTGGTTAGCACTGCTGCCTCACAGCGCCTGAGACCCGGGTTCAATTCCCGCCTCAGGCGACTGACTGTGTGGAGTTTGCACGTTCTCCCCGTGTCTGCGTGGGTTTCCTCCGGGTGCTCCGGTTTCCTCCCACAGTCCAAAGATGTGCAGGGTCAGGTGAATTGGCCATGCTAAATTGCCCGTAGTGTTAGGTAAGGGGTAAATGAAGGGGTATGGGTGGGTTTTGCTTCGGCGGGTCGGTGCGGACTTGTTGGGCCGAAGGGCCTGTTTCCACACTGTAATCTAATCTAATCTAATCTAATCAGTCAGGTCACCATGGATCCCATGCATCTTAATCTTCTGGATGAGCTTGCTATGAGGGACCTTGTCAAAAGCCTTACTAAAATCCATTCAGAAAACATCCACTGCTCCACCCTCATTGACCACCTTCATCAACTCCTCAAGAAATGTTATCAAATTAGTAAGACATGACCTGCCCTGCACAAAGCCACATTGACTGTCCCTAGTTAGACCATGTTTTTCCAAATGAGTGTAAATCTTATCCCTAAGAATTGTTCCAATCTCTTCCCAAACACTGATGTGAGACTCACTGGTCTATGGTTTCCTGGATTATTCCTATTTCCCTCTTGAACAGAAGAACAACATTAGTTACTCACTGGGCCTCTGGGACCTCTCTAGCCACTAGAGAGGATACAAACATCCTGGTTAAGGTCCCAGCAATCTCCTTCCTTGCCTCTTTCAATAACTTGGGGTTAAATACCATCAGGCCCTGAGGACTTTTCTACCTGAATGCTCTTCAAAAGACCCATCACCAATTCTTTTTTGACGCAAATTGCTGTTGCATGCTCCACACAAATTTTGCTATCCTCCATATCCTTCCCCTGGGTGAATACTGACACAAAGTACTCATTGAGGATCTTGCCTCCATCCTGTGCCTCCAAGCATAAGTTCCCTCCTTTATCCTGGAGTGGTCCTACCTGCTCCTTAATTATCCTTTTGTTTTTAATAAGTATAGAAATACATGTGATTCTCCTTAATCGTACTTGCCAGTGATGAAAGAAAGCATTTTGCAATTATTAGAGCAACTGATACATAGTTTCTGTATGTAATTTAAATTATCAATATTCCTGTGTTGAAAACCTTTGCAAATCCTAAACACAGTTTTCAGTTGGAATCACACTGTGTTTTACAGTAGAAAGTTGGAAAGATGCTGTGGCTACACAGGAGGTCATCAAAGAACAAGCCTCAGAAGACAGTGGGATGAAGTAGCCAGAAGGTTAATTCCCAATATTTGCACCTGAGGATCTGATGAAGTCTAGTGACCTTGCACAGTTACATCTTCATTTGACATCTACTCCCAGATCCATTAACTGTTCATGATTCCTAATGCAGAACACTCCACAATATTCAGCATATAGGGTATCTCATATTCCATGAAAGTAATAGTACTGTTATGCATCCCTTCCAGCTGAGTTCTTAACCTTTGTTAAAAAAGTATTGTTGAATGGATTGGCCTGGTTCAAATTTGGAGAATGAATATCACATCAGCCATTTCAGACTGAGTGATGTCAAGATGGCACCAATTCAGCTATTTGCAGCACTGAAGGAGGCTTGTGTAAATATCCTTAAGCCCAGAGTGGCTCAGGCATGTGTATCACTGGGATGGCATTTGGTTTTGTTTACACCATCCTCAGGCGTGCAGTTGCTCCAAATATCAGGAACATATTGGTGTTATCTTCAAGAGGGCTGCAATATTGTATATTTCATTTGCTCATTTTCAGCCCTGCCTGAAGAGATGACTAGAGATAAATTGCCATCAATGGATATAGCTTTTCCTGTTTATTACTGGCCTGAGGCAAACCAAAATACTTTAATGAGTGAATACATTAAAATAACATGATTTAATTCCCTCATAATAGATTTATACAGAGGGCTATTTGAGCAGTAAATGACTGCATTACTCTGCAAAATAATGTTTCACTAGCCAATGAATAACATTCTACTGAAAGAGAAATATTGAGTCTTTTGATATTGAAGCTTTTCAATAACAATTTCTTCATTAGTATTAGGAAGCTTATATAGATGCTTCCACAGGCTAAATTTGACAGCGTGTGAATAAGGAATGAGTGAATTGAGCTACTGAGGTCCAGCTGCTCAGAGATTCAATGCAAATTCATTTTGCTTTTTTAGTTTAATGATTGTGGAACACATCCGGAAGGGGCCTGAAACTTGAGAATGCAGAACACTGTTCAAGGGTGGCCCATATCGTCAAAAAGGAAGATGGGATTTGGCAGTGAGGACAATTGTTTATAACTCCCATTTAAAACATATTCTTCAAACAGCTGAGACTGGAGATAACACATGAAACAAGGTCCTGTTATAACAACGATGGTAAGCTTGCAATACCTTAGATCGAAAGCCACCATCAATCCTCCTTTTCATGCTAGTGTAGGGGCTTTTTATAGCTTGTGGTAAAGGTTTACTCATGAATAAGCCAACATAAGCACCACTTGTCTTAAGTATCTAGGCAACATTTATTTAATCTTAGTGACTATGTACAAGTTTCATTAACTCCAACACATATTGATTATGTCTAACATTGGTTGGTAATACACGTGAGGCTCCATGAAGAGAGTGGACCACACTGCCACTGCTTTCTTTCCAAATTGCCTAAGACCATACAATACTCAATCCAATTGCTGATTTGCATTGACATGGGCAGAGCATCAGCTTAGGTTCTAGTCTAACCCTTTCAGTAACAATACTTTGTACAATACATTTTCCAATGCTGGACTGAAAGCTTTGGTGGCGGAGGTTAAAAATAGAAGAGACATTTCTTAACCTTCGTTTGGGGTGGGGTGGGGTGTAGTACTGGAGATATTAGGGCAGGAAGTCTTCTAAGAACATGATGAGAAAAAATGGGACAGAAAGTTTCAACAGAAGTAAATTTTATAAATATGGCTTCCAGTACCTGGATACAGTGTTGAAAAAGTTAATTAATCTGACAAGGTGAGCTCAAGGTCACTGTTATGTCAGAAACTTAATTAACTGTTGATTTTATATTAATCCCATCACTGACCTGCTTTAATCTTTATCAATTAGTTCTGAACACCTTGACTGAAATGTTTAATATGATCTGCACATATTCAGCATTACAGAAAATTTCACAACACAAGTCATATTTCAAAATCACTGCTCGCTGCTAAACCATATGCACGACAGAACATGCAATTTACAAAAAACACATGTTCCTCACAGGAAAAGATTGCACATAATTGGAAAGAGCACTCTGTAAAAATAGTCCAAATCATTATGAGAAGAGACATTGAGTGGGTGCAGCCAATGGTGTCACTGGAAGAATTGATGATCATGACATCTGCTGGCCTAATCCTCCTTCTGCCTCTTTCTTGCCACATGTACTCTGAATGAGAAGCTGCAGCTGGTATCACACCATACTTCTTCATCTGTCCTGATGGCACCACCTAATTCTTGACCCTTGACAACTTCAAGAAGTATTCAGAGACAGTGCACAATCAGAAAAATGTTTGCATAAAAGAGAACCATGTAATTGGTGGGTTATGGGTAGGCCCTAATAAGAGCAAGCATTGGAAGGAAGACTCATTAGAGGGCAGTCACCTTCACCAAAAACATTTATTTGTGATCCACCTCACTTCTGTTTGTGGGAATTTGTGGGAACTGGATACTGCATTTCTGATGCCACTTATAGTCTAGACATTCAACATTGTCTGTGAAGCTTTTTAGGAAGTCTAGCATTATTTTTGATATTTTCTTTTTTAAAAAAAATCCTTCACGTTCTATTGCAGGAGTCTCAGATAGGGAATTTCAATTGTGTAAGCTACAGAAAAAGGATATGGGCATATGTACTGAAATCATTGCCACAGTGGAGGAAAATCAGAAATCTTGAACATTGTGTAGTGAGCACTGAGACATCATGCTCCAAGTTGATGCATGGTTTCCAGCTCAGAACTCATCCCTTCCAATGTGCAATACATTATTGAGCATCATTGTGGAACCAATCCTGATGGAAACCTGGAAGACATTGATTATCTTGTTTTAATAGCCAATGCATGGGTTTTCTATATCTGGGATTTGTCAAGGCCACCAAGTCAAGAGTACAGCAGAGATCCATTGATCAATGAAGTTGACAGACTGGGAAGAATTTAAAATAGGGCTGATGACCGGTCAGTGAGAAAGGTTCACAATCTCAACACTTGTTCTGGGAGCCTGATTTCATGACTTCACAGGTAATTCCAAACTTTTGGAATTCATTTCACCATGACTGGACTTTACTCATCTGGTTTTCTCTGCATCTTGGGAGCAAACAATGCAGCTTTAGCATGGACCTCGGGTGAGGAACAAAAGGACTCACCTCAGCAACATTGACTGAACTGGCAGGAGCAATAATAAAAGCAAATGTCTTCTCTGCAGAAACATGCTGCTCCACAGGGCAGAGGAGGTTGGCATAGAGGTCCTGTTCCATGCAAGTGATACATCTAGCTCAGGATATTCCTTGGCATGGGGAAATTACAGTTCGCCTCAACATTTCACAGCAGTTCATCGCTGAAATCTGCAGCCTCCTGGTCAAGACTGCTTTCCAAGAAGGACGTATAGGCCAGTGCTGTCAAAGTTTCTGCAACCCTAACTTCCTTTACCACACATGCTGACATTTCCAGGATTTCACAGTCTGCTGTTCACAACTGTATTTCCGGAGCAACCGATGTCCTGTTTATCTAGGCCATCATTTCCCTCCCATGTGTGCAGCTAATGAGTCTACACAGGCACAGTTGGTTGTCAGTTATGCTCTAGTGTTTGGATTCACACAGGGATAAAGTCATTGACAGCACACAGATGACAATCAAAATCACCGGGAGCATTTATCAATCAAATAGATTTCATTCTACCAATCTTCAGCTCATTTGTGGTCATTGAAATGTCATTATTTTTAAAAGTTTCTTCATGGAATGTGGGCATCACTGTCTAGAATCATGGAATCTCTACAGGGTGGAAACAGGCCATTTGGGCCATTGAGTCCACATCAACTCTCTGAAGGGCAACACACCCAGACCCAACCCCCTGCCCTATCCCTACAACCTTGCATTTACCATTGGTAATCCACCTAGCCTATACATCCCTGGACACTGCGAACAATTTAGCATGGTTAATCCTCCTAACCTACACAGCTTTGGACTGTGGGGCGAAACTGGAGCACCACCAAGGGGGTTTGGGTAAGGTGTTTTTAAATCATAAACTGGTCGAAGTGTCCAAAATATAGATAACAAATTAAACCCGAAGTCCATACTACAGCTGCATTGGTTGCTCCTGCCAGCATGCATCATTCCCAGATTCCTCTACAAATGGGTAGGTCCCATAAATTTCCATCAATCATCTTCAGTCCTTATCAAGGTCTACTTACTTGGTACTCACTTCTCTCCAATCTACTCACTGGTTAATATCTAAGCTGGAATCTGATTCCAGCATCCGCAGTAATTTGCTTTTATCCAGTGTTAATATCTAAGCTGTGCTCTACTGTTTATTCTTTGCAGAGACTTGCATGATACTAAATTTAGTATCAACCCCACATTCTCCCCATCGACAAGATCATCCACTTCCATCTCCCATATCATTGCATTTCTGACCTTTTGCAGTAATTGCTTAAGCATTTAAGGCCCTAAGCTTCTAATTTACCTTCCTAAACCTTTCAGTCTCTCCAGCAGTCTCTTTTCTTTCTAGGCAAATCTTGAATCTCACCTCACCTGCCCAAACACCTCCTTCTAGTTTCTGGTTTCACGTTGAGTCATACAGTCATACTGCATAAAAACAGGACACTTGGCCCACCATGTCTATGCTGCTCAACAAAGACCAAATTATACTAATCACATTTGCCTGGACTTGGTCAATAACCGATAATGCCCTGGCATTTTCAGTGATCAAGCACATGCTTCTGAAATGTTGTGAGAGTACCTGCTTCTACTACCTTCTTCGGTAGCATGTTCTATATTTCTAATACCCTACAGATGAAATTCATTTTTTTCTCAGATCTCCTCCATCATTTTTGCCTCAACTTAAACTTAAGCCCTCCAGTCTTAGTCTCTTCTGTTATGAGGAAACAATTCTCACTACCTACTCTGTCTTTGCCTTTCATAATTCTGTATAGCTCAATCTGATCACCCCTCAGACTTCTCTGTTTCAAGGAAAACAAATCCAGTCTCTCCAGTCTCTCCTTATAACTAAGACTTTTCATCCCAGGCAACATCCTGATGAGTCTCCTTTGCACCCTCTTCAGTTCAATCATGTCCTCCCGATTGTGTGGTAATCAGAACTGCATACAGTATTTCATCTGTGGCCTAACCAGTGTTTTATAAAGTTGCTCCTTGCTCCTATATTCTACTACCTAATGGAGGCAAGTATCCCATATGCATTGTTCACCACCCTAGGTGAAAGTGAGGACTGCAGATACTGGAGATTAGAGTCAAGATTAGAGTGGTGCGGGAAAAACACAGCAGGTCATGCAGCATCCAAGGAGCAGGGAAATCGACGTTTTGGGCAAAAGCCCTTCAACAGGAATGAGGGCTTTTGCCCGAAACATCGATTTTCTTACTCCTCAGATGCTGCCTGACCTGTTGTGCTTTTCCTGCACCACTCTAATCATGTTCACCATCCTGTCTACCTGTGCTGACACTTTCAGGGATCTATAGACTTGTATGGCAAGGTCCATTTGTTCCTCAGTGCTCCCTCGGGATCTACTATCAATTGTGTATTTCCTTCTGTTATTTAACTTCCCAAAAAGTATTACCTTGCATCTATCAGGATTAAATTCCAGCTATTTGGCATTTAGTTTTACACTGCCCTTTTATTTTAATTCATGCATAAGATTGGACATCACTGTTAAGACCAGCATTTATTGCCTATCCCTATTTGTCCTTGAGAAGGAGATGGTGAGTTGTCTTCTTGAATTTTGTCTTTAGGAAGTAGGGATATCCTCTTCTGGCCTTTTCAAGCTGACACCAGAAAGAGAATGGATATATAGTTTCAACTGAGGATGAAACCTGGTTTAAGGGGAACTTATAGGTGGGGGGCATTCCTGTGCATCCACTTGTGGGAGTCAGAGTCCTACAGCACGGAGACAGGCTCCTTGGTCCAAATTGGTCCCATCTGACCAAAATGTCTGTCAATCCTAACCCCATTTCTTTGCACTTGGCCCAAAACCTTCTAATCCTTTCCTACTCATGTACTTGTCCAAATAACATTTAAATGCTGTTAATGTATCCGCCTCAATCACTTCCACTGACACGTCATTCCATATGTGTATTGCCCTCTGTGTAAAAAAGTTGCCCCTCAAGTTCTCTTTTATTCTTTCCCCAATAACCTTAAACTTATGGCCTCTAGTTCTTGATTCCACAACCCTGAGAAAAAGACTGAATACATTCACCCTATCTATGCCTCCCATGATCATACCTCTACAAGGTTCCTCCTCAGTCTCTTATGCTTGAAAGAAAGAAGTCCTAGCTTGCCCTTTATCTCAGACCTTTGATATCCTTGTAAATTTCTTCTGCATTCTTTCCAGTTTAAGAACATTCTTCCTATAACAAGGTGACCAAAAATGAACACAATACTCCAAGTGCGGCCTTACCAATGTCCTGTATAACTGCAACATGACTTCCTAACTTCTCCATGCAATGCCCTGACTGATGAAGGTCAGTGTGTCAAAAGCCCTCTTCACTGCCCTGTCTACCTGTGCACCTGAACTCCAAGGTTCCTCTGTTACACTACACTCTGTAAGGCACTACCATACACCATGAAACTCCTACCTTGACTTGACTTTCCAAAATGCAAGACCTCACACTTTTCAATATTTAACTCCATTTGCCATTTTTTGGCCCACTTCCCCAGGTGATCAAGATCCTGCTACAATTTCTGGTAACATTTCTCACTATCCTCAACACTGCCTATTTAGTATCATCAGTACATACAGCCTTGTACATTCTCATCCAAATTATTGATATAGATAACAAACAGCAATGGACCCAGAACTGACACCTAAGACACTCCACTAGTCATAGGCCTCATGTCTGACAATCATCCTTCCACTATGACACTTCTGCTTCCTACCATCAAGCCAATTTTGTATTTAATTTGCCAGCTCATCCTGGATTCCATGCGATCTAACTTCCAGAGCAGTCTACCATGTGGATCCTTATCAAAGGCCTTAATTAAATTCATATAGATTACGACTATCACCCTGCCCTTGTCAACCTGCCTAGTCACTTCAAAGAACTCTAACAAATTTGTGAGGTATGATCTCCATGCACAAAGCCATGCTGACTGCTCCTAATCAAACCCTGTGCACATATATCTTATCCCTCAGAATCTTCTCAAGTAACTTACCTCTCTCAGGTGTTAACCTTACTGGTCTATAGTCCCCAGGCTTCTCTTTACAGTCCTCCTTGAATAATAGCACAACATTCAGTACACTCCAGTCTTCCAGGAGCTCACCTGTGACTAACAATGATGCAAAAATATCAGCCAGGACCCCCACAATCTTTTCTCTTGACTTCATACATTCTAATTCATCCAAAACCTCCACTACTGTGATATGGACAGTCTCCAAGATATCACCATTAACTTCCCAAGTCCTCATGTCTTTCTCAATGAAGAAATATTCATTGAGAACCTCACCCAACTCTTGCAGTTCTACACATACATGTCCACTTTAGCCCTTGATGGGCCCTATTGTCTTTCAAGTTATTCTTTTTCCTTTAATATACATAAAGTACCTCTTTGGATTCACCCTAATCTTCTCAGCCAAGGCTATCTAGTGTCCCCTTTTCACCCTCCTGACTTCCTTCTACAATAAAATCCTGTATTCCCTGTTTACTCTCAGGGATTCCTTTGATCCCAGCTGCCTGCACCGGAGTCATACACCCTCTGTTTTTTTCTCTCTGGCCAAAGCCTCAATATCTCTTGTTATCCAGAGTTCCTTATTCTTGCCAACCTTGGCCTTCACCCTCACAGGAACATATAAACT
This sequence comes from Chiloscyllium plagiosum, assembly GCF_004010195.1. Lineage (NCBI taxonomy): Eukaryota > Metazoa > Chordata > Chondrichthyes > Orectolobiformes > Hemiscylliidae > Chiloscyllium > Chiloscyllium plagiosum. Next base: position 75,617,437 of record NC_057713.1, read on the forward strand.
TTGAAATCTAGCTATCTCACTTTAAACTCCTCCCACTTGCCTGAGGTCCCTTTGCCTGCAAACAAACTACTCCAATCAACCCCTGCAAACTCCTGCCTAATTCTATCAAAAATTGCTTTGCCCCCATTTAGAACTTGAACCTGTGGACCAATTTCTTCCATCTTCATAACTATTTTAAAATTAACACAACTATGGTCACTGGTCGCAAAGTGCTCCCCACTGTTACCTCTGTCAATTGTCCTGCCCTGTTTCCCAAGACTAGGTGGAGTTTTTTCCCTTCCGGAGTAGAACCCTCTATATACTGGTTGAGGAAACTTTCCTGAATGCCCTCAACAAAGTCCACCCCATTTAAGCCCTTAATGCTCTGGCGGTCCCAGTCTATGTTAGAAAAATTAAAATCTCCTACTATGACAACCCCATTGCTCCTGCAAGTCTCCCCAGTCTCCCCGAATAGTTGTTCTTCTAATTCCCATTAACTATTTGGAGGCTGATAGTGCTCAGCATCTCAGATAAACCTGAGTGCATCCAGCTCTAGCTCCCTCACACAGTCTTCCAGGATCTGCAGCTGGGTGCACTTCCCACAGGTGTAGTCAACAGGGACAATGATGTCTCCCTGAGCTCTCACATCCTGCATGAGGAGCATGTGACTGTCCTAATTGCCATCTTAACTGCTGTAAAACTAAAAAAGAAAGTTAAAAGGACTTTACTTAAGCTTACCGTTAGTTTTTACTGAGCCAAAAATCTTCATCCTGGCAGCCAATCTGCGTTCTCTGCTGGTCCAGGTGGTGGCAGTCATGGGCGAGGAAAGTGCCATTGAACGATGCAGATGGTAAGTTGCAGATGGTATTCAGTGCTGCCATACTTGACCAATGCTGCTTTAATGTTAAACGCAGTCACTCTTATCTTGTCTCTGGGGTTCAACTTGTACCAAGACCAGTTATGCAACTCAGTAGCCAGGCAGAGCCAAAACTGGGTGTCAGTGAGAGGTGGTTAGCAAGTAGGTACCATTTGAATGCCCTGCCTCTGCCCAGTGGTGCTCCTGGCATATTTTACTTCACTCCTGATTGATGTGTTTCCGGATACTTTGGTATATTAAAGGTGCACATCGTCGTTGTTGTCTCCAAACATAAAGGGTACAAATTGCTTTTGGCAAACATTCTCCAGTCAGACAAATTATTGTCAGATCAAATTATCTCTCACATTCTTTATAGAAGTACTTAAGTTCACTCCATGATTATCAAGAATGCTTTCATGTGAACAATCGTTTGTTTTGAAAAGCAGCAACACTCTATCATTTAGCTAGCTATATGCTAATCAAGTGGGATGCGGCTTATTCACAGGGATAAATTGAGTGAGATTCCATGATGCTGTCAGGATTTCATGTTACAAACAGTGTACATTTAAATTATTTTGTTGGTTTAAAATAATAGCTCGCCCATTCGGCATCTGGAATAATAACTTGATCAATTTTATTTACTTACATAATCAAAGAATCATGCGACGAACAGTATTTGCTTACATCTTAATTTTTGTTAACACACGGGAGGAGAAATGCTCCTCTCAAATTAAGTGACAATTGATTTCTCATGTTATGTTTGTAATTTGTCTATCTCCCTGGTTGTCACAAGCAAAGACCAAATGCCAAGAATGTTTTTAAGTTAAGTGTGGGTGGTCAGTTGGGGACCATTAAAATTGGACAAGTAATAAGAGATCTTTAATTATAAATTTCAGGAAGGAAACATAAGGAGGGGAATCAATAGACTGGAGTTAGAGGTTTTGTTATTTATGCACAGAATGTGGATGTTGCTAGCAAAGCTAGCATTGTTGTCCATCTCATATTTCCTATATTTCCCTTGAACTAATGGCTTACGAGGCTATTTCAGAGGGCGGTTAAAAACCGACCACATTGCTGTGAATCTGGAGTCACATATAGGCAACATTTTCTCCCCCATTAATGAATTACAGTTTTTTTTTACAGCGCTTGTTATAATTACACCACCTTCTAATTCCAGCCATGATTGAATTCAACTTTCATAAATGCCATGGTGAGATTTGATCTCATATCCCCAGAACATGGAAAGGTTTAGAAGGATATGGGCCAAATGCAGGGAAATGGGGTTAGAATGGATGGACAGTCTGGTCAGCATGGAACAGTTTAGGCTGAAGGGCCTGTCTCCATCCTGTAGGACTCTATGACTCTGTGAACAATGGATGGGATTATGAGTTCAGTGAAATTATCACTGCAACACTTTCTCCTTCTTTTGAGGAGGAAGGTAGGCAAGAAGAAGGAGAGGGTGGAAGGAGAGCAGAAAGGAAGAAACATGAAGTATGAAGTGGTAGTAAGGATAGTAAAGTAAAGGACAATGAAGCAACATTTGAGACACAGAGAGAAAGTCAGCCAGAGGAAGATTGATCATGTTGGAATGGGACATGTTTTCCTAAACCCATGAATAATCATCTGTTTCTTTATTGGATAGTGAGAAATTAATTTTAAATGTAACCAAGCTAAAAGGATGGCTTAAAATTTAGCACATTTTACGTGCCATTTCTGTTATACATATAGACTACTTTCATTTGTGGAAGGCTGTGTCACTGGGAGGATGAAAATTGCACTAGCAATTAATGTTCAATTCAAGTGTGTTACATTCATGATATCCCCTATAGAACTGCTGGAATTCGTTTTAATAAATAACAGCGAATATACAATTATATAAATGAGGTTGCTTTCGCTTGAAATATTTCATTTATATACTCAAGCAGCAAATACATAATAACCCTACTCCATCTGCTTGCGCAGTCTGTGATTGTCAGGGAAAATGAAAATATTACACCAGTAGTGAGTGTGACCCTGTCATTTACCCATCCTGCAGGAATTTGGTTTGGTTCAGGGTCAAGAATAAATCTAGTTCAGTGTAACACGAAGTCTCAAATGTGTTTGGTTTAAGATTGAATCTCCTGGGGTGTTTTATAAGCTTAGAATTGAATCTTTTTAACATAATGCAATCTCTCAGTATCAGTTGTGTTGGCCTTAGGGAGTCTCATTAAATATCATGCCTTTGATTAGAATTTATTCCCGATTATACAAGAATGGCTGCCTATCCCTTTTTGAAAGGTAGGTTAAGCTATAGAGGATGAAACTCCCCAACCTTTTTACCTGGAAACTGTATAATATTCTTGGTATTATTGTGCTGCTTAGGACCATTTGCCAAATCAAAGAAATAATTTTTAGATTAGATTACTTACAGTGTGGAAACAGGCCCTTCGGCCCAACAAGTCCACACCGACCCGCCGAAGCGTAACCCACCCATACCCCTACATTTACCCCTTTACCTAACACTACGGGCAATTTAGCATGGCCAATTCACCTGACTTGCACAACTTTGTGACTGTGGGAGGAAACCGGAGCCCCCGGAGGAAACCCACGCAGACACGGGGAGAACGTGCAAACTCCACACAGTCAGTCGCCTGAGGCGGGAATTGAACCCGGGTCTCTGGCGCTGCGAGGCAGCAGTGCTAACCACTGTGCCACCGTGCTGCCCACTAATCTTTAACTTTATTAATCTTTAACTTTATTAAAGAAATATGTTATTGTGGCTTCATTGTTCCATAAAGCTACACAATACAGCAAGTACATTTAATGTTGCATCACTTCCTGTGATGATGTATACTGTATCTCTTTAGCATTTCACAATGTCAGACATAATTTATTATATAAGTCTCAGATTTCAATGTCCTTGTTTAATTTTGTTTGTCTAAGAAGCTGTGTTCTCAATTCCTTTGAAGGAGATTTGGTAATTTAAATCTCCTGTGTGGCCTCTCGGACACTGCTGGCAGAAGGAGAATTGACAAATGACTTCAATTCACCAATCAGGTTGTTATCTGGATCTGTCAATGAACACAACATCTCTGGTCTGCTTGACTGTGTTAATTACTGTTTTGATAGTGTAGTAGACCACTTTGGTGTAGAAGCAAACACACATCTGTTCCATTACACCATATAATTTTCAGTTTCAATAAGTTAGAATGTGGATGTAGTTTCTGTTCAATCGCATTTCTTAATGAGATTGGTCTTGAATTCAAATTGGGTCTCCTGTTTGGAGGTCTGGAAGGAGTAGGCTGTGTGACGTTTGTTATACCTCCAAATATGTTGGGAACAAAACTGATACTCTTTCTCCCCAATTTGATTTGATTTGATTTGATTTGTTGCTGTCACATGTACCGAGACACACTGAAAAGTACTGTTTTGCATGCTGTGCAGGTATATATAAAGTGCATGAGGGTAGCAGAACAGAGTGCAGAATTCAGCATTACAGCCACAGAAGAAATGCGGAGAGAGGGATGAGAGTTAACATTTCAGTGCTCCATTCAAAAGTCTGATAACAGCAGGGAAGAAACTGTTCTTGAATCTACATGTATGTGCATTCAAACTTTTTAATCTTCTCCCTGACAGAAGAGGGTGATGAAAGGATGACTGAGGTGGGAGGGGTCTTCAATTACATTGGTTGCTTTCCCGAAGGCAGCAGGAAGCATAGATGGAGTTAACGAATGGGAGGCTGGTTTGTTCGATTGATTGGGCTGTGCTCATGATTCGCTGTAGCTTCTTGCAGTCTTGGGAAAAGCAATTGCCATTCACAAAGGATGCTTTCTATGGTCCACATATAAAAATCGGTAATAGTCTTTGTGGACATGCTGAATTTCTTTAGCCTCCTGTGGAAGTACAGTTGTTGTCCTACTTTCTTGACCGTCTCATTTATGAAATTGGACAGGTCAGAAAATTGGTGAGCATCTCTCTCAGGAACTTGATGCTTTTGACAATTGCTCAGATTTTTTCAATATGGGAGTTGGGATGTCATGTTGAGGTTGTACAGAATGTTGGTGACGCCTCTCTGGAGTTCTGTGTCCAGTTCTGGTTGCCCTGCTAGAGGAAGGATATTGTTAAATTGGAGAGGGTTCAGAAAATGGTTTACTAAAATGTTATTGGGAATGGAAGATTTGAGTTATAAAAATAGGCTGTTTGGCTGGGATTTTCCAGTTGAGAGGCACAGATAAGATGAATAGCAAGGGTCTTTTCCCTACAGCAGAGGAATTCAAAACTAGAGGAATTCAAAACCTATCACCATCATCCCCTCCCCCACTCACCCATTGTACTCTATGCTACTTTCTCCCCACCCCCACCCTCCTCTAGCTTCTCGCTCCACGCTTCAGGCTCACTGCCTTTATTCCTGACAAAGGGCTTTTGCCTGAAACGTCGATTTCGAAGCTCCTTGGATGCTGTCTGAGCTACTGTGCTCTTCCAGCACCACTAATCCAGAATCTGGTTTCCAGCATCTGCAGTCATTGTTTTTACCTTGAGTAAAATAGGGGGCTGAGTACGCAGCTTGCAGGGCACTGGTGTTGAGGATTATCGTCGAGGAGGTGTTGTTGATTACAATTGATGGTTCAGGAAGTTAAAGATCCGGTTGCAAAGGTCAGAGCTGAGACCTAGGGCTCAGAGTTTGGGCACAATTTTCTTTGGAATTACGGTGTTGAAGGCTGAGTAATGAGCAGGAGCCTGACGTAGATATTCTTGTTTCCTAGATGCTCCACGGATGAGTGTAGGGGCAAGGAGATGGTATCTGCCATGAACCTGTTGTGTCGGCAGTCGAATTTCAAAGGATCAAGGTCATTTCGGAGACTGGAGTTGATGTGAGCCGTGACTAACCTCTTGAAGCATTTTATAATAATGGAGATCAGAGCGACATTAATCATTGAGACACGCTGCATGTTTTTTCTTTGGCACTGAGATGATGGTGGACTTCTTGAAGCAGGTGATGACTTCATATTGAATTAAAGAGAGGTTAAAGATGTCGGCAAATACTCCTGCCAACTGATCTTCACAGGATCTGAGTGCACATTGGGGGCCAATCACTTTCCATGGGTTCACTTTCAAGAAGGCCGATCCAATGTCTGTGGCAATAACTGTGGACTAGGAGGCTTAGGTACGTCTGAGACTGCTGGGATAGGTGACTTTGTTTCACTGACCTTCTGTTCAAAGTGACCAGAATACATTGAGCTCAACGAATAGGGACTTATCTTTGCCCACAGTTCCTTTCAACTTCACTTTGTAGCCTGTTATGTTGTGTAAGCCTTGCCACCACCCCTTGCCGTACCCAAGAACACTGAGTGATCTATTTGGTGAACTGAGAAATCCTTAGGTTGTACGGCACAGCCATGTGCAGCAGGAGTGAGCGATGTTTCCATAAAAGAGTGCACACACAACAGTCTCTCAATTCCCTTTGGAAGTTGACCATGGATTTAAGGTCATTCATCTTTGTTTCCAATGGCTTAGGAGTTTGCCAGGGGTATGCTAGGAAGAGGGGACTTGAAACCCCAAAGTTTCTGTCTTGGCTACTTCTAGTCAAATATGGGCATCACTGAGGGAAGTCTGTTGCTCTGGATGGTTAGTGTGTCCTCCTGATGGGGTCCTGGGCACCAGTCACAATCTTGAGAACTCAAGGGGTCTTGTGATCAATCCAATCAGGCCTCCTCAATGTTGAGTCACTGTGGGGACAGGTATTGTTCCTGTGCTCGTCGGGCCTCATTTCCAGATTTCCATGAGGTTGGGAAGACCAGGCTGCCAGAGATAGGTAGGGCCTAGATCCCTCTGCACTTGTGATTCCAGCATCAATAAGGTACCTGAGTGTATCTGATAGGTCCTGGGTACTGATGGTATTTGTGAGCACTCTGGCAGGGGTCTTACAGTCGGATGTTGGTTCCAGGTCTCTTCGAGGTTGGGAAACTTTGTCCAAGGTATCATCTTGTATTTACATCATGATTATGTGTGGGCAAGTTGAGTTCCCAATCTTCTTCCTATTTTGCCCAAAAAATTTTGGAGTTGAATTGCCCAGTATGGGATGTTCTCCTATAATGCATGCTTCATCAATGGAATTTGGCTGAAATACAATTGGTGAGTTGGGAACGATATTTTTAAAATGCGAACTGTGTGGATATGAAGTGATTCAAGCCCAGTTACCTTAAGTCCACTCTAGGTGTTTACTTCAAATCAAGCAAAAGAGGTTGGATGATGGGGCAAACTTTTTCTGACCTTATTGTTCATGTTTTCGAGGATGCTTTTAGAAATTATTGCAGGAGAAAAGATTTGGATTTTAAGATTCTCCTCATTCTGGTAAATGCACCAAGCTATCCTTTCACCATTGACGATCTTTCTGAAAACATTGAGTCATAGAGTCATAGAGGCAGACAGCACGGAAACAGACCCGACAGTCCAACTTGTCCATGCCGACCAGATATCCCAACCTTGTCTAGTCCCACTTACCAGCACCTGGCATATCCCTTCAAACCCTTCTTATTCATATACCCATTCAGATGCCTCTTAAATGCTGCAAAAGTACCAGCTTCCACCACTACCTCTGGTAGCTCATTCCACACGCACCACAGTCTGTGTGAAAATGTTGCCCCTTAGGTCTCTTTTAAATCTTTCCCCTTTCACCCTAAACATGCCTTCAAATTCCTGACATACCCAACCCAGGGAAAAGACCTTGTCTATTTACTCTATCTATGTCCTTCATGATTTTATAAACCTTTATAAGGTCACCCCTCAGCTTCCAACACTCTAGGGAAAACAGCCCCAGCCTATTTAACCTCTCCTTAAAGCTCAAAGCCTCCAATGCTGGCAACATCCTTGTAAATCTTTTCTGAATCGTTTCTGGTTTCACAACATCCTTCCGATAGGAAGGAGACCAGAATTGCATGTAATATTCCAAAAGTGGCCTAACCAACATCCTGTACAGCGGCAACATGACCTCCTATACTCAATACTCTGACCAATAAAGGAAAGCATACCAAACACATCCCTCACCATACTATCTATCTGCAACTCTACGTTCAAGAAACTGAACTCCAAGGTCTCTTTGTTCAGCAACACTCCTTAGGACATTACTATTAAGTGTATAAGTCCTGCAAAGATTTGCTTTCCCAAAAAGCAACACCTCACATTTATCTAAATTAACCTCCATCTGCCACACCTCAACCCATTGGCCCATCTGATCAAGATCCCGTTGTAATCTGAGGTAACCTTCTTCACTGTCCATTAAAGTGCTATTTCTACCTTAGAACACAACCTCTCTCATTCAACCCATGGACCAGTGTGCAATAGCAGCTTTTAAAGCTTATTATTTAAGGTGCACATTCAGGAAGCTGATTGCAGCTACTGATGGGGATAATGAGGAAAGTGCTTTTCAATTTTGGAAAAGCTTTAACATTAAGAATGCTATTCACATCATTGTAGAGGTCTGGGGTGATGTCAGTAAGGACTGCTTGCATGCAGTTTTGTAGAAGCTTCTCTCAGATTTTCTTCATGATTTTTAAAAGTGTTGAACCATCAGAGGAGCTTTCAGCAATAAAAGAACATTGTGTCACTCTTACAAAGCAGGTTACATTTGCAGAAGTGGAGACTGATCAACAACAACTTATTGCTGCGTGGGAAATTGAAGTGCGAGGTGAAGACAATGGGGTCCAGGAAGTGGCACCACAAAAACTCTCTTTAGTCTTCTATCCTGAGGGAAGTTGAGAAGCAGTTGCAACTCTTAGAAGACAATGACTACAATGCAGGAGTGAGCAGGATTGCAATTTGTGGCATAAAGTCTTATCTGGCACCCTATGAACAGCTCCTTCATGAAAGAAGAAAGATGGTAAAGCAGCAAAAACTGGATTTCTTTTTTATGCCAACCTCCAAATGCATTTTGAGGACAATAAACCACAGCTGTCCACTTCCAGACTAAATATTTTCTTTTATTATAACCCTGCACCCAGAACTGCATCTGAAAGTAATGATGATGCTGATGGTGACCTTCAGCTCATGTCTTAATACAGTTCTGTAATTCAGCAAACTCAGAAACAATTAAAGTGTTAAATTTATGCAATCATTTCATTAAATATATAACATTTACATAGACTGTGCTATCACTTGTGTTAGGTTAACCACGATTTTTGTTTCAATTTCTTAATAATATTTTTGGTAGTTTGCCCCAACCCTGTTTTTTCCGTAGGCCTGGTTATTTCCATTGTGCGATTTTCTATAACACAAGGTCATGAGAATGCAACTACCGTATTACAGCAGAACAGACTATAGCTCTGTCATTATTCTTTAACTGTGCATACTCTTATCAGCTTCAGTGTTGGCTCAAGAGTAGGTTAGTGAGCTGATAACCTGGACAAATCTATGGAAAAATGTATATGATGTTCTGACTGTTTCACAGTTGGATAGGTTTTTGCATAGTAGGGGAATTAAGGGTTATGGGGATAATGCAGGTTGGAGAAGCTGAGATGCTAAATTGATCAGCCATGATCTTAATGAATGGCTTGACAGGCTAAATGGATTAATCCTGCTTGTACTACTGTGAAACTATCAACCTTTAAAGTTCTCATTTTCAAACTGTGCTTCACCTACTGGGCTTCTATGTATTGCTTCAAGTGATGGAATCACTGCTTCAGAGGGGTAACTCTGCAGTTGCTTGACTTCTATCTGTCTAGAATAGCCATCTACACCTGCTAAGTACATTTTACCCTGTCTTCTAAGAGGTTTCCAGGACATTCCCACAGTTTTGATGGGAAGAAAGATAACATCAATGGCTCTCTTTACAAAGAAGAAAGGTAATTTGGATTTGAAAAGTTAACTCTGTTTCTCTCCCCACACATGCTGCCAGATTTACTGCATTTCTTCAGCACTTTCTGTTCTTGTTTTACTTTAGGGTCGTAAGGCTTTCAACAGAATTATCAGGTCACTTCTTGCTCTTCTAAACTGAAATAGATATAAACCCAGCGTGTCCAAACTTTCTCATAAAGCAACCGACACACTGCATTTTTGTCCGGTAAATCTTCTTTGAACGCTTCCAAAGCAATTAAATCCTTTCTTAAACAAGGACACAGTGCTCCAATTTTGGTCTCACTCATGTCCTGTACAACTGTAGTAAAACCTTTTATATTCCATTTCCTTTGAAATAAATAACAACTTTCCATTACACAGAAACATAGAAACTAGGAACAAGAGTAACTCATTTGGCCCTTCAAATCTGCTCCATCATTCAGTATTATCATGGCTGATTTTCAATCTCATTATACTGTAGCTTTCTGTCAATACCCTTTATTGGCTTTAATATCTAAAAAATTATCAATCTCTTTCATGAATGTACTCAGTGATCTAGACTCCACAGCCTTTGGTGGTCACGGATTCCACATGCTGACCATTTTCTGAATGAAGAAAATTTTCCTCATTACCTTTCCTTATCACTTGCAAAACCTTCTGAATCTTCTGTACCCTGACTAAACTTCACTCTATTGTTTACTTTTTCTTTCAATTTGATACTACCTTTAACCTTTGGAATGAGCCATAAGTGATGCATAATTTGAGGGTATTTGTCTTTCTCAATGGTTTATATCTTTATTAAGAGTTGTAGAATATTTCCTAAAAGTTGGACGAAGGCCATCTTTCACAATTATAATAATGTAATCCTTAATGAACAGACGTACCTGAATATAGACAAGGAATTGTTTCAGATTGTGGCACTTGCCCTAGCCCTAGCGAATAACCTTGACATAGGTAAGTTAGACACAATGAAACATGACTTAGCAAGGAAGTATGTGGGGTAAACATTTGAGATGTTTAGTGTTTGTGGTCCAGGATGGATACGATGAATCAATTTAGGAATGTGTTGTAATATTTCAGTAAAGGAATAGAAATGCAAGTGATACCATAGAGGAAATGAGAATAGAGGTAAACCACTTAACCTTTTTTGCCTATTTCACTAGTCAATGAGGTAATGGCACATTTCTACCTAACACCATTATGCAGTTGTTCCATAATTTTTACTATCATTGATTTACAAAAACATATCAATTTTGATCAGTTACTTAATTGGTGTCCACAGGGTTTGCCTGCTGCAAGTAAATTGCCCAAGCATCATTTAAATATTGCAATCAGAATCTCAGCCATTAACAGACATACCTTCCCTCATTGAATTTCTGTGAAGATTCAACTGCTCAACCTCTGGCACATTATAATGGTAATGGAAGCAGCTTTCAAAATCTGTATTTGATGGAAATCACACTTTCATGAAGGTCTGCACTTGATTCACTGTCTGAAACTGCTGTGGTTCAGCAAGTTGAGTTTGGACAGTCTTTGATTCAGTTTGTGTTAAATAGTTTGGAAGACAGTATTCATGGAAGGATACTGTGGTGTAAAGGGTTAACATGCCAATATTCTAAAAATGCTACTGAGCACGTGCGTAGGGAGCTATGTCATAATGATGCCAGATTGCATGTGACTGAGACCTGATGGGAGAAGGATGAGTGAAGCTTTGGTCTATGATGTTCTTGCAAAGATGTTTATAGTTAATAAATATTAATCATTTATGTTGGGAATTGGTTTAGCTCAGTTGGCTGGACTGTTGGTTTATAGAGCAATGTGAGGCCAACAGTTTGGGTTCAATTCCCATGACCAGTTTGAGTTTACCATGATGGCCTCTCATTCTCAACCTCTTCGCTCGCTTGAGTCACCTTCAGCTTAAATCACCAGTTGCTTCTCTCAAATAGAATAACCTGTATGGTCTGGTAAACTATGGTGATGTAACATTTGTGCCAGCTTTGTATTCAGTCTGCATCTATCTCAAACTGCCAGAAGTTTTGAGGAGTATTACTGTTCCTCTGAGTTGTCTGCTCACAATTGAAGAATTGAGCTGGGTAGTGCTGTACTATGGCATATATTCTAGACCAGACAGGTCCCTACCTTTACGACCTCACAGTATGTGATGTTCCAATCTGAAGTACCAGTTCACCTTCAGCCTGTCTGTGTAATGGAGTCAGCGAAGTCAGTTAGCTATACATGTAAATGCATAGTACAGTAACATCAGTAAACACAGAACCCAGTAAATCTGCAATATCATAGGCTTGTAAACAATTGCCATGTAAATACATTTCAAGATGTCTGTTTGAACAAGCACCCAGCTCTTTGTGGTATCTGTTACATGGGCTAACAAAAATGGCAAATGGCATCATCCAAACGTAAGAAAGGCAACAAAGTCTAGCACATGTTTCAGAAGCAGTCACATAATTGGTGAACATTCAGAACATTCAGAAATTAATCATCATACCCAGACTTTTGCAAAGGGCAGTGTGTAATGCAGCTACATCTTAACAGGGACACAATCATGCAACTGAGTAACATCTCACAATGAGAATATAGACCAGCACCAGAACCGATACTGTGCGCACTGACCTCCACCGTACTGCACAGCCGATGAAAGCGAAGGTAATTTGTGCTCTAAAATTTTATATGTCACCTTCTAAAACATCATCAGTTAGCTTTCTGTACTTACAATCATCCAGCAGATCACAGATGCAATTTTAACACAACGTTAACAGTTCACATTTGCACCAAGGAAGCTGGCATGCAGGAAGGAAGAATATTGGTATTTTCCCACTTTTCTAGATTTCCACAGGTGCTGAGCAGCATAGAATGCACACACCAGCAAGTTCCTCATCAAGAAGAGGAATAGCTGCAGTTGCTCAGCATCACATAGTGAATTAAGTGTCACAGACCAATAGAAATCACTTTCACACTGTGACAGTCTTCAATACTTCCTCTGTTTCATCAATACCATCATATGATGTGTTTATTTTGAGGGTCAAGGGCTATCTTTCCACTAACAGGCTTGTGGATCTCATCTGAAATCTGGGCACAACTACTGAATTCGAATGAAGTAGGGACCAAGCAGCAACAAGGGTTTCTGGCTCTAAGTACCAATCGCAGCCCCAAAGAATTGCTTTGCTTGATTAGAAGGAGTATCTTTATATAATAGAGCCTTTATCATTATTTGCTATAATGTAGCTATTCAAAGGGGTTGCCTTGGAAATTCATGACATGCAAAAAGGGAACAGAAAAATGTGGAAATAGAAGATGAGGAGCTAACAAAGCAAAAAAAAAGTATGAATAAAATGGTGCAGTGAATTTTCAAAGATATAATCTGTTGATCAATGTATCTGGGCCTTACATTCATCATATTAATACTTTTAATCTGTATAACTTTAGTATTCTTCTTACATAATTAAGATTGTGAAGACCAACAGTTATACTAACTTAATTGTATACTTCACCAGTAAGGCATTGTTGAATTGATAAATGCTCCTATCTCTGGTGCTAAAGCTCCACAACAACTTTGTGCCAGTCCTCAGGGCCTGTTTTCTGCACTTGCGTACTCGTACTGTTACTGTTATGTGGTGGTTTTATACAAAACGCAGAAATGGGGGAAGAAGGCTGTTAAACTCCCACAAAGGCCACTTGAGCTAACTTTATTGGGTGACGATGGAAAATCTCTGGCAGCTGGACATCAAATTGCTTAGTCCCAACTCTGGCCAAAATGGTCCAAGGTAAACAGGAAGTCATAAAGGAAGGAATAATCCCATGAAAATACTGCAATGTGTCCTAGAGGTCATCTGTACTATAGTTACAGAGCATTGGTGGTGGATCAAACGTCCATTGGCATAAATCAGTTGCTTTTTACTGGAGAACATTGAGTTATTTTTAAGTACTGATTATGACTGCATCTAGTCAGGTGAGTGGCAAGCATTCACCAACATTTCTGACTTGACCTTTGTGGACTTCTAGGTATCAGGAGGCAAACCAAACTGGGGCAGCAGAGTGGCTCAGTGTTAGTACTGCTGCCTCACAGTGCCAAGTAGCCTACATTCGATTTCAGCCACAGGCAACTGTCGGTGTGGAGTTTGCACATCTTCTTCTTGTCTGCGTAGGTTTGCTCCAGTTACCTTTCACAGTCCAAAGATGCGCAGGTTAGGTGGATTGGTCATGCTAAATTTCCCAGTGCCCAGGGGTGTGTACATTAGACTGATTAGCCATGGGAAATGCAGAGTTGCAGGGATGGGGTAGGGTTTGTGATTGAAGGATCAGCATGGACTTCGTGGGCCAAATAGCTTGCTTCCATACTATGGGATTCTATGAAATAATAGAACAAAATAATGTTTAAAATTGTAACACAAAAGACAGCATTATACAGCACAGATAGAAGCCATTAGGACCATCATAGCTGTGTTGACCCAATGAACAAGTTACTAAATACTCCCAATTTCCTGCACTTTCTCTATACCATAATAATTATTTTCTTTTTATGCCCTTATCCTAATTTCCGTTGGACGTTAGGTAAATGCATGTCTGCATCCATCACCTTTTAGATCGTTCATTTAGGTAATATCTTAGGTGGTGCAATCAAATATAGCTCTTGGAATGGGAAAGCAAAAACCTGCTTATCAGATTTATTTTTGCAAATTATTGTTGATCTATGACAAAGGATCCAATATGCAATTTAACCAGATTTTCCTACCACTTTCATGAATATTTGTGTACTTGAATGTATTGATATCCCAATCTTTTTAAAATGTGATGATTCAGTTTATTCTGGCTCCTCTGATTCTGCCTCTTAAACTTTATGCTTCTCTTCATTTGATATGAGTTTTATATAGATTGCTTTGTTTGCTATATTTCTATGTGTGACTTTTGTGCAATAAATTATTCTATTGTCATAGAAACACTACTGCCTCATGTGACTATGGGTTCAGTGAATGACCATCATGTTAACTAAAATTAAAAGGAAACCAATCTATCAAGCCAAGTTTAATTCTGGGAACTGAATTGTCAAGCAGTACCAGCAGCTGTGACCATAGCAATACTGATTTGGAACTTTTCTACCGTTCTTTAACTGTTACCAAGTCAAAATTCCGGACCACTCTTCCGAATAGCATTGTGGTTGTCCCTACACTACACGGATTGGAGTGGTTCAAGAGCTTCTTCAGAGCTATTAGGGATTGGCAATAAATGCTGACAAAGACGTTCACAAACTATGACTGAATATATAAATAAAAAGCATCCCTTTCCAAACAGCAGATGGATGTGCAGTGAAGTTGTGTCAGAGAAATGAAGTCACACCTGTCTATTTTGTTTACATTTATGCCTCATTAAAATATTGCGACAAGACCACACAGTTTATAATTTCCAGGTCTCCAATTTTACTGCTATCTAGCCAAATTTTATTTGTTCCTATAGCTTTTGCAGAAGCAAGTTATATTTATTACACTGTTACATTTTCAATTTACCAGTTGTGGGAATGATAATTTGTAATTCTACAGCATCAGAGAAAAGCCAATTATCCCAAAGGCTAATTACTTAACGAAGCATACATCTACAAAATGACAATGCCTTTATAATTATGGGGAAACACATTTGCATGCACATAGGAAACATTTTGTTCACTGCACATCAGGGTAATAAGGTACAACTCATAAATCAATTATGTTTAATCTACCTGTATACGATTTAGTCAAAAGTTATCCGTATTTTATAATCACCAGCTATGCTGTTTGAATTATACAGCCATGGGAAGTTACTTTAGGATAACTAAGGTGAGAATTCAAAGGGGTAAGTGCATGATTGAACAGTGATTAGCAGCAAGGGGGACCAGTTTATTAACATGTTGAAATTAACTAAAATAGGGTATATGGAAATTCTCTCAAAACTGCTGCTGCTTTGCTGAATGTGAGAAGAAAACTACTATGCTGCAGGTCAATGGGTTTTTGCTACATCTACAATACAATTACAGTGGCAGAATGGTAGAGGATTCAATGAAACTGCAAGTCAGTGGAAATGTATAAATGTTCTACATTAATGAAATCTACATAAATGAAGATTGATAGAAATTCTATACTATAGTGGAATGAACATTGTTAAATAACTGGCTCAAAATGTTTGTATTATGGTCAGCATGCAAAATCTCTGAAACCTGAGCATGTTACTTACCTTGTCCATTCAGGGTAACCCCAACAGAGCTCTTGCAGCACAGTGATAATGTCCCTATTTTTGAGCTAGGAGGCCTAAGTTCAAGACCACCTGAATGTACACTAACATCTGAGCAGATTGGTTAGAAAGTATCTCCAGAATAATTTTGTCATTGACTTCAGGGCTGGTCAATATCAGCAACAATCTATGCTATTTAAAGATACCAAGACATTTTAAGACAAAGGTGAACACAAGGAGAAGTGTTTTGTGAAGTTGAACTAGATGAAGCTGGAAAAAAGGAACTACTGAGGTTCTCCAGTAGTGTACAAGAGGCCTTGGTGCACGTAGAGATGGAGGGAGATCCTTTAACTCCTCGTGTGGTGGAAGCTCTTTAACTGATAATGCAGAATATTGAGATGAAATCAGCAATAAGGCCAATGTCACTCGTAGGTCACAGATGCAGTATTGCAGAAACTTCAAATATGCTATTACATATTTCACAGAAAATGCAGATTTTTTTCATCACAGCCAAACTATTCCAAGTCACAATCATTGATAGTGCACACAACAATCACCTACTCTTGAGTCAGCTGCTCTGCTCTACTCAACACAGGCCAATTCACAATAACCTTTATTGCTTCCAAACAAATTGCATAACTGAAAGCTTCCAGTGTCGTCTTCCTCTGGTTGCTCCATAAATTCAGCATGTCCATAAGGACCCTCATTAACTTTTATAGATGCAGCATAGAAAACATTCTACCTGGGTGCATAATGGCCTGGTACAGCAACCGCTCTGCTCAGGACCGTAAGAAGTTACAGAAAGTTGTGTACACAGCCCAGACAATCCAGGAAGACAACCTCCCATCCATGGACTCCATTTACTCTTCTTGTTGCTGCGGAAAGGTTGCCAACATCATCAAAGACTCCTCCAACATTGGTAATGCTCTCTTTCAATGTCTTGAGAGGTTTTGGAAGATACAGAAGATACAGAAGCTTGAAAACATGCACCAGTAGGTTCAAGAACAGTTTCTTCCCTGTTGTTATTAGAATACTGAATGGACCTCACTACTTCAAATAATGTTGATCTTGCTCATGTTGATCTTGATTTGTGCACCTCCTGTGCAGCAGTAACCTTGTACACATTGCTCTGTCTAAGCACCCTATGATCTGTATGTCCTTGCTTGCTATGAGCTGCCTGTACTGCTTGCAAAACAAAGCTTTTCACTATATTTAGGTATATGTGACTACAATAAATCAAATCAAAGCCAGTAGCATGTATGTATATGCACACGCACACTCACACCCAACATGGCCGTCAATACTGCTACAATCCTTAATCACTTTGTAAGCTTGAATTAGCACATTTCACTTATCCTTGCAGAAGATCATGATACATAAATTAAGGCAGCAGATTGTGAAGGACCAGTGCATCAAAACATCCCAACCCATCCCATAAGGAGACAGGATGGAGGAGAAGGAACAGATGGAGAATGGGACCATTACTAGTGCTGGAAAACATTTTAGTCAGAAAGCTTCTTTCTGTCTAATCCTTTTTCTTTGTCTGACATCTCCCCTACCTGACACGTCAAACATTCTGCATGTCAAAATGCAGCTGGTTCCCATGTCCACTTCAGCTTCTCTTCTCTCTCTCACCCCATAATTTAAACTGCATATCATGTTAATTCTAGTTCCCCAAACTATGGAAAACTCAACAGTCATTGAAGAAAGGGAACCAGACCAATCATCCTGATTGGATTACTCCTGAAACTGCCAGACTTTGATGCTATAACCACATTGAACATCAAACTTGGCTGATTAGAGATCTTGAGACAAGCAAACTAAAACTAGATATGTGGGATAGGATTGCACTGTAGAAATTCACCAAAACCCCTTCGGCAGCAGCTTCTAAATCCATGACCACTACCACATACATGGGAACACCACCACTTGCAAATTGCCCTCCAAGTCACTCAGCACCCTGACTTGGAAATTTATCATCATTCCTTCAGAGTTAAAAAGTGTGGTGTTGGGAAAGCACAGCCAGTCAGACAGCATCTGAGGAGCAGGAGAGTCAATGTTTCGAGCATAAGCTCTTCATCAGGAATCAGACATTCCTGATGGAGAGCTTATGCTCGAAACATCGACTCTCCTGCTCCTCAGATGTTGCCCGACCGGCTGTGCTTGTGCAGCACCACACTTTTTGACTCTGATCTCCAGCATCTGTAGTCCTCACTTTCTCTTATTCCTTCAGAACTGCCAGGTCAGTTTTCTGAAACACACTCTCCAATTGTGAGTCTACCCACAACAGCTGGACTGCAACAGTGCAAGAAGGCAGCTCACCACCATCTTCTGATGAGTATCAAGGGTTGGGCAATAAATGCTGGCCCAGCCAATGACATCCACATCCCATGAATATATAACAAAAAGGATGTACATAGCTTCCAATTCACTGAAGAAAGAGCATACATGTAGGACACTTGTACTATGGTGGCATAGAGGCTCCGTGGTTAGCACTGCCAACTCACAGCACAAGGGATTTGAGTTTAATTCCCCCCTCAAGTGATTGTCTGTGTAGAGTTTGCACATTCTCCCTGTGTCTATGTGGATTTCCTCTGGGAGCTCCAGTTTCCTCCTGCAGTCCAAAGATGTTCAGGTTTGGTGGATGCGCCTTGTTATATTGCCCGTGTGTTCAGGGTGTGCTGGCTAGGTGGATTAGCCATGGGAAATGCAGGGTTGCAGTGATAGGGTAGATGGGTGGGTCTGGGTGGAATGCTGTTTGGGGGGTGGGGTCAGTGCGGCTCAATGAGGGGATTTTATGATTCATAGAGAGGACTGAGCTGCAAACATCATTGAACCACATTACAGAAGAAGGTTGATGAGAGAAATAGTGTCCAAGGAAGAATCATTGAACTCAAAATATTATCTTTATTTCTCTCTTCAAGTTGCTGCAAGATCTCCTGAATTTCTCTAGCACTTACTGTTTTTGTTTCAGAGCTTCAACATCTAGAGTACTTTGCTTTTCTAACAAAAGGATTTCAATATGCTAACATCAGGAGAAACTTGGTTCACTAGACTACCTGAAAGAGAACTCATATGTGTGTTAGAGCTTGGAATGGTTTACCTTCAACTTAGCACAGAGCTTTTCGCAAAGCAAAGAAGTCCAATCATTGCAAAAAATACGAAACGAATAGTGCTATCTATCATGACTGCATATCTTTAAATAATCAGACAGCTTCTCTTCTATCATGTGGTTTGATGCTGTACTATGAATTTGGGTTCAAGACTGATTGAGGAGAAGGCTGGTGTCAGGCTTAGACTTCAATATAGCATTATTTAACATACATTAACACTAAATACTGCTGTACATGGTAATCACAGACATAGTAGGTTTTGATCATATTCCTACATTCAGATAGGGACTAATCTTTCTTCTTTGTGTGTTAATGTCCATGTTGCAGTATGGGATAATGCAGTGATTCAGAGTCTAGAGTGCAGTATATTCTAACTCCACCAACACTATTTTGGCTAGTGTTGTGTGGCTCCATGGCACCCTTGCAAGCTCCTAATGTCTTTACGTAACAGTTTCCATCACAATGCCATGGAAGTGTGTATAATTATCTCTCAATTCTAAGTTCTGAGTTCTCCATCCAGTTCTGAGATACTCTGAGATCTTGATCTTCTGAGACTGTCTTAATAATTCTCAATGGAAAATTAACAATGGTCGACCTCCTAGCTATAAAACTCAAGGAACCATGTTGTAGAAGTGTTGGTGTAGGAAATGCAATTAATACATAAAAATGTATATACAAGGTTAAACAAACTTTCTTTAATTTACTCACAGTTTGTAAGCATCGCTGATTCAACAGGACTTATTGCATATGCCTAATTGCCCTGAAGAAATTGGTGGTGGTGAGCTGTCTTCTTGAACTGTGCAGTCCAGGTGGTGTAGGGACACCCACAATGCTGTTAGGGAGGGCAACCCAAAAGCCTGACCCAGCAAAACTGAAGGAACCGGGATATTTCCAATTTAGGATTGTGTATCGCGTGGAGGGGAACTTCCACATGGAGGTGTTTCCATGCATCTAGGTGGGAGAAATTATTCATTTGGAAGATGCTTTTGAAGTCCTGGTGAGTTGCTTCAGTTCATCTTGTATAGATGGCACACTATGCTGCCCTCTGCATTAGAGGTTGATGGAATGCTAGGTGATTTCAAGACTCTTGAGTGCTATTTGAGCTACAGCCATTTCTATGAAAGATAACATCATTCATTTGATCAAGTTTGTTTTATATTTAGAATTCATGCCTATATGGATGTGAAGGTGTATAGCAATATGCATGGAGTGAGGGAATGCAATGTGACGATGATTGTAAGAAGACAGCATGATTGCACTTCAGAGAGTCAGGTCAACAGAAAATGTCTTGCTTGGTGCCTACGTCTTTTCACTTTCTCTTGTAAAGGAAGTCAAACCTCTTTCTATGCAAACAAAGGGAAAAGTGAAAGAATACAAATGGGAAACAAACATGGAAGTGAAAAGAGTGGTCAAAAGTAGTAAGGGTAGCAACTCTAACATAATCCTGTCAAGTATCACTTGCCAGTGGGCCTTCATATCAGTTTGTCACCTATAAACTGGCCAAGTTCAACACATGGTGTCACAAGAGCTGAAAGGAATCAAAAGTCATCTGTGTGTTCTACATACAGTTTTAAAGACAGCTGGCTGCAATTGAGTCATGAATGAAAAGTTGACTTAATGACCAGTGAGCCCACCATTCTGTCACTGTAGTGCCTGCAAAACAGATGCACACAGCTATACACTGACCCCTTAGGAGTCAAAAACAAAAACAGAAGTTGCTGGAAAAGTTCAGCAAGTCTGGTGACCCAGGGTCACTGGACCCAAACTGTTAATTTTGATCTCTCTGCACAGATGCTGTCAGACCTGCTGAGATTTTCCAGCAACTTCTGTTTTTCTTCCTGATTTACAGCATCCACAGTTCTTTCTGTTTCCCTTATGAGTCAAGTTGGCTTGAAAGTGCTTCATTTATTTGATACATGCATGGAACATGGCATTGCTCATCCAACATTTATTGCCCATCCTTAAGCCGCTGCAATCTTATGCTGTATGTTGACCCACAAAGCTTTTAGGGAGGGAGTTCCAGGATTTTGGCCCAGCGGCACTGAAGGAACAGCAATATTTCCAAGGCAGGGTGGTGAATGGCTTGGAAGGGAACTTGAAGATGTTGGTGTTCCACAGTATCTGCAGCCTTGTCTTTCCAGATGGAAGTAGTCGCTGATTGGAAGCTGCTGTTGTAGGGAATTTGGCAGATTTTTGCATTACATCTTGTCGATGATTCACATTTTTGGTACGCAGTATAGGTGGGGGAGAGAGTGAATGTTTGTGGATATGTAGCCAATCAATTGGGCTGCTTTGTCCTGATTGTGTCAAGCTTCTTGAGTGATTTTGGAGCTACACTCATCCAGGCAAGTGGGGAGTATTCCATGACACTCCTGACTTGTAGAAGATTGACTGGCTGTGTGGAGTCAGGGTATGACTTAGTTACTGCATGATTCCTATCCTCTGACCTGCCCTAGTTGCCATTCTATTTATGTGGCTAGTCCATTTCAGTTTCTGAATATATGGATATTGGTTGGTATGAACAAAGTCACAATCAAGAAGGAACTCACGAATATGACAAAGAAGCAAAATACCTCAAATTGCTGGAAATCTGAATTAAGAACAGAAAATTTGGGAAAATCCCACAGGTCAGGCAGTGCCATTGGAGAGAAACAAATTTCATGATTCAGTTGGATGACCTTTCATTAGATATAATGTATCAATGTTCTTACGTTAAGGTGTTATATCAAGGTAAATCCTTTGACTCCCAGCCAAGTAAAAATCCTGATACAGAAGCAAGAATTAGGGCTCTTACTCATCTTTAGGAAAAGGTATTGATGCAAAGACTCAAAAATAGGCACAGATGATTTTTTAATTTAAATTTTTAAGAGAAAGGAAACAATCACAGAAATAAACTTGTTGGCAATGTTGAAAACAAGAGAGGGTGTCTATACCCAAAATCTTTAATGTACTGAAAGAGATGGATGATTTCAAGATGAGCAGGTTATAGACTCACATTGTAGCTGCAGAGCTAAAAAGGCATAAATAAAAAATTAATAGGCTTGAAGCAAAACTATATATCAGAGATCTTTCCACACACAAAATATTGAAAATGTGCATGTAAGGGCTGGATCTTAAATGGATATATCAGCTTGTTAATGATGCATGCCATTATTAATTTGTACTTCAGCCACAAAGTTCAGTACATTAAGAGCTATCCATGACTTGTAAGCCTCCAGTATCTGCAGTTTGACTTGTGTTTTGTTTAACACAACCTTTCCATTATTTTTAAGAACTTCATGGTTTTTTGCTTTTATTGTCACAGAAATCTAAGCCGAGTAATTACACATGCTAATTTCTGTTGTTAAACAACATCATTATGAACTGCAATATGAATCAACCTCCTTGATCCACATATTATGCAAGTTGACCCATGGGTTCTCATCTATTCAACTCAACAATTGTTCTTCA
Source organism: Chiloscyllium plagiosum (assembly GCF_004010195.1). NCBI lineage: Eukaryota > Metazoa > Chordata > Chondrichthyes > Orectolobiformes > Hemiscylliidae > Chiloscyllium > Chiloscyllium plagiosum. The sequence goes on from NC_057713.1 coordinate 75,639,856, forward strand.
AGAGTTAATTTCTAATCATAGATTTAATAATGGTTTATTTTCCTTTTGTATTTCTTTTCTTTCTTCATTCAATCATTTTATCCCTCTTCATTTCTCTTTCTATAACTGACTTCTTTAACTTCCAACCTGTCCACAGTTATACAGATCTATCACACAGAAAAAGGGTCTTGGACCCATTGACTCTGTGTCAGTCAAAAATAGCCACCTAACTATTCTCATCCCATTTTCCAGGACTTGGTCCTTAGTCTTGTGTGCCTTGGCATCACGAGTGTATGTTAAATACTTCTTAAATGTTATGATGGATTTCGATTCTACTACACTCACAAGCAGTCAGTTCCATATTCCAACCACCTTTGAGTGAAAAACATTTTCCTCACATTCTCTCTAAACATCCTACCCCTTACCTTATATCTATGTTCCCTGGCCATTGATCCCTCCATCAAGGGCAACTGTGCCTTTCATGATTTTTTTATATCTCAGTCATATTCGCCCTTAGTCTCCTCTGCTCTAAAGAAAACAACCCCAGTCTATCCAATCTCACTTCATAAATGAAACTGTCTAGCCCAGGCAACACCTTCTCTAGTGCAATTGCATCCCTCCTGTAATGTGGATTTTAGAACTTCATACAGTACTCTAGCTGTGACCTGACCAATGGATTATACAATTCCTTATACATTTCCCAGCTCTTGAACTCTATGCCTCAGCTAATAAAGGCCTTCTTAACTATTTTATCTTCTCCTCCCACGATCTTAAAGACTGGTGCATGTGCACGCCACGTTACTCTTACCCTTGAGGCTTCTCAGGGTCCAACTGTTCATCAATCCTGATCGTTAAATCCCATTGGTTAAGGAGATATATTGTTGGTCACAACTGTGATACCATATGCTTTATTGTCCTCACTCGTCACTGTCTTAAAGCTAATCCTAATCCTAATTATTAGCTTTGCCCACTTACAACATCAATGGGACAACAACTTTTGAGTGGAAGAGCAAAATCATTACTGACTAAAATGAGAAAGCTAAAAGACATTTCATTCCAGTAAGCTAAAACCAAAATCTGCTCCATGATCACAGAACTGCTCCACATCTATGCTTACTATTTTGTCCGTAAATAAATTGGACAACATGGTCCATGCTTTATCTAGTGGTCCAGTCACTGGGAGAAGAGAAGATCTAGACAATAGTACACCTTTTCTCCAGCAAGTAATTGTTCAAGTTGAGCCTGAACGCCACTAACCTGTAGGGAGAATAGATATTCAGGTTGCGATTCACAAGTGACATAATTGTTTACTGAAGCTGTACTCTCATCACAAACACAAAATGTTGTGAGAAAGAAAGTGTAATGAAGTGTAATCCTTTACAGTGGCATTACAAGGTATTAAAGATTCCATAATGCTTTTCAGAGAAGAATTGGGAGCTTTCCCATTGTTCTGGCAAGAGCTACTCCACAGCAACAGCACCACAAGAAATAAATTCATGTCCTGCATGCCTTTAGTTGTTTGTATGTGAAAAGTTAATGGTACATATGCATGTATAAGTATTTCATTTTAAATTGTAATATTCCTGTGGAATGTTATAATTTGCTATGTGGAGGGAATACTTTTGCTTTATTCCATAGTTTACTTCTACAGGAATAAGCCATGTGTCTTTTACTTTTTCTTTTATTCATAAATGCTCAATACAAATACTTCCTGAAATTGTATTTGATTTGTTGATTATTAGCACAAAAAAAACATTCTAAGGAACCTGGGTTAAACTGTTAAATGAACCAAACCAATCTGCTTGATTTATTTTGGAATGCACATATTTATATGGACACAGTAACTTTAAGGTTGAAACAGTGACAGTGATTTCAGTTTATCACCATCTGTGTGCCTGACACATGAAAGAAGTCCATTATTATTGATAAGTGTCTCCAAGCCAAGCTACTGAGAATTTCTTATAGGTAGCAATTCTGGTTGTCCAATATGATGCATGTATCCTTCTCCAGTGAAACACCATATTTACATAAAACCAGAGAGTTCTGACACAGAACCAAAACTCCAATCCTACAGTGGAGTTGTTGGAGCTGCCCATGGGTGAAGAAAATTGTTAGTTGAGGCAACAGTTTCCACAGTCAGAATCATGGCCTTCATGCTAATGCGACCAGGTAAGGTAATGAAGTACCTCATAGAAATCTTACTGAAAAAGAGCAAACCTGTTACTTAGTAAAGTGTGGAAGGGAAAGTCTGATCCTACCATAATCAAAGACTGTTTAAGTAATTGTCATTACATAGTATGTATGTAGGTCTACTGAAATTATAAGTGCAACTAGCAAATTAACATTAAGAAATTTAGCTGAATTACTTTAAACAAGTGGCTGTAGCTTGTACAGAGAAGTCCTATACTTTTTTGGGAAAGGGGAAGTGTCTTGGAGTCGATTTCCAGGGACGTCTTCCAGATTATGTTGTAAAATTTGTGCTGCTAAACGCTGGATTAAGATTCATCTTTAAAATCTCTCACCAACAGGAGGGCATGCATTTAACAAGGGAACGCTGGAAAGTTTTCTGATACACGTTTAATCAGAACCACTCATGTCTTGATTATTCCAAAACACCCCCAACACATTTCACCCTTCGTAAACCTGAAGGCATTCAAAGTTCCTTTTTGGAACTGATTTACATTATCACTCCAGTGTTTGCTGATCTACTCTGCCTTCCAGTCAACAATCTCTCCAATTTAAGATTCCTCCTTGTCTGGATCTATAATGTCCTCCAGTTCGCAAACTATCTGACCTATCCACACTTCTCTAGCCCTAATCTCTTGATCATTTCTGGATTTAATCATTCCATTATTGGTGGCCTAGTCTTGAGATTGTGCAAATTTATTCTATCTACCCCACACCGTACCTCTGAACATCCACAACCCCACAAATCCTTTAACTTCTTCTTCAATGATATCTCTTCTACCAAGCTTCGAGCCATCTGTCCAAGTATCTGTTGATGTGATATGGTGTCAGATGTTACTTTTATAACATATTTGTGAGGTGTCTTGGAGCCTTTCATTACCATAAAGACACTATATAAGTTTAGGTTGTTGTTAAATAACACTTAGACCTCTTAGCATATCTGAGCATGCAAATAAACAAAAAAGTAGTATCTTCTTTGCAGAGTTTAATAGCATAGAACATTCTTTGAACGGAAGTTAATCATGATCTGGGAAACTCATGTCAAGGAATCACCTAACTTTAAGACACTGATTCACCTGATCTTCCGCTGTTGTGTGGCAGAAAATTGTGCAATGCTATAATATTACATTGTTTACTACTACAGGTCATTCTGCTATAATGTGTGTTTCATTAACATGAATTTGCTGCAACACAATTGAAGAGTTGGAGACACTGTTTCTAAAGTGTGAACTTTTAAAACAATTACAAAAACTAACATTTCAAGTGCTGTTTCTAAAGCATGATATTTTTTATATAATGTGGGGTTGTACAAGAACACAATCATCGCCTTATAGAAAATTACCTGTATGTGAAATATATGAAGAACACTGTGGGTTGTATTTAAATGCCTGCAGGGAGATGGGACAGATGAGGGGGAGGGCTTGTGGGGGCATTGGGGAAGGGAGGTGGTGTTCGGTGAACAGAAATATGGTGAGAGGAAACTGGGTGGTGGAAGGGCTATCCTAACTTTAAGCTGCAGTGTCATTTACCAGTGCAATGGGGATGTAGAAAAGGTTCTCCCACCCAAGAGCCAATTGAGCTGTTTAATGTGATCTCTTCCTGCCACTGCCTATATTTTACCAGGAATGAGTAGGTTGAGTGGTCATAAAACTCACATTGGTTGAGTGGTCATACATGTGGTGAAATTTGGTTACTTCCTTATGGGCTCAGGTATGGGAGTAACACTTTAACTCCCCCTCCCACTCCACCAAGGACATGCAGGTCCTTGGACTCCTCCATCGCCAGACCATGGCAACACGATGGTTGGAGGAAGAGCGCCTCATCTTCTGCCTGGGAACCATCCAACCACAAGGGATGAACTCAGACTTCTCCAGTTTCCTCATTTCCCCTCCCCCCACCTTGTCTCAGTCAAATCCCTCGATCTCAGCACCGCCTTCCTAACCTGCAATCATCTTCCTGACCTCCGCCCCCACCCCACTCCGGCCTATCACCCTCACCTTGACCTCCCTCCACCTATCGCATTTCCAAAGCCCCTCCCCCAAGTCCCTCCTCCCTACCTTTTATCTTAGCCTGCTGGACACACTTTCCTCATCCTGAAGAAGGGCTTATGCCCGAAACATCGATTCTCCTGTTCCTTGGATGCTGCCTGACCTGCTGCGCTTTTCCAGCAACACATTTTCAGCTCTGATCTCCAGCATCTGCAGCTCTCACTTTCTCTCAGGTATGGGACACTCTGTTTAGACACTAATTTGACACTCTGTGGCCCATGGGGTGACCCTTCCCAATGTAAATGGTTGCCCCCATCCTGCATCTTCATGGCCCTCACCAATTCCTGCTCTCCTTGCTGACCCTGACAACCCAGATGCTGAGGGCCTTTTAATCTACCCATCTTGACACCTGGCAGCCTCTATGATTGCCTCAGACTTATGTCATCAACAGGGGACTCTATTCAATTACACACCCAGCATTCCCACCTCTCTACTCCAGAGCAAAGATGGCTTCAAAATAACTGAGGTGACCTTTCTAATAGGGAGGGCACAGCTCAGATGGCATTTTACTGTGTTCTCAGGATAAAGTGTCAAAACGTGTGGTGAGAGAAGCTTGTTGGACATTGCAGAATCTTCCTTAGCAAGAAGGATTGATTCTTGATTCCACAGGTAAGATTTCACCAGAAGTCAAAGAAACAGAGGATCCCAACATATACATTCCCAGAGCCATGTCTTGTGGATTACTTGAGAAAACTGAGTTTTCAGTAGCCAAGTTGATTAGAGTGAAACTGGCTAATCTGGAAACTGGCAGAGAATCAGACAAAAGAGCAATATACATTGCAAGTGAAGCACTGGCATTCATTTTAGCAGCAGAGGCTTTGTTGCAAAACATTTATGGTAGTACTTGCTGAACCATGTTATTGCCAGACTTTAAATACAATCTGCATTAATTAGCTATTCTTTACTTATCAAAGAATTGTAGCATTAAAATATGTGTGAGTAAGATTATTTTGAACCATTTAGAATTGTGACTAATAATGAAAATCAAAGCACAGACCCAAACATTAATTTATAAATAGAACACTGATACTGCACACAATGAATCACTCCAATTTAGTGGTTGACGAAAATATGATGCTTGGTTTATGTTGCACGAATATATTTACATAAATGGTCACCAGTTTATTTAATTTTATCAGTAACCTGTGATTTCAAATGAGGTTGACAGCATCATTGTAACTTTAACTATGTGATCTCAGATTGTTGGCTCATGATAAGAGTACTGAACTTAGGATAATGCTTGATATCTATTGATATCTATACATTTGTTCAAACTCGCTTGAGTTAATGGCGAATCTTGATTCATGTGCTCCTATGGTGTGAGATGGGATCTGAGTTTGCTTTCAGAAAATAAAGCACAAAGTCCTGGGGACATTCCAAAACCATTGTCCAGTAGGTTTATTTTTTGTGAAGGAGGAGTGGACCAGGGTATCAGGGAGTGAAATGTCCATGTGGATGCTGACAGTAGAAAGATGGGAAAGATGTGTTTAAAGGTAGAATCCAGCTGAAAGAAGCTGCAAAACCATGACTTTTATGCTGTTGCCAAAGGGGCAGAAGGAGCGAGTGGAACAGATTGTGAGGGCACACAGAGCCAAAAGGCAATGGCAGCGCTAATGATGGCAAAGGACAGTGCGAGAACTATGTATAAATTTTAGTTGTGAAATGGGGAAAATGGGTCCACTCTGCTGAGCGCAAAGTCAGCAAAACAGAAATGAGACGGCTGGGAGAAGTATAATAAAAATGGCAGATGGGTACTCAGCATTAAATCCTAAAGGCTGTAAAGTGCCTAAGTTGAAAATGAGCCTGCATTGTGCTTTGTTGGAATATTGCAGCAGGCTCAGGGCAGAAATTGTAGCATGAGAGCAAGATTATGGAGAGAAATAGTACACAATTGGCAGATTGCATCATTCTTAAGATCGGAGAGGGGTTCTGCAATGTGTTCATTAAGTCTGCATTTAGTCTTGCCAATGTAAAGGGAGCCACATTGTGAGCAGTGAATGCAGTAAGCAAGACCAAAAGAAGTGCAAATAAAATGCTGTTCCACCTGGGAGATGTATCTGAGACCTTGGACAATGTGGTGGGAGAAGGACCTTCTGCGATTGAATAGGAAGCTGCTGTGGGGGAGTGAGGAAATGTCAGGAATGGTGACTGTGGGTGAGGTGAGTGAAAGAAAATGTGTTTGGTAGCAGAATCATGCTGGAGATGGGTAATTTGAGACAGTTACGATCAGAACTGGAGTTAGCTACCATACCAAAGTTGGGAGATCCTTCCAAGTTACCAGACATGATGTTCTATGCTAAAGGAATCAGAGAACTGAGCGTCTCACTATTCCTTGTGCATTTGCCATATGATAATCTTGATGTCTCATCTTCCTGTCTTTCTCTGAACTTCCTTTTGATTTAACTTCCACTCTATGCCATTTTTCGAAAGCATAAAACTCTTGACCTTCCCATTTCTTTCTACAGAGGTGGAGATAGTTGTATATTAGCAATGCCACTGATCTAATATTCCAGAGCTCCAGGCTCTGGAGAGAGGGGTTCAGGTTCCAACTTGATGTTGAATGATTTTAAATGCATTTAATAGAATCTGGGGTTGAAAGCCATCCTTATTAATGGCTGATGTGTGCTTTGCCACTAGCAGGGTATCTTTACTGGAAATTATAATGCTTAATCTATCCCAACTAACAAAAGAGGCTAGGACACAGATATTATGGTACTGTAAGACCTAACAGATATTTATTGTAACTTATTAAAATATCCAAATTATCCATTCAGTTAAGCTTTAAATTATACAGAGCAGCCTGCTTCCTTAAGGATGTCCTGCTTCAAGTTATCCTAGTTAAGATGGACAGTGTGATCTTTATACCCTAAGGTCACAAAAAAAGTGACAATGTCACAACCACATCCATTAAAGGCATACTGACACATTGATTGTGAAACATAACACAACAATGGTAATCATGGGACCATTATTGATTGTTGTTAAAACCCTGGTTTATTAATACCCTTTGGAAAAGGAAATTTGCCATCCTTACCTGGTCTGGTCCAAGTATGATCAGCGATGTGGCTGATTCTTAAATGTCCTTGAAAATGATCTCGTGAGTTCCTCAGTTCAAGGTCAAAAAAATGCTGTCCTTGCCAAAAATGTCTATATCGCATAAAATAAAAAATTTGAAAAGAGTTTTGAAGAGGAATCATATGAGACTTGACAGGTTAATTCAATTCTCAAGACCTTCTGAGTTTGTCCAACTTTTTTTTGTCATTTTTATCTGGTCTCCAGGATCTACTATAGATTTTCTTTTCATAAAACATATTTTATGGAAACTTGATTTGCTCTAGCTTCCAATAAATTTCAAATCATAAATTCCATAGTGGAAACTGAGTAAATTTGCCAAGAGGTTCCCTAGGAATAGTAATTGGCTAAAGTTTGTTGAAGCATTTAAAAATTCCAAACATTTTTAAAGCATTATAAAATTATGTTGAAGCTTCTAGAAGTCCATAAACACTTTTAAGTATTTGTAAAATGTTTGAAAGCATTCAAAAGCATTTAAAAATCATTACAAAGTAATTGAGCTGAAGGCTGACATCACATGGATATGTCTTTATATCTCATGGCATCAGAGGAGGCCGTGGTTTTCTTCAATAGTTTGAAATTCTTGATGTAACCAAAACACGAGGTGTGTTCACATTTCTCAGTGCATTCACTTGAGCGCTAAATCCAAGTGACACTCTCTATGTTTCCTCAGTTAAACTAGTTAATTATTATAAAGACCAAGATCATGTACCTTCCATCCTCCTCTTTTCAAGAGAAAAGAACTCCAATCTGTTCAGTACCTCCTGAGAGCAGAACTGAAAAGATTATTACTAACATCTCTGTAAACCTATTTTGCATCTTCCTCTGTTTGTCGACATTGCCTTTTGTAAAAAGACTCCAGAGCTAACCATCATGCTCTAAATGTGGTCTAAATGAGTTTCAACATCAACTTAAGATAACCACTTTGTTTATCAATACACTTTCTTGAGCAATAATAAAAGTGCTTTGTTTGTATTTTTTATTTTGTTAACTTACGTTGCTATTTTTAATGATTTATGAATCTGCACTCCGATCCTTGTTCTCCTTTACCTCATACAAGCAGTTATAATCCAAGGAGGAACAAATTTCCTTGTTCTTTCCAGCAAAATACATCCTTGCAAATTTACTTAGATTGAAGTTCATTTGCCATTTTTACCATCCACAACCATACTGCATATTTATTAACATTCTCTTGCATCTTGTTGCAGTTTTTTTCAATATTAAGTTTAGCCTTTAATGGAGTGTCGCCTACAAATTTTGGAACTGTGTTGCAGATCTTGCAAAACACCACATCCCACCTTCCACAAACATGAATACAAACAAAACAAAAAGTGAGTCAAGTATCTTGTTCACCATTCTGTTGCTTATCGCTTGATTTTCTCAATCCCCATGCCTTAGTTGGATGTTTACCTTATGAAAAGCCAGGTGAACATATATTCACCTCAATACCCTTATTTTACAGTTATTTACTTCTTCAAAAAAATCAACAAATGTGGTCAAACCTTCCCTTTTAAAATCCGTGTTAATTATTCTTTGTTCCAGTTTGAATTTACAGAAACTTTTTCCATTCTGGTGTTAAGTAAACACTTGAGTGAGTTTCTGATCACTGATATCAAGATAACAGATCATTAGTTGCCTGGACTGCCAAATCTTGCTCCTTGACAGCATTGAGCTCCATTTTTATGACAAATACTCCCCTTGGAGGTCACCTTCCATCTTTGAAGAATCGTGAACCAGGTATCATGTCCAAAGTTGGATAATAAACAAAATCAGTTTCCTGACTCAACTCTGGCATCGAGATGACTCCAATAGACTCTATCTCGAAGCATTGAAGACCACACCATTACCATCAATAACAACCCCCCACTACTTTGCACTTTGGAGAGTAATGTAATAAGATGAAATTGGGCAATTTTCTCACACTGTTACTTTTGTTCTGTGAAAATAATAATGACCGAGTTGTCTCCTCTGAACAACACCTTTCTGATGAAGTTGTGAACTGAAATTAGCAAAATTGGTGATGTTTCCTGTGGTGCTTTGAAAGGGGTTGGAGACAGAAAATGCTGCCCCTATTATTAAGGTTATCCATAGGATATCATAGCTCTCCAAGAGCTTTCTGGCAAAACTGTGAAAACAGTTCTCCTCCCACATTATCTGGCAGCTATGTCTGAGTTTTTAACTGGGAATAATTGTTGGTGAAGTATATGAGTAGCATCCCTTGGACTCAGTCTTCATTGCCCATTTTTGGATGTTCTTTCCATAAGACTGTAAAATAGAGGAGCAGAATTAGACCATTCAGCCCATCAATTCTGCTCTGCCATTCGATCATGGCTGATATGTTTCTCATACAAACTTTCTTGCCTTCTGCCAATAACCCTTGACCCCCTTATTAATCAAGAACCTATCTCTGTCTTGAATATATTCAATGACTTGGCCTCCACAGCCTTCTGCAGCCATTAGTTCCAAAGAGTCACTACACTCTGGCTGAAGGAATGCCTCATGTCAGATAAAAAGGGTTTTCCCTTCACTCTGAGACTGTTCTGGCAGAGCCTAGCCATTCCTACTAGTGGAAACATCTCCTCAACATTCACTTGCATTATTCTGTATGTTTCAATCAGATCCTGCTCATCCTTCTAAACTCCATTAATAACACACCCAGAGTCATCAATCTCTCCTGAAATGAAAGCTCTTCATCCCTAGGATCATTCATATAAACCTCCTGTGGACCACCTTCCATTCCAATAAATCTCTCCTTTGATACAGGGCTCAAAAAGTCTCATAATATTCCCAATGCAGTCTGACCAGAACCTTATACTACCTTAGCGTTACATCTCTGCTCTTGAGTTCTAGCCCTCTCAAAATGAATGCTAACATTGCTTTGGCCTTCCTAACCATTAACTGAGGAGAAAGTGAGGACTGCAGATGTTGGAGATCAGAGCTGAAAATGTGTTGCTGGAAAAACGCAGCAGGTCAGGCAGCATCCAAGGAGCAGGAGAATCGATGTTTCGGGCATGAGCCCTTCTTCAGGAATGAGGAAAGTGTGTCCAGCAGGCTAAGATAAAAGGTCGGGAGGAGGGACTTGGGGGACGGGCGTTGGAAATGCGATAGGTGGAAGGAGGTTAAGGTGAGGGTGATAGGCTGGAGTGGGGGTGGGGGCGGAGAGGTCAGGAAGAAGATTGCAGGTTAGGAAGGCGGTGCT
>NC_057713.1:75650547-75673403 GCF_004010195.1 Chiloscyllium plagiosum
ACGGAGGGAGTGGTCTTTTCGGAATGCTGATAGGGGAGGGGAGGGAAATATATCCCTGGTGGTCGAGTCCGTTTGGAGGTGGTGGAAATGACAACGGATGATATGATGTATATGGAGGTTGGTGGGGTGGTAGGTGAGGACCAGTGGGGTTCTGTCCTGGTGGCAATTGGAGGGGCAGGGCTCAAGGGCGGAGGAGCAGAAAGTGGAGGACATGTGGTGGAGAGCATTGTCGATCACGTCTGGGGGGAAATTGCGGTCTTTGATGAAGGAGGCCATCTGGGTTGTTCGGTATTGGAACTGGTCCTCCTGGGAGCAGATGCAGCGGAGGCAAAGGAATTGGGAATATGGGATGGCGTTTTTACAGGGGGCAGGGTGGGAGGAGGTGTAGTCTAGGTAGCTATGGGAGTCGGTCGGTTCATAGTAAATGTCCGTGTTGATTCGGTCACCCGAGATAGAAATGCAGAGGTCTCGGAAGGGGAGGGAGGAGTCTGAGACGGTCCAGGTAAATTTGAGGTCGGGGTGGAAGGTATTGGTAAAGTGGATGAACTGTTCAACCTCCTCGTGGGAGCACGAGGCAGCGCCGATACAGTCATCGATGTAGTGGAGGAAAAGGTGGGGGTGGTGCTGGTGTAGCTGCGGAAGATGGACTGTTCCACATATCCACATAACCATTAACTGAACCAACATGTTAGCCTTATGTGAATCCTAAACTAAGACTCCCAAGTCCCTTTGTGCTTCGAATTTCCGAAGCCTTTCCCCATTTACAAAATCACCTACATCTCTGTTCTTCCTACCAAAGTGCATAACCTCACATTGTATTCCATCTGCCACTTCTATGCCAAGTTGCCTAGCATGTTCAAGTCCTTCCTGTTTTCTTTCACAGTTCTTAATGTTTCACTTTGTCAAAGACCTTATGGAAATGCAAATAGATCCTGTCCACTGGTTCTCCTTTGTCTAATATGCTTATTACCTCCTTGAAGTATTCTAACAAACTTGTCAGGTGTGACCTCCCCTTGATTAAGTCATGCTGACTCACACTTTTCCCATGCACTTCCAGGTACTCCTCAATGTTATTCTTAATAATGAACTCTAAAACCTTACCAATGACCTAAGTCAAGCTAACCAGCTTATAGTTTCCAATCTTTTGCCTCACTTGGGCTCTACTATAAGCTAGTCCAAAAGAAAATCTCGTAGACATTCCATGAATTCTTTTTCTTGAGATTCACTATCAACCTGATTTTCCCAGTCCACCTACAAATTGAAGACCCATGGTTACTGTAATAATGTCTTTCTTACATGGTGTTTCAATGATTAATACTGCTACCTCATAGTGCGAGGGATTGGATTTGATTCCACCCTGGGGTGACTGTGTAGAAATTGCACATTCTCCTGGTGTCTCTGTGTGTTTCCTCCACGTGCTGTCGTTTCCTCTCAAAGTCCAAAGGTGTGCAGTTTAGGTGGATTAGCCATACTAAATTGCCTATAGCGACCACAAATGTGTAGGCTAGGTGGATTAGCTGTGGAAAATTCAGTGTTACAGAATTGGGGGTTGGGTCTGGGTGCGATGCTCTTTGGAGGGTGAGGGTGGACTCAGTTGGTTGAATGGCCTACTTCCACACTGTATGAATTCTATATCTTTTTGAAGACCTGATTTAATTTCTTCCACCATCCTGATTTCTTCTAGGGAGTCTGTACATAATTCCCATCATGATCTTTGTTCCTTTGTGGTTCCTCAACGCTATCCACACAGATTTTATGCCTTCCAACTCTATGTCACTTCCAACTCTATGTCACTTCTTGCTATTGATTTAATTTAACGTTAACTTTAACTTTAATTTAACTTTAACTTCTTACTAACAAGGCAACCTCAGCTCCTCTACCTTTCAACAGGACAAATATTCTTGGATATTTAGTTCCTAGCCATGATTCTCTTTCAGTCGTGTCATTAAATTCAAACTGCATTAAAAGCTCATTTGCCTTATTTTGTATATTGCTTACATTTAAGTGCAGCACCCTCAGTCATGAGTCAATTGACCTCTTTCTCATATTTATGTCTGCTTATATGCTGTGCCCGAAGTTAGATTCCTGCCTCTTTCCATATTCTCTGTCCTATTTCCTGTTCTGGAAATTTTTACCACGGCTGAGCCTACTCCCTCTTTAACTCTCATTATAATTTCACAAGGACTCTCATCCCAGTATAATTCAGGTGGATCCCGTCCCATCGGAACAGATCCCTCCTTCCCCAGTACTGATACCAATGTCCCATTAATTCAAGCCCATTTGTCACATGCCAATCCTTGAACCATATGTTTACCTCTTTAATCTTGTTGACCCTGAGTCAGTTAGCTCATGGCTCAGGTAGTAATCCTGAGATTCAGCTTTTTAATTTAGCCCCCACCTGTTCATATTCCTCCAGCTGACCCTCTTTCCTCTTTCTATCTATAATGCTGGTATTTATGAAAAAAGTCAAAAAGCTCAAACAAAATCAGAAATTGTTGTTCAGCACTGTTCAGAAGAAAGGTCACTGCATAAGAAACATTAACTCTGCCTTCTTTCCACAAATGCTGACAGACAAGTTGAGTTTTTCCAGCAGTTACTGATTTTGTCATTGGTACCCACATGGAAAACAAAAAATGTATCTTTCCCTTCCCACTCTAAGTTCTTCTGCAGCCCAGATCAGATATCCTGAACCTATGCACAAGGCAGGCAACCCAGCTTTTGAGACTCTCAAGCCTGGCAACAGAGAACAGTGTCTGTTCCCCTCACTGTACTATCCCCAATTACAACTACATTTATCTTGAATGGCTCCTTGTACCATTGTTCTAAGATCAATTGCTCATCCTCTATAACCGCCATACAAATTACTGCCAAGTGAATGCACGACCATCCATCACATTAACACTCGTTACACCAGCTATCACAATGCAGCCAGGCAGACCTCAGGATGCAGGCTGAAATCAGATTAAGACTTTGCCATACTGAAAATAAACTTAATTAAAAAAATATTCTTTCTTTCCTTTAACTACATAACGCCTGAAAAGATCAACAATTTTATTCAAGTGCATAATCACTTATAATGTCAAGCATTAGGACGCACCATCCCATATCAATTAGTCATAACCATGTGTAGTTATGAAACACTCTACTTTGATAATGGATTTAGTTAAAAATCAGGTGATTCATCAAGTGAAGGAGCGTCGCTCCGAAAGCTAGCGTGCTTCCAATTAAGCCTGTTGGACTATAACTTGGTGTTGTGTGATTTTTAACTTTGTACACCCCAGTCCAACACCGGCATCTCCAAATCCTGATAATGGATGGTTGTGAAAATAGTCATTTTGATCTAATCAAGTAACATGAATCTTGAGGCTAACAAATAGAGAAAAATCAAAATCATACTAATTTTTTTTCAATGTCTTAAAGAACAAGATTTGGAATTGTAATTACAGTGGCTGTTATTGACAAGTGCTTTTGCTACAATCTCTTGACAGTTTTGACAGGTCAGACTGACAGTCCGCTTCTGACCAGTGCTTCTAAACATGTTAACGGGTTTGTTTGACAGTTCACTTTGATGTGGCTTCTTGATCTCTTCACCTAGTGCCCTTGACAGGCCCTCTTGACACTTTTGGCAGCTCTAGAATGTAACTGATCTATCATTAATCTGCATGATGGTATATGAAGAGAGATGAAGTCAACTGTTCTCCATTGAGCCTGATTAGGAATGAGTAAAGCAGGATGGGGAAGTAGTATTAAAACATGTATTTCAGGATCATCAATCACTGTATTGTTTGTTGAAGAATCAGGTAGGCCATACTTGAACATATTACATTACTTCTTGGGATTTTGGGTGTGTCTGAATACATATGATATTTGCAAATTTGCATATATGTCCTCTGAAATAAATTTACAAAGCCAATGAATAAGTAGCTTTCAGGTTCTTTTTAAAATTCTTCCATGGCAAGTCGACATTCATTGCCCATCCATTTGTCCTTGAACAGAATGGTGAGACCATTTTGTGTAAGCCCAAACCAAGTATGGACTGTGAAACTAAAGGTCATTAATAAAGCAGGTATGTTTTACATATCAGGCAATGGTTATCATCATTGAGACTAACTTCAATTCCAGAACTTACTGACTGAATTTAAATTCCACAAGTAGCCATTTGAACATTTGTTCCCCAGAGCATTAGCCGGGACCTTTGAATTTTTAGTCCACTGACATTGTCAATCAGTTACCTCTCTCCCTCTGAAAACCTACTTTGCATGTTATTCAGTATAAGGGTGTGAACTTTTTTGGAATTAATTATTGGGGCAGAAAAAAGTGGGCAGATGATATAACAGAGGTTTTAAAATTGTGCAAGAAGGCAAGTTTTCTCATGTGGAGGAAGAGTAGAACCATAGACCATTGATATAATCTAATTCTCAAGAAAGCCAAGACAGAACTTATAAAAAAGAACTCTTATCTACTTAAACAAAGGTGGGAATATGGAACTTACCACTACAGGGAGTGGGAATGAAGTAGTTGAGATTAATGTAAAGGGAATCTAGAGATAAGTAAATAAGGGAAGGTTCTTGTAGTTTTTCCCTTAGCGCTACTTGCTCCAGCAATGTACCTTAGTGTATTTAAACAAGATGATGAAAAATATTTAGAAGGGAGGTGCAAATTATAGGTTTAACTTCAGGAAAAAGAGAACAAAATATCAAGTCAGATTGGTTGGACTAAATGGTCTGTTTCTGCATCTGGGAAATGTGGTATTCTTTGGATACAGCAATTCAAAAGACTATAATCTTAAGGTTCAATGTAAATACTCCATTTATGAACAATAATGTCTGTGTATATTTTTGAATTAAGTATTGGGTAGAGCACGGGTTAATACTTACCAAAAAGCCAAATGTTTCTCTCAAAGACTGCGCTGCTATTGCACCATAACACCTGAAAACAGATAATTAAAGTCAAAAGGAATTCAATGAAAAAGGGTAGTGACCCTGCCTCTTTCATTTTTTTCGAAAAGTATGTCAGATGCGTTCACATGTTCCCGTTACTATGGTAATGGAACTGTTGAAAAGCTAACACTTAGGAAACATAGGTAATTACTTTCCGAGTCGCTTTTGACTATTACCAATGATACAATGGGATGATGCGTTTTGTTCAACATCAAAACCTTCTGAGTAACATAACTTATAATTTAACATACATTTAAAATGGTTTCTCACTCTCCTTTCCATTATAGAGCATAAACGTTGAGCAATACAGCACAGGAGCAAGCCTTTCAGTCCACCATTACACATAAAATGATACTGCAATTAAAAACATAAATTTCACATCAATACAGGAAAGATATGTTAAACAAAGCAATAAACATCCACTGCTTTATATTATTCTACTACAGGCTCTCAACGTATTTTTAAGGTGCATGCTCATGATGTCATCATCATATGATGGCTGATCTAATGGTTTAATCTCTCAATTTCCTGTCTGTTAATCGTGCTGAGGGAAGCATATTATAGTACTTCTGAATAGCTTAGCTTGAGCCAAGGCACATAAATGCTTGTAATTACAGTGGAGAGTGCAGGAGCTGTAACAAAAGTTCATTGAATTTTTCAATACTACATTACTTGTGTTTCACATTTATGTTACAGATGATAGCATAAATATTACAGCATGAGTTATAGATCATCTGTATATGTCATCACCTAACATCTTCAATATCTCTCCTCCACAAAGGTGGCATTACATAGCTACCCAGCTCCACAATGTGCTGTTCCTTTTTACAATACAGGGTAGGTCAGGAATTCCACCTGATGAGAGCTTTCACATTTCACCGTGGGCAGCACGGTGGCACAGTGGTTAGCACTGCTGCCTCGCAGCGTCAGAGACCCGGGTTCAATTCCCGCCTCAGGCGACTGACTGTGTGGAGTTTGCACGTTCTCCCCGTGTCTGCGTGGGTTTCCTCCGGGTGCTCCGGTTTCCTCCCACAGTCCAAAGATGTGCAGGTCAGGTGAATTGGCCATGCTAAATTGCCCGTAGTGTTAGGTAAGGGGTAAATGTAGGGGTATGGGTGGGTTACGCTTCGGCGGGTCGGTGTGGACTTGTTGGGCTGAAGGGCCTGTTTCCACACTGTAAAGTAATCTAATTTCAATTTAATGGGTACATTTAGTATCAGCAATGTGCACCGCTATGAACCCTTTTCTTCCCTCATGTTTTGACAGTACTGATGGTGTGCCTTTTAAAAGTGTCTTTTCAACAGACAAACCCATTTCACAGTTGGACAACTGGGAGAAGACCCAGTTCTTAACCATCTGAGATGTTCATAAAGCTTCCTGCATTTATTTTTGCCAGCTCGCACAGTACCTCCAAGAAATCTTGGTTTGTCTACGATCAGACAAAATTGACTTTCTTCTTTGCTTCATGAGGATTCTGTCTGTCTTTCTTTCTATTTTCTGTCTAATTTGTCTGTGTATGAATATCTGTTTGCTGATCATCTTCACCCTCCTGCTGTTCTGTCACTAGATCTGCTTTGTTTCTACAAAATCTCCTTTCTATCTGATACAGATACAGCTTCTTCCTTAATTCCCTCCCTAATGGTACTGCTTCCAGGTCAATGGTTCCCAGGTCACATGGAATAATATTACGCAGGGAAATTAAAATTAATCCTTTTACAGTTCATGCAAGCTAACAAAATCCCTTACAAACATCATTAACAGCTAATAAACATATCAGATATCTTTTAAAGAGACTACAAGATTTCCTTCTTGTAGTGCTTCCAGTTCAAAGGTTGTCACAGTTAGCATAACTGGTAGTCATGATAGAGGGAACAAAGATAATCAATTACTATGTATAAGCAGCCAGAAGTAAGATTTCAAAGTAATCCATTGGATTTTATTGCAACAATATTTGTGAATTCTGAATATGATTATTTAGTTTGAGGTATCCAGGATCTAAAATTAAGAAGAATCTAATCACAATAAGGCAAAGTAGTGAAGTAATAGCATTCCACCTGTATGGAACACACATTACTGTATTTATACATTTCCTATTCAAGGTGAGTGTCAAGTTTAAAATGTGAACTACTGCAGTTTACATGCATGTTTTTGGTAGTAGAACTTTGCAGTGGGGTGGGAATGACTTATCAGACTCTCTAGATGTAGATCCTTGATATAGGAAAGATGTTGTGAAATTGGAAAGTGTTCAGAAAAGAGTAACAAGAATGAGGCCAGCATTACAGTGTTTGAGCTATAAGGAAAGGCTGAATAGGCTGGGCTATTTTCCCTGGAGGATCGGAGATTGAGGGGTGACCTTATAGGGATTTATAAAATCATGAGGGGCATGGATAGGGTGAATAGTCAAGATCTTTTCCTTAGGACAGAGGAGTCCAAAACGATAGGGCATAGGTTTAAGGTGGGTGGGGAAGGACTTAAAAGGGACCTAAGGGACAACTTTTTCACACAGAGGGTGGTCCGCGTATGGAATGAAGTGGTGGAGGCTGGTACAACTACAAAATTTAAAAAGCATCTGGAAGAGTATATAAATCGTAAGGGCTTGAAGGGATGTGGGCCAAATTCTGGCATGGATGAGTTGGACAGAAGGGTCTGTTTCTGTGCTGTACATCTCTATGACTCTGTGACTGCTCCTCTATTATTTTATTTGCATTGGAACCAATGACAGGTACTAGTTCATTGAACTGTTATGAAGTGGGGTCAACATCTTTTAATTGCTTGTTGAAGCAAGCACATTATTCACGAGTGAACTCCTGCTGTACCAATTCCTTTATTCAAAATCCAGTTACCTTTACACTTCAGCAAGGGCAGTGTACATGCTGATATTACTCTGGGCAGTTGGCTACTCATCAGCAAATTTTTCTATCTTGCACTATCAATGTTCAATGCCTCAGCCTGATCATTATCTTTAACAGCACTGTGATTTTGTTCTGCAGCATCTATATCTATATGTGATTTTGAGGTGCTGGTGTTAGACTGGGGTGTAGAAAGTTAAAAATCACACAACAGCAGGTTATAGTCCAACAAGTTTATTTGGAAGCACTAGCTTTCAGAGCACTTCTCTTTCCTCAGGTGGTTTGGAAGCTAGTGCTTCCAAATAAACCTGTTGGACTATAACCTGTTGTTGTGTGATTTATAACTATACCTACTTCTGTTTTCATGATTACTCTTTTATTGAACAGGGGCATCACTTTTGTGGTTTTTCATCTGCTGGATCCATTCTGGAATTCAATGAGTAATCCAACATTTCAAACAATGTCTCCACATAACTACAGCCACACTTTTTAAAAGCCTTGAATGCAGGCCATCACATACAGGTGACTTGTGTGCTTTCAGTCCCATTAGTTGGTCAAATATGTTGTCCCTTGGGATAGAGACTGTGCCAAGACCCCTCCTACCATTAACACATTATAATCATAGGGTCATAGAAATGTACGTCACATCCATGCTGGTCAAAAGCAGTCAGCTAACTATTCCAATCCAATTTTCCAGCATCTTGGCCCAAAGCCTTGGATGTCTTACCATTGCATGCGTGCATCAAAATACTTCTTCAATGATCTGACAGTTTCTGCTCCTATTACCCTTCCAGGCAGTAAGTTTCGATTCCCACCACCCTCGTGGTGAAAAAGATTTTCCACTTCTAAGCCCCTTACCTTACATCCATGCCTCCTGATTTCTGATCCCTCCAACAAGTGGAAAAACAATCTTTTCTGACCAACCTATCTATGGCCTTTATAATTTCTTACATCTCAATCAGGCCCTTCTCAATCTCCCTTGCTCTAAGGAAAACATCCTCAGTCAGTCGAATTTCTCTGCATAAATAAAACTCTCCAAACTAGACCACATTCTGGAAAATTCCAACTCCACTGCTGTCACATCCCTCCTATAATTTGGATTCCAGAACTACATACAATACCCTAGCTGTGGTTTAATGAAACTTTTACAGAGTTCCAACAAACCTTCCTGCTCTTAAACTTTATTACTCCACTAATAAAGGCAAATATATACTATGCCTTCTTAGCTACTTTATCCACCAATCCTGATTCTTTAAGGGATCAGATATGCACTCTGATTCCAAGTGCTTAGCAAAGCCCATCCATTCATCTTCTATTCCCTTGCCTCATTGGTCCTGCACCCCACCCCACCACCTCACATTACTTTATATTGATTTCCATGTGGCATTGGTCAGCCCATCTGACCAATCCACCTTTATCCTCCTGTCATGTAAGGTTATCCTTTTCGCTGTTTATCACTTCACCAGTTTTTGTATCATCTGCAAACTAACTGATCACCTTGAATATCTGATGTCTTTGGGATATTTTTAGTGTCCTCCACCATGATGATTGTTGCAAATTATTGGTTTAAATTACCTATGATTTTCCCATTCCACATTATCAATTCCCCAGTCACATCCTCCAATGCTTTACACTCACTTTAGCTTGTCTCTTTATTTTTATATAGTTCTGCTGCATGTGTATATTTGTTGTCAATTTACTTTCTCATTATTTGGAGGTGCTGGTGTTAGACTGGGGTGTACACAGTTAAAAATCACAAACACCAGGTTACAGTCCAACCACCTGATGAAGGAGCAGTGCTCCAAAAGCTAGCGCTTCCAAATAAACCTGTTGGACTATAACCTGGTGTTGTGTGATTTTTAACTTTCTCATCAATTTGTCCCTTTGTATTAGCTTTTAAATGATCTGCTGCTGGTTTCTAAAAATATTACAATCCTATGGCCTACCTTTAGTTTTTGATTGTATACACTCCTTGACTGCTTTTGCTAAACACAGGTGGTTCATCCTCCTCATCAAGTCCTTCCTTTTGATCAGAATGATATTTTGCTCAGTGTTATGAAGTATCTGCTTAAATACTTTTCCCTTTATTGTGTTTTCCCACCTCATTTCAGACAAGTCTTTCTTCAGACAAGTCTTTCTTCAGACCTTTCTAATTGCCATTAGTTAAGTTGAGATTATTGGTTTAGAACTAAGTTGTTCTCTTTTAAACTCAATTTGAAATTCTACCATGTTGTGCTCACAATTCCCCTTCGGAAAAGGTGGAATCATTTTTTTCCCTGGAACATTGGAGGCTGATGGGGTGACCTTACACAAGTTTATAAACTCATGAGGGGCATAGATAAGGTGAACAACCAAGGTCTTTTCCCCAGGTAGGAGAGTCCAAAACTCGAGGGCATAGGTTTAAGGTGAGAGAAGGAAGATATAAAAGGGACCTGAGGGACAACTTTTTCATACAGCAGATGGGACACAGATGGAACCAGCTGCCAGATGAAGGGGTAGAGGTGATTACAATTGCAATATTTGAAAGACATTTGGACATTTACATGAAAAGGAAATGTTTAGAGGAATATGGACTTATGCAGGTAAATAGGACTAGTTCAATTTAGGAAACCTGGTTGGCTATGATGTATGACTTTGTGATTCTCTGACTCTATGATATTAATACCCATGTCAACAAGAACTTGCATTAACTAGCACTTCATACCACACAAAATATTGTAAGGTGCTTCACAGGAGCATTAGCAAACAAAAAGTAACATGCAGCCAGAGATGATAAAGGTAGGGCACATGATGAAACACATAGTAAAAAGGTGGAGAGTTTTCAGGGGAGAATGCTAGTTCTAAAGAATTAAAACACAACTGTTATTAATGGAGCAATTAAGGATGAGGGTGAGAAGGAGACAATGATTAGAACAATGCAGAGATCTTGGACAGTTGTGGGGCACTTTTAAGGCCTAGACGGATTTGAAAACAAGGATAAGAGTTTAAAACAAAATCAAGGCTTGGCCTAACTGGGAGCTTATTAACTGGGGCTGCACAGTAGCTCAGTGGTTAGCATTACTGCCTCATAGCGCCAGGGATCCAGGTTCAATTCCAGACTCAGGTGACTGTCTGTGTGAAGTTTGCATATTCTCCCCATGTCTGCGTGGATTTCCTCCAGGTTCTCTGGTTTTGTTCCATAAGCCAAAGATGTGTAGGTTAGGTGAATTGGACATGCTAAATTGCCCATAGTGTCCAGGGACATATAGGTTATGAGCATTCATCAGGGGCAAATGTAGCGTAATTGGGTAGAGGAATGGATCTGGGTGAGTTGCTCTTTGCAAGGTCCTTGTGGACTTGTTGGGTCAAATGGCCTGTTTTCACACTGTAGGGATTCTATGATTATTGTTCATAAAGACAGGTATGATGCATAAATGTGAGTAGGGAGACAGACAGTAGAATTTGTGTGACCATATGTTTAGGAAGAGTGAAAAATGAAATGTCAACCAGGAATGTATTGAAAATGTCAAGGGCAGAGGCATAAAAGGCATTGATCAGGGATTTGAGGAGCATCTGTGTTGATAGATTCCAACAGAGCTGGAAAATGTTAGAAATAGATGATATTATTGGTGAAGGTATAGTACTTGGCTTGATATTCATCACAGGGCCCAATAGGACACCGAGAGTGTGAATATTCTGGTTCCAACTTGGGCAGCTGGAAAGGAGAAAGGCAAGAGCAATGAGGAGTGAATGGTATTTACAGGAAGTCCAAAGACAAAGGCTTTGGGCTTCTCAGTATTGGTTGGTGGAAATTTCTGCCCATGTTGTAATAAATGTCAGACAGAGACAATGGTGGGGAGGTGGGATGGGGTGGGCAAGAGGGTTGAAAGTGGAGAAAAGTTGTGAGTTGACAGTATGTGCATGGAAGCCATGCAATGTGTTTGGATGAAATGACGTGGTAGTAGTTTCAAAATAGGAGAAAACAAAGAACTGATCCTTGGGGATTCCAAGAGCAACACGGCAGAAGTGGGAAGAGAATCTATAGCCACTGAATAAGTATCAAAAAAACCAGTCAAGTGAAGTCCTAATTATGGTAGAGAGATATTGGAAGAGGGTAGCAGGCTGAACTGTGTCAAAAGCAGCAGGCAATTCAAGTAAAAGAAGGGTTAGTTTCCCAGTGTCACATTCATTTTAGATGAAATTTGTGACTTTGATCACAGCATTCATGGCACCATGGCTTCAAGAGAAATCCAACAGGAGGGATTCATAGCTGAACCTCAGGACAGTTGGACACAGTTTCGGGGTATTGGGAAAAATCAGACAGGTGGCAGTTTCAGCAGCAGCGACGGCATCTGCACCATGGCATCGAGAACAAACAGCTGAGGTCTCACTGGAGAGTGAGATAAGTGGAGGTCTCATCAAAGACTGTTGAACTTTTAACTTATTCCTTTTTTTTCTTGTTTAATCAATGGAAGACTTTAATGTGGACTATTACCTACTTCTTTATTTTTCTACTATTCTATGAAGTAATGCTTAACTGTTAAGCTCTCATTTCTCTTGCTACATTGTACCTAAGCTCGATTTGTACCTCGATACCTTGTGTGGTGACATTATAACACTTTTCACTCTACACCTGTACTTTTGTTTTTGAGTACAAGTGGCACTAAAATCTAAAATCTAATTAAACTCTTATCCTTGTTTTCAAATCCATCTAGGCCTTAAAAATGCCCCACAACTGTCCAAGATCTTTACTTGCAACATACTGGTATGCATCCTGTGAACACCAAGTTTCACAGAATCCCTACAGTGAGGAAACAGGCCATTTGGCCCAACAAGTCCACACCGACCCTCTGACTAATGCACCTAACCCATGCGTCTCTGAACACGATGAGCAATTTAGCATGGCCAGTTCACCTAACCTGCACATGTTCAGATTGTGGAAGGAAACTGGACCACCTGAAGGAAATGCACACAGACACGGGGAAAATATGCAAACTCCTCACAGATGGTTGCCCACAGCTGGAATCGAACCTGGTCCCTGATGTGAGGGAGCAATGCAAAACACTGAGCTGCTGTGCTGCCCATATGCTACCCTCTTTACCAATATGGCACCTGATCCATTTTGCATCAGAAAGGTATATTTGTAAAATCATTATTTGGAACCTAAAGATTTGCATTTCCCAAAAATGAGTTCAACTAAGTGCCATTTCCTCTTTTACATTCTCTGTGACCTGTTGTTAAACTTTTCTCCTCTTCTGTATTTGGAATCTGTCCCCTGACAAGCAAGATCCACTGCAGAGTTAATAAGCATTTCCAACTCATTAAGATGTAATTTTCTCTTTTGCTGTGAACCCTTTCTCTGGTATAATTACACACCCCACAGCTAGATTAATTCACTCACTGGCATTTTCAGTGGCTCACTAGCTGTTTGTTTTGCAGATGTATCAACAATGGAAGCAAGTTTCTTTAAGATGAAATAGGGTCAACTTTTGAATACTTTGCTCCACTGGATTCTTTTGTGACTTGTCATGTTTTACAAAAATACCAGACAGTACTACATTTAAAAAATAATAGGGCAACATAAGATAGCTGCAGCTGAATGGAAGACAAATAGATGTGGTCAATCTTACATACATCGTGAACTTTCCAACCACTTGAAGAACATACTTCAGTTATCTGAGAAGTAATAATTAAAAAGGTCTTTGGACTTCCCACAAACTGGAGAAGTTCTTCAGCCTTTGGTTATTGTTGTAACTATGTCTTTTCAAGCTCTTGTTTGAAACTAAACGCATTCGTGAATCAATAAGTTTTCACTAATGGACAATGGTATGTGATTGGCAGCTCATCCTCAACTCAAGGGTAATGTCTTCTCAGGTTCACAAGTCTCTGTCATAGTTCTTCATATCAAATAAATAAGATGATTCTTGACCTACAGGTTTCTGGGCACACATATCTGGATGTCCAATGAGGTAATGGTATCTGGAGTGCTGATGTCTACTACTCTGTCTCATTATCCAGGCTCCAGGCGTCAAAGCATGATCGGTTTCACAATTATGATTAATCGAAAGGAAACTCTTCCAGTCATTAATATCAATGTGACAATCTTCAGAATGTCTCAGTTCCGTTTTCTTTGCCCTCCACTGCAATGATGACCATTTGAGAGTTGAAGAAACAGGTCGTTGCAGGGCAGTTGCTTCTCAGCGACCTGAACAGTTTCCAGTCCATTGTAGGAGAAAGTGAGGATGGGGTCATGCCCGAAACGTCGATTCTCCTGCTCCTTGGATGCTGCCTGACCTGCTGCGCTTTTCCAGCAACACATTTTCAGCTCCAGTCCATTGTAGTTGGTTTTATGGGCATAAGGTCACCAGGAATATATCAAGCTAGTTTGCAGTCTTCTGGAAGCTTGCATAATATCATCTCAATTCTCCATCACTTTACTCTTTGCCCAGGCACAACTAGTTAAAGAGTGGCTGCTTGAGAACAGCCAAACACGATGCATTTGGCTGATGATGTAGGTATCCAAGATTGACTGTGAAACTCCACTACAATCAGAATCACTAACCTTGCTGAAGCCTCACTGAGCAGATTTATTCAAACTGGTTAGTAATCAGATGACTGCTCAGGTCTGGCAGAAGTCCACAATCCAGACCAGGTAATGGGTCTTGAATGGCCGTGGCAGCTGTAAACTGCCTTCTTTTCTCTGCAATAAAACAACAATACATGGTGACAGCACTGGAGGAGGAGCTGCTGAGCTGGATGGATACTGCTGTCACAGGAAGGCAGGTTAGTGGGAATGATCCGACACTTGCCCAAGCCTGAATTGCTTAGTGGGAGCTCACTGAAAAGAACTTCAGCTTAACAAACCCTGCATTCTCCATTAACAGTTGTGCCCAACACAAGGCCTTGACCGTTAATCCTGAAATAAACTGTTAAACTCCAATTCCTCACATTGATACTTCTGTGAACTGATGCTGTGGTAACAACAGATCCCATAGGAATACTCTTGCAAAAAAAAGACTTCAAATGATAGATGGCTTTTAACAGCTTGAAGGTCAATAAGCTATTCACTCTCCCTGTACAAATAACGAGGATATGGGTTTGTTCACCTACCATAGTGTTGCTATGATGTCATCTCCCTTTGAGCTCAGTCTGGAAGGTGAAAGACTTCAGTGGCTACTTAAGCACTGGAAGGAAATGTTCATTGCCAACTACTTTGGGGGCTTCAGGTAAGTGAGGACCCAGCTTCAGAATTCCAGTGCAAGTTGGACCACCTGTCATTTGGCTCCAGGGACTAGGGGATCACAAAGGCCCAGCTGCATTGTGATTTTGAAAGATACTATCATATTCTATTTTCATTCCATGACTGCACCCACCCATCTCCCTGTTACTGGTCTGCAGCTTAGCACTGAGCTGAGGGACAACAGTCTCTGTTAGATTTGAGTAATTCTATTGAAGACCTTATCATTCCAATATTGTAGGCGCGCCAAGAGACAGTTGAGTCCAAAATCCATGTGGTGTTAGGAAATGGTTGCTATTGCCTACAAGTTGCTCAGAATACTTATCTATGACCACGGTAGAGAACAATACCATAATATATAATAGCAGAAGTAAGCCATTTATTCTTCACCATTCAATTAGATCAAGACTGATCTGATAATCCTCAATTCCACTTCTTACCTTATACTCATAACCTCCGATTAAAAAATCTATCTATATCTATATCTATATCGGACTCAAATATACTGAGAAATCCTATCTTTCTAGACCTCAACAGTAAAGAATCCCACAGATTCACTACCTTCTAAGGGAAAAAAAATCCCCTTCATTACTGTCTTAAAAGAAGTTACATTACAGTCCTTAAATTTCTGTCTCCCCATCAATGTCAGCCAAATAGACAAGCTGGTCATTGACTTCAGGAAGTGGAGTGGAGAACATGCCCCTATCTAGCATCAGTGGTGCTGAGCTGGAGCTGATTGAGAATATCAAGTTCCTGGTGATCACCAACAATCTTTACCAGTCCACCCACATTGATGCAACAGTCAAGAAAGCACAACAAGATATCTACTTCATCAGGAGGCTACGGAAATTTAACATCTCCTCAAAGAGAGGACATTGGTGAGGTGTCTTCTGGCATACTGTGTACAGTTCTGGTCATTGAGTCATACAGTTATAGGAACCTATGGCACGGAGACAGGCCCTTTGTCCCAAACTGGTCCCTGTCAACCAAAATGTCCATCCACACTAACCCCATTTCCCTGTATTTGGCCCATATCCTTCTAAACCTTTCCTATCCATGTATTTGTCCAAATGTCTTTTAAATGTTATTAACGTATGTGCCTCAATCACTTCCACTGGCAGCTCATTCCATATGCATATCACCCTCTGTGTAAAAAAGTTGCCTTTCAAGTTCCCTTTTATTCTTTTCTCTCTAACCTTACACTGATGCCCTCTCGTCCTTGATTCCCCACTCCTGGAAAAGGACTGAGTGCATTCACCCTATCCATGCCTCTCATGATCTTATCCACTTCTTTAAGATCTCACCTCAGTCTAAAGAAAAATGTCCTAGCTTGTCTGATATAGGGGAAAGTGAGGACTGCAGATACTGGAGAGTCAGACTCGAAAAGTGTGCCACTGGAAAAGCACAGCAGATCAGGAGTAGGAGAGTCAACATTTCAGGCATAAGCCCTTCATCAGGAATGTGGAAAAGGAAGGGGCCTGAGAGATTAACTGGGGGGGGGTGAGGTCGGACTGGGGATGAAGTTAAGTGGGAAGGCAATAGATGGATGCAGGTAAGGGCTAATAGTGATAAGTCAATGAGGAGTGTGGAGTGCTATGGGTAGGAAGGAAAATGGACAGGTAGGACAGGTCAAGATGGTGGTGCCAAGTTGAATCTTGGATGAGGTGGGAGTAGGGGAGATGAGTAAACTAGTGAATTTAATGTTGATGCCGTGTGCTTGAAGGGTCCCAAAGCAGAAGATGAGGGAGGATATTATTAAATTAGAGTGGGCTCAGAAAAGATTTAATAGGATTTTGCTGGGAATGGGGGATTTGAGTTATAAACGTAGGCTGGACAGGGTGGGAGATTTTTTATGGGAACTTAGGAGATTGAGGGATTACCTTATAGAGGTTTATAAAATCATAACGGGAATAGATAAGGTGAATAGCAAAGGTCTTTTTTCCTAGTTTGGGGGTGTTCCAAACCAGGGGTATATTTTTAAGATGAGAGAAGACAGTTTTAGAAAGTATATGAGGAGCAACATTTTCACATAGAGAGTGGTTCATGAATAGAATGAACTGCCAGAGGAAGTAGTGAATGCTATTACAGTTACAACATTTAAAAGACATTTGGATAAGTAATGAATAGTAAAGGTTTGGAAGGATATTGGCCAAATGCGGGTAAGTGGGGCTAGTTTAGTTTGGGAACATCATCAGCGTAGATGAGTTGGACTGAAGGGTGCATTTCTATGTTGTTTCTATGACTCTATTACTCTTAACAATTTTTTAGATACACCATAGAAAGCATCCTATCTGGATGCATCACAGTATGGTACAACAACAACACTTCCGAAGACCATAAGCAACTGGAGACAATCATGAACACAGCCCAGTCCAGTACGCAGACCAGCCATCCATCCATTGACTTCATCTATACTTCCCGCTGCCTTAATAAAGCAAGCAATGTAACCAAAGACCCCGGCCACCCCGGTTATACTGACTTCTACCCTCTTCGGACAGAAGATATAAAAGTTTGAGTACAAACAGATTGATGAACAGCTCCTACTTCACTGTTATCAGACGTTTGAACAGACCTCTCAATATTAATGTTGGATCTCTCTCTGTATCCTCCCTGCAGTTGTAACATTGTATTCTGCTGTCTGTTCTGCTAACCTGATGCACTTCGTATGGTATGACCCGCCTGTATAACATGCAAAACAGCACTTTCCACTGTATCTCAGTATATGTGACAACAATAAATCATTCAATTAATCAATCAATCAATATGAAATATACTAAACATATTGGTTCTTCTTTAGTAACACCAGTTGTTGAGGAATAGTTGATCTTATTTATGCCTATATTAGCAATTCCTCATGAGAATAGGGTTCAAAGGCATTTACTGGAAACCAACCAAATGCAATGTACCATGTTAACTATATTTTGAGAATACACATTGTGGCACCCCTGCGACTTTCCTTCGAGTAAGATGGCAGTGGAATAGGGCTTCGAAGCCCGGGGCTTGTCTGCTCCATCAACCTTCTTCTTGTTTCTTTTCTTTTTTTTTCTCCCTTTTCTTTCCTTCTCTTTAATTTTACTTATCTCTTGCTGAAGAGCTTGGGCACGATGATAGCATCAGCAGTGGTGAGTAGGCCCAACTATGCAGACTCGAGTTGGCCCAAAAGTGCTGACTTGTGGCGACAGCGTGGTGGCAAACTTGTGTTTCCAGTGGCTTCTGCATTGTCGAGGCGGTCCTAGTGCCAACCCATGTCTGCTAGGACTCCTACAGCAGTGACTGCATCCAGGGCAAATTTACGGAGGCAGCAATGGAGGTGAGTTTTGGCACAATAGTAAATCTGATGGCATCAGAAGAGCTGTTTTGATGAAGTGGACTCGAATCAGACATGACAGCGACATAGTCTGGTTTGGGCCGGTACAGTATCTCATGGCATCAGCAGCAACTGCATTGGCATGATCCATCAAAGACTCATAGTGGTGAGGATATTGGTGGAAATGAGATGGCCCTGAAAAATGGTGACTTTTGATCCAGTAGCATGGGGAAGGCAGCTCATGGCTGGCTACCAGGACCGTTGACCACGGTGAAACATTTAACAAGAAGGATGGAAAAATTGAACAAATCTTTTTTATTTCTTCATTTCTCTGTCTTTATTATCTATGTTTGGTTCATTTTTCTGTGTTTTAAGATGGCTTGACATGATACAACACAACGCTTTTCACTATATTTTGTATCAAAAATTGACAATAAATAAATGAATGAAATCAAACCATACCACATGAGCTCATAAGACTGTGTACATTTTATAGGTCCTGAGTACGAGCGTGTTCAGTGGCTGATCAAACTCATTGAATTCTGAGGTACCTCTGAACCCAACTTTTGAACATTTCTTTCAATCTGACTTTGTGGCACTTCATGGGTTTCTACATGACCCCATCCAATTAGTTGCAATACCTTCACTTTAAACAAAAATCACAACCCACACATTGTCATGACTTCACCTTGACTAAGCTGTCACTGAAATCATTACACTGGAGACAGTAGGCAGCATCCGTAATCAGTGTTTTCACAGTAGTTGTCAGGACAAGCTATTGAAGTTCTAACTTTTTAAATTAATGGTCAAACATGTCACTTATCTTCCAGCTACAAGATCAATGGACTGAA
Source organism: Chiloscyllium plagiosum (assembly GCF_004010195.1). NCBI lineage: Eukaryota > Metazoa > Chordata > Chondrichthyes > Orectolobiformes > Hemiscylliidae > Chiloscyllium > Chiloscyllium plagiosum. The sequence goes on from NC_057713.1 coordinate 75,669,711, forward strand.
GCAGCATCTCCTCATGGCTTGCTAACTGCTGCATTGAACCAGACTAGATTTTTGTTTTAGTGCAGTAACTTGTTAACACTTTAGCCTCCATGATTGTAATTCCCTTTATATTTAAAGTGCCCTTTCAACTGAAAATTTAATGAACAGGCACAATCTAAACATTAATATAAAGAATGATACGTGCCTTGTGTATGAACCTCCCTGACCTGCATTACTGGTAGGATTGACTCAATTGAAAATGCAATCATGGTAGCCACTTCATCCATGATCACCTGTAGAAGCGTAGCAATGTTTAGATACAAATTGTTTGAAAATTCTACCTTACTGATCAGAATTATCTGTTTTATAGTCTACGTCTAGTGTACATCCTGGACAGAAGGGTGGGGCAAGTTTTCTCTTGCAAACACAGGGTTTACATCTCACTATTTAGCAAGTGCAATGATTGACAGTGAACAACAGAGGGGATGGAGGAATGAGGGCAGGGAGTTAGTGTTAGATGCTATATTCAATGGGAACCCGGACAGAGATTCACTTACTGGAAGTCTGTGATGGCCGATCTTACCCTTGTTACATCAATCTATAACCCCCTACCATCCTGAGATGTTACAGGTAAGACAGAAAATGCTCTTACGGTTCAGCGATGCCACACTGGAGGTTCTCCTTTGGGCCATTTGGAATGTCGTCCTCCCAGGAGGTCAGAACGAGGTGGGAGTGCTGGTCAGTGACCATGGGCACCAAAGGAGAACCTGACTCTAATGCCACAAGAAGATTAATGATCTGTTGTTTGCCACCAGGGTATGTGCTATGGTCTACTCAATGTAAAAGGTACACTTGTACAGTCATTTGACGTTGTAAGTCTTCAAATGCAAGTTGCTATTTTTCAGCAATATTCAATCTCTACACTACTCAGCAAACATAAAAATAATGCTTTCTTAACTGCTTCATCCACGTCCTTAATACCTTGAATGGTCTAATTACATTTTATCTTACTTTAAATCCGATCCTACATCATGCCAAGGAAATTTCATGACAGGAATAGCATCAATTTACTGGACTTTCTGATCCTGCCAGCACCAAACACCCATGTCTACGAGCTGGAGAATTGTTACTTCCATCTCTGTACTCTTAAACAGACTTGGAACATGAATAAGATCCTCCTTTGAACTTTATCAGCTTTCTTTGCCATCTAACAGCTACTCCAGTTCACTTGGATATTCTACCTCAAAACAATGCCTTCAATCTTATTGTGTAAGTTTTAGGTGCTGTTAACTTTCTGGTGCTGATGCTTTGAACAGTACGAACATGTGGTGTCTTATTCATGATATTGTCATCTATCTGTCTACCCTTACACATGGAGTCATGCTCAGTGTTTAACTGTGAGCTGTGGTTGGGATTGTTAAGTAGGAAGAGTGGAGGAGAAAGGATGTCAACATATTTTGCTTTAACAGGCCTCCTATTGAGCATTACCATTGCCAGTGCTACTTGGTTTTTGACTTCGCAGTGCTGCCCACCTTCCTCTAAAGTTGTCAATTTTTGCAGTGTGCTCCACTGTGCTGGTTGATTTCCTTCTGGCAAAGCAAGTGTATTTGACATGCATTTGCCACCCTCCCTTAGTGAAGATGATGACAAGAATAAATGGTGAGTGAGGTCAAAACAAAGAAATAATTGTGAAACTAGTGACAGCCTTTGTGTGTGTGAATGCAAGGAGGAAATGAATTGGGGAATTAGGAAGAATTGCATCTGTTGGGGTAAGTATGGACTTTTGATGGGCTATGCAGAACGTAGTGAAAAAGAGTCTTATTGCAGGATCCTGGGTGGCCTTATTATATTTCTTCTGAAAACAAAGGCTGCTGACAACAGACATGTTATGTTGTCCCTTGTCAGATCTAGTTATCAATTTACCACAGAAACTGCCTGTCTTCTCTGGGGAGGAACCCCTAATTTCAACTGTCATTTGTTCCATCAAACTCTGCACCCTAAACTGTAGGGATGTTACTACAACTCAGGTTTCATGTTGCAGACATTTTCCTGCAAATCCACAATGCTGCTTCCCAAACTTTAGTTCACGAAGTAAACCCTGTACTCTACCTGCAACACATGGGTAGGGGATTGCATTTCCTGTCTGACATTGCCTCAGCCTGCTCATGCCCCACCAAACATATCTCTGCACACCTTGACACCATCCTGTCCCCCTTAGTCCAGGAACTCCCCACCTATGTTCGGGACACCACCCACAACCTCCACCTCCTCCATGAGTTTTGTTTCCTTGGCTCTCTATGCCTTATCTTCACCATGAATATCCAGTTCTTGTACACATCTATCTGCCATGACGAAGGGCTCCAAGCCCTCAGTTTCTTCTTCTCAAGCCAACCCAATCAGTACCCTTCCACCAACGCACTCATTTACCTGGCTGAACTGGTCCACACCCTCAACAATTTCTCCTCCCAATCCTCCTACTCCATCGAGACCAAACGGGTAGCAATGGGCATCTGTATGGGCCCAGCTTTGCCTAACTCTTTGTCAGGTACATGGATACAGTCCACCTTCCATAGCTACACCAGCACCATTCTCCACCTTTTCTTCCGCTAGACCGATTGCTGTATTGACACCACTTTGTGTTCCCACGACGTGGTTGAACAGTTCATCAACTTCATAAACACCTTCTACCTGACCTCAAATTTGTCTGGATCATCTCAGACACCTCCCTCCCCTTCCTGGATTTCTCCATCTCTAATTCCAGTGACTGACTCAACACGGACATCCACTACAAACCCACTGACTCCCACAGCTACCTGAACTATTCTTCCTCCCACCCTGCCTCCTGTAAAAGCACTATCCCTTATTCCCAGTACCTCCGACTCTGCTGCATCTGCTCCCAGGAACACCAATTCCACCATTGAACATCTCAGATGGACTCCTTCTTCAAAGATCACAATTTCCCCTCCCATGTGGTCAACGATGCCCTCCAGCACATCTCCTCCACTTCCCACACCTCTGCCCTTGAACCCCACCCCTCCAAACGCAACAAGACAGAACCGTCCCTAGTCCTCACCTTCCACCCCACCAGCACAGTGGCTTAGTGGTGAGCACTCTTACCTCACCGCGCCAGGGACCGGGGTTCGATTACAGCCTCAGGGGACTGTCTGTGTGGCGTTTCCACATCCTCCCCATGTCTGTGTGGGTTTCTTCCAGGAGGTCCGATTTCCTCCCACAGAGCGAAGTGTGCAGGTCAGGTGAATTAGCCATGCTAAATTGCCCATAGTGTTAGGTGCATTAGTCAGGGATAAATGTAGAGAAATGTGTCTGGGTGGGTTACTCTTCAGAGGGTCGGTGTGGACTTATTGGACTGAAGGCCCTGTTTCCATGCTGTAGGGAATCTAATCTAATTAAAACCTTCCGATACATTGCATCATCCTCCACCACCTACAAAATAACCCCACCACCAGAGACATTTCCCTCCCCACACCTATTTCCATTTTGGAGAGACCATTCCCACTGTAACTCCCTTGTCCCCCTACCACTCCACCAAGGATATGCAGGTCCTGGGCCTCCTCCATCACCAAACCCTAACCATGTGATGCCTGGAGGAAGAACACCTCATCTTCTGCCTTGGGACCCTCCAAACACATGGGATCAATGTGGTTTTCACCAGTTTCCCTATTTCCCCTCCCCCCACCTTATTGCAGTCCCAAT
>NC_057713.1:75673413-75699193 GCF_004010195.1 Chiloscyllium plagiosum
CTCTCAGTCCCCTTGGCCCCCAAGCCTCATTCCTGATGAAGGGCTTATGCCAGAAATGTTGATTCTCCAGCTTCTCGGATGCTGCCTGACCTCTTTGCTTTGTCAGCACCACATTCTTCGACTAATGAATGATCTTTTGGGAATCAATTTTGGGTCCTTTGTCAACTTTGCTATTGACTGTCCAATAGGAAGCTAAAATCAGTGATTTGGTGTGAAGCAAATGCAAAAGCAATTAAATGGTAGAAAGAGAAAACATTAACAGGTTGAAATACTGTTTCCTTGCTTAACTGGAATAAAAATTCTTATTGAATTCAGAATCCTAATTTAAAGTATTTTCTTTTGCTTTCTCACGAAACATTTAATAATATTTTTCATGATAATCCATTAATAGGGGGAAATTTGATGTGTTTTTGTATTTTCCTCCCATTCATTTTATTTGCTGTACTGAACTGCTATTTCCTCATTCTTTGCACAGAACTCTGAATTTTTCAAAATGTTCCCTCTTATGGACCACTGTGATTTTTTTTTATGTAAAAAAAAGCATGTCTTTTTTCAGTTGATTTATTTGATTGGAAGGTCATCAGATTCATGTTTGATTCATCAGACCTGGGCGCAAAACCTCCTGTGCTGGCAGAAAACCTTTGTTATTATCATCTTATTTTTATTGTATGGGTAACATGATACTCAATGGTTAGCCCTGCTGCCTTACAGTGCCAGTGACCAGAGTTTAATTTCAGCCTTGGATGATTTCGCACATTCTCTGCATCAGTTTCTTCCAAAGACGTGCAGGATTAGCCATGCTAAATTTTCCGTAGTATCCAGGAATGTGCAGTCCAGGTGGATTGGGTCGGTGTCTGGATCTGGGCGGGATGCTCTTTGCTGGGTCGGTGTAGACTTAATAAACCAAACGGCCTTCTTCTGCACTGTAGGAATTCTGTGATTCTTATAATCAGCAATGGCTCTCATATTTCCTCTATCTCTATGGGATAATACATGGCATTTTGCTGTACATAAATACTTAGTTTTAAACATTTATTAAAAATTATAATCACAAAAATAATTATTCGCAGTCCTCTTCTTGTAGATATTTGCATATCAGTTTGTTCAGAAACGTTTCTACACACCTCTGGAATAGATGGATGTTGGACCTAGGTTGCCTCCTGGCCCAGAATTAGGGACACCACCATGGCACCATTAGAGTCATGCACTGCATCATATGCTTTATGACCTAACTGTTTCCCCACACCACTTGAATGTTGCTACAAGTTAGTTTAAAGTGAAACCTACCTTTCTTGTGTAACTTTTATTGCCCTAGAATTCATTTCCTATGCTCTATTCATTTATGAGTTATAAGTTCAAATGGCTTATTCCTGCTTGTTTCATACCAGGAAGAAACTATTATCTTCAGGTACTTTCACATTTTTACAAGGACTACATTACTTGGTACAGTAGAAGTGACTTGATCAAACCAAATAAGGTCCTGAGGCATCTTAAGATACAGGATGTAAAGAGGTTGTTTCTTCTGATGGCAGAATCTGGAATTATGATTCATTGTTTAAGAATCAGGGACATCCGTTCAAAATAAAGATTAGGCGATTCTTTTTTTCTTCTCTCATAGGACCATGAATCTTTGGAACTTTCTTCCTGAAACCTCATTAAATGGGGGTGGCATGGTGGCTCAGTGGTCAGCACTGCTGTCTCACAGCACCTGGGTCCCAGGTTCAATTCCAGCCTCGGGTGACCATCTATGCAGAGTTTGCATATTTTCCCTGTGTCTGTGTGGGTTTCTCCAGGTACTTGGGTTTCCTCCCACATTCCAAAGATGAGCAGGTTAGGTGGATTGGCCATGCTAAATTGCCCATAGTGTAAGGGGCATTAGTCAGAGGGAAATGGGTTTGGGTAGGTTACTCTTTGGAGCGTCTGTGTGGACCGGTTGGGCCGAAGGGCCTGTTTCCACACTGTGGGGAATCTAATCTAAATGTTTTTAAGGCAAAGATAGATTTTTGAACACTAAAGGAATTCAGGCTTATGGTGAGTGGGCAGGTATGTGGAGCTGAATCGATGAAAAAGATCGGCCATGATTTTATTGAATGGCGGAGCAGGCTTGATAGCCTATTCCTGCTCCTATTTCTTATGTTATTATGAAAAGGCAATGAAAGCAGTGCTCTTGGATATTTCTAATGTGGAGATAGATAGAATCTTGGTAAGCAAGTGGTTGAAAGATTATCCGAGGATGGGTGGGCGTGTGGATCGGAGGTTACAATTAGATTAACTGTGGTGTTATTAAATGGCCTGCAAGCATGAATGATCTACTCCTGCTCCCTTTTTATATGTTTGTATGTCCTTGTCTGGCACCTCGGAAGCAGAAGACCATTGAATCCTGAGTAAGACTTTCTAAAAAGACAATCTATTGCAAAGAATATCTCAATCTTACAATTTGATGTTGCTTGACATTATCATTAATTTCCTCATGAAAAGGCACTTGCTTCATAATGCTGTGACAATGCTTCACAGTTGATGCCCTCATCTGCCTTATACGCATCCAACACAAAATATCTAACAGACTTCCAGGAGATTCCTGTACCAAATATACCTGAAAAATAAATGTTCGCAATTCACACCAGGCATCAACAGTAACAACTCTATTTCACGTAACTATTTAAATTTTACAAGAGCAGAGAAGAGACAGCATTGCTAATTTATGGTTATGAACTTAAAATATATCTCTTCATAACCCTCAAATATATGCATTCAAATTCTGTAAGACAAACAGACACAAGCCAAATAGTTTAAGACGTATACTCTGGTTGGAAAACAGTGTGGACAAGGTAAACAGAATTCCAATGATCAAAGGACCAGACCAGAAGATGGTAAGTGATTAATATAACAACAATGTGCTGTTGTGTGATGTTTGCCTTCAATTCAATGATTGATCAGGTAAACTCAACTTGTACGTATTATTTCTTTTAGAATTTCCTGGTTATCCTGTCTTTCCTCACATCGACAGAGATTTAGGTAGAGATGGATGCTTTTTTCTGCAGACTTTGGACATCTTTTTTCTGTTTACTGCCAAATGGTATGCAATACTTCTTTTTTAAATTGAAACCTTTCCTGCTATTCTAATTACAATATTCCAATTTCAATTTGAATTGATAATGCTGAAAAATATTTTGTTCAAAGATAACACCTCCAACAACACAGTTTTTCCTTAGTACTGCACTGGTAGTACTGGCTTTTAATTCTGATTATTATTATCATTCTCTCCTGCCCAATAAATGGATAGTATTTTCAGGGCTATGATCTTCTGATAATTTTGAAGTCACACTGCACATCGAACATGTGTGCACCTATATTCTCTGTCATGTGGAAACAACAATTGTCTCCTCTCTACCATAATGTTTTAGTGCAGGAGGTAATCTATGCATCACTCATAGACTAGCATCAATGGACTGCTCTTATCAGTAATAACTCAGTGGAATCTGGCCCTGATGATGTCCCTCTACCCACAGTATACACATTCAAGTGTTTCTTCCGCGATGGCCTCATACTGAATCGAAATGTGTTGATCAGAATTACATATATTCATTTATTGTGTCTGTTTCTGAACCCACGCTTGCTCTGCAATGTCTGAGCCTCATTAAATACACAATGGAGAATTGTCTCAGAACTCCTCCTGCTCCATCAATGTGACCTTGTCAAGAATGTGATTGAAGATATGGAAACAACCTTGAGTAAATTCAAATAAATTTCATATTTCTTTTATCTATTGTTCTTATAATTTTATGAACTGCAGTGTTCTATTGTCAAAGTCTGAACTATTAGAATATGTATATTGTACACTTTTACTTTATGACTGTCTGTTGATGTGAGTCAAACAGGTATGATGAGGCTTGATATTAAGAATGAAGGGGAATGATTTTAAACACCAGCCACTGATTTCTTGCCTAAGAAATGGACAGCAGGCAGTTGAAAACCAGGAAAATTGGGGCAACTTTGGACAGCTCAAAGAACTGCTTGATGCAATTCAAACATAGGCATGTGTTTGGGCAAGTCATTCTCCCATTGGCATGATCAAGGAAATGTCTTAGTGTACACCAACAGGCATGTGAAAAGGAGGCAGACAACTGGTCACATGGAAACATTCACATATAGCAAACCAGAGTTTTCACTTTACGTTTTAGTGGAATATGGACATAATGTGGTGCCACGTTTAAGAAGGGTGGTAAGGACAAGCCAGAGAACTATAGACCTGTGAGCCTGACGTCAGTGGTGGGCAAGTTGTTGGAGGAAATCCTAAGGGACAGGCTGTGCATGTATTTGGAAAGACAAGGACTGATTCGGGATAGTCAACATGGCTTTGTGCATGGGAAATCATGTCTCACAAACTTGATTGAATTTTTGTGGGAAGTAACAAAGAGGGCAGAGCGGTAGATGTGATCTATATAGACTTCAGTGAGGCGTTTGACAAGGCTGCCCATGGGAGACTGATTAGCAGGGTTAGATTTCATGGAATACAGGGAGAACTAGCCATTTGGATACAGAACTGGCTCAAAGGTAGAAGACAGAGGGTGGTGGTGGAGGGTCATGTTGCGGCTGTACAGGACATTGGTTAGGCCACTGTTGGAATATTGTGGGCATTTCTGGTCTCCTTCCTATCAGAAAGATGTTGTAAAACTTGAAAGGGTTCAGAAAAGATTTACAAGGATTTTGCCAGAGTTGGAGAAGGGGAAGGTTGAATAGGCTGGGACTGTTTTCCCTGGAGTGTTGGAGGCTAAGAGGTGACCTTATAGAGATTTACAAAATTATGAGGGACATGGATAGGATTAAATTGGCAAAGTCTTTTCTCTGGAGCTGGGGAGTCCAGAACTAGAGGGCAAAGGTTTAGGGTGAGAGGGGAAAGATATAAAAGAGACCTAAAGGGCAACTTTTTCACACAGAGGGTGGTACGAGTATGGAATGAGCTGCCAGAGGAAGTGGTGGAGGCTGGTACAATTGCAACATTTAAGAGGCATTTGGATGGGTATATGAATAGGAAGGGTTTGGAGGGATATGGACCGGATGCTGGCAGGAGAGACTAGATTGGGTTGGGATATCTGGTCGGCATGGACAAGTTGGACCAAAGGGTCTGTTTCCATGCTGTACATCTCTATGACTCTATGGCAGCATTTGTTTCCCAGCCCAAATTGCTCTTGAACTGAATAATTCACTTGTCCATATCAGACAGCAATTGAAAGTGAATCACATTATCATGGGTCTGGAATTGTGTGCAGACTGGACCAAGTGAGTTAGGCAGATTTCTTTCTTTAAAGGGCATTAGTAAGTCAGATGGATTTTTAATCATAGCTTTCATGGGAAGCATTTGTTTCATTTTAGGAACTGAATTTCAATTCCACCAGATGACCTTATGAAATTTAATCTAAGTCCTCATAGCTGATCCTCAGGATTACTAACCTTGTGGTGTTTCCATTACATCACCATCTCTCTCTGTCAAAGCAATTAAATGAAAGTTAAGAACACTTAACTCCTTCACTTCTAATTCAATTTTTCAACTATAAAATAAATGGGTGACTGTATTAAGGTGGAAGCTGAAATGAAGGTAAACAGACTTTATAAGAAATGTTTTTAAAATGAGTAACTTTTTAATCATTGTATGAAATTCCATAAATATAAAAATGGCTTTTCAGGCTCGCTGAGGATGTTTTTCCATAATTATGCATGTCGTACACTGCCATAAACCTCATTCAACAGTGAGTAATATTATTACATCACCATCTCCCTCTCAAAGCAATTAAATGAAAGTTAAGAACACTTAACTCCTTCACTTGTAATTCAATTTTTCAACTATAAAATAAATGGGTGACTGTATTAAGGTGGAAGCTGAAATGAAGGTAAACAGACTTTATAAGAAATGTTTTTAAAATGAGTAACTTTTTAATCATTGTATGAAATTCCATAAATATAAAAATGGCTTTTCAGGCTCGCTGAGGATGTTTTTCCATAATTATGCATGTCGTACACTGCCATAAACCTCATTCAACAGTGAGTAATATTTTCCACAGCACTTACTGTGACATTGAGGCCATAAATTCACAATATACAGGAGCAGAATTAGAGCATTTGGCACATCGAGTCTGCTCTGCCATTCAATCAAGGCTGATATGTTTCAAAACCACATTCTTCTGTCTTCTTCCTGTAACTCTTGATCCCCATACAATCAAGAACCTATCCATCTCTGTCTTAAATACACTTAAATGACTTGGCCTCCACATCCATTTATGGTAATGAGTTCCACCCTCTGGATGAAGAAATTTATTCTCATCTCACTGCTAAAGGCTTGTCCCGTCACTCTGAGACTGTAACCTTGGGTCCTAGATACACCAGCTAGTAATAGCATCTTGTTCACATCCACTTATCCAGTATTGTGTAAGTTTCAATCAGATACCACCCCACATCCTTCTAAACTCTATTTAGTACAAATCCTGTGTCCTCAACTGCCGCTCTTTGACAAGTCTTTCATCCTCGGGATCATTCCTATAAATCTTTTCTGTACCCCCTCAATGCCAGCACATCCTTGCTTGGATGTGGGGCCCAAAAGTGCCCAATACATTCCAAAAGTAATCTGACCAGAGTCTTGTACAGCCTCAGCAGTGGATAGAGTCATAGAGTCATAGAGATGTACAGCATTGAAACAGACCCTTCGGTCCAACCTGTCCATGCCAACCAGATATCCCAACCCAATCTAGTCCCACTTACCAGAACCCGGTCCATACCACTCCAAAACCTTCCTATTCACAAATCCATCCAAATGCCTCTTAAATGTTGCAATTGTACCAGCCTCCACCACATCCTCTGGCAGCTCATTCCATACACGTACCACCCTCTGTATAAAAAAAGTTGCCCCTTAGGTCTCTTTTATATCTTTCCCCTCGCACCCTAAACCTATGGACTCCCCGACCCCAGGGAAAAGACTGTCTATTTATCCGATCCATGCCCCTCATAATTTTGTAAATCTCTAAAAGGTCTCCCCTCAGCCTCCGACAATTCAGGGAAAACAGCCCCAGCCTGTTCAGCCTCTCCCTGTAGCTCAAATCCTCTGACCCTGGCAACATCCTTGTAAATCTTTCCTGAACCCTTTCAAGTTTTACAACATCTTTCTGATATGAAGGAGACCAGAATTGCACGCAATATTCTAACAGTGGCCTAACCAATGTCCTGTACAGCCGCAACATGACGTCTCAACTCCTGTACTCAATACTTTTTGGTGTCATCTGCAAACTTACTAACTGTACCCCTTTTGCTCGCATCCCCCTTATGTAAATAACAAAAAGTAGATTGGGCGACAGGCTCAACCCTTGATGATATGTGCAAGAATTAAATCATCATGTGGATGACTAACAATAATTACATGCTTTACGTGCAGCCACTACCATGCTATAGTCTCCACTAGGCACCAAACCAGCCATGGATGTGGTTTGTCACATCTAACCAAAAGCTGTCCAGCTTTTTTGTAGCATGTGAAGTATGTGACACCAAGGGACATTGGCTACATACACGCCAGGAATCTGTTCCAAAAGCCAATTCAGACCTCATAACAAAACACAGATGACCAACAAAATGAAGAGTATTAATGTGTAGAAGTGCAGATGTTTAAGGTCAACCAAGTGAAAGGGAAATTTTAGACTAACTTTCCCATATTGTCGATCTCACATAATATGCAATGGCATCTGATGACCAGATGGTTTTACAACAATAAATGTTACATGTCCTGAACAGTTGCATTCATCAATCACTGAAGATGAACCAGAGTTGCAGAAGATCATTATCCAGAAATAATCTGACAATTTTTAAGGATTACCTGAGAGAAGCTAGTGGCATGGTGATTCAATGGTTAGCACTGCTACCTCACAGAACCAGGGACCTGGGTTTGATTCCAGCCTCTGGCTACTGTCAATGTGGAATTTGCATATTCTCCCCATGTCTGCATGGGTTTCATCCAGGTGCTCTGGTTTCTTTTCACAGGCTAAAGATGTGCAGGTTAGGTGAATTGGCCATGCTAAATCACCCAGAGTATTCAGGAATGTGTAGGTTAGGTGCATTAGTCAGGGTTAAATATAGGGTAGGGGGATTGGGTCGGTGCGGGTTACTCTTCGGAGGGTCGGTGTGGACCTTTTGGGCCAAATGGCCTGTTCCTACACTGTAGAGAGTCTATGAAACATACAATTTGTTTATTTTGACCATTCAGAGATATATTTTGGGTTTTATAGTAAGTCATTTGCAAGGACAAGGAACTTTTATACAAAAGGCATCATACAAAGATATCGTACCAATATTACATTAGGAACACATAGGCATTGAACACAAAATGCAGCTAACATGTGAGTCTGTGTCTTGACCAGAGATGCATCAGGATATTCAATTAGTTATGCATGCACACAAAGCATGCTAAACATATCAACACCAGCAATGAAGTGTTACACCTGAAATGTTGACTTCTCCACCTCTTGATGCTGCCTGGCTTGCTGTGTTACAGAGTCATAGAGTCATTCTTCCAGCTTCCTGCCTATCTACCTTGGATTCGAGCATCTGCAGTTTTTTTTTAATTCTATACAGATACCAGACATTCAACTTCAATCACTATTCATTCACAGAGATATCAGGCATTCAATTTCAATCAGTATCCATTCACATACTCTTAACTATTAGGAAGCCAATTAACTTCAGAAGGACGCACCAGAAACACAATGGACAACACAGATTTGAGAGGAGATAAGGCATACAGTCTGTATAACTGCTAGCCCTGATCTGAGAGAGGAAGAGTTTTTTCAATAACAAACGTCTGCAGAAACAGTTTTTCCACAGGCTCCAGCCCCAACAAGCAGTTTCAAAACCAAGAACGACAGAGGCCAAACAGAAAAGCTGAATCGGAGAGACAAACCAAGAGCAACATCACAACAAAGGACATCCCATGGGTTCGGCAACCAAGTGCTATCTGAATCAGAGCTTCCAGACGCAACCCTGTTCCGAGTCTTGAAAACCTCAGCAACTGGACGCACTTTAAACTGCATTTTCCTCAGCAGTGAGCTGAAACTCTTGAGACCCCAAAGTATCCAATCTAGCTAGCATAGAGGGAATGTAGACAGTGACAGTGCAGGAACTCCAAGGTTAGGAAGTTTGATTAAAGTTTCTGTGATTAAAACTGCAGCTTAGCTTATAATAGTTTGCTCTGTTTAATTTAATAGTATATTTAATTACTGTCCTCTGCATAGGCGATTGTTTCAGTTTCACAGTTTTATTACATTTGACTTTATTTCTTGTATTACACTTACCTTATTGTATTCAATAAGTACAGAGATTCTTTTGCCCTGAAACACTGTATACTGCTTTCGTCATTTCACATTCCTAAGTAAGTCCAGTGTCAGAACCAGAGATATGCAGGTGATTCGAACCACTCGAAAATCAGCAAATTACTGATCGCAAACCAGAACTCTACACAGTAGCAGGTGATATTAGTCAGGTATGTATACCTAACTTACTGGTTATGAATGCATTTATATAGCTTTAGTTCCCAATAAAGAACCCAAATTCTTGTTCCAGTTCTTGTCATAGGATTAGTGAACATATATTGAATAAAAATATGGAACAAATGCTTGGCATGAGTCCTGTTTGCTGGAGAATTCTGATGAGAGGGGAGAGTGACAGGAAGCCAGGAGAGGGATGTTGAGGTGATGGTTCCAGTTATAATGAGGAATGTTGCATTCACTTTGGTGTCAACAAAATGTATGATGACTTTTGTCAGACAGGTGCTCAGCACTGTGATACTGAGTCTGATTTGGCAAATGTTATGTTAGCAACACCCCACATAGCTACGATATGTTTAGTTAAGGTTACTTATGATTTCATAGATATTGCTGCTTCCTTTAAATCTTTCTGGAATGCCAAATTCATGTCTGGACTCATCAGAAGTATATTGGATTAGGAATCATGCTTTAGTCTCTGACCATCTATTTAGATATGAAATTCTTGTTGACACGATATGGTGGAAGTTAAATACAATAGGTATGGTGTTAGAAGGTGTGAGACAGTATTTGTTACAGTCATCCATCAACTTTGTGACAGCTTAAACAAGGATCCAGTTTAGGGTGCAGAAAGATGAAGCTTGGTCAGCATTAACACAGATGAACTTGTAAGACCTCATTGTTTGCAGGTCATTTTTATATATGTGCATAGTAGGGCTCGCACCAAGCGCTGTGGTAATTCATTGACCAGCTTTCTCCATGTACATCTCCCTTGCCATTGTGAACTCTGAATCATCTGTTGTGAAGGAATGCTGCAACAACTGTCCTAAGCCAGATTGAAGGTGCTCTACACAGTTTTAGGAACATACCAGTGAGCCAAACTGTATTATAGGCAGCTCCGTGTATTCCAGGAGCACTGTGCCTGTCGTCAGGGTCTTTTAGAAGCCATTCTCCATGTTGGCCAGTACTTTTCCAGTGCCCCTTACAGAAAGCTGGATGGGAGATTGCTGTGAATACTTCAGCCTTATCTTTAGCATCGGAATATTGGACTCTTCAACCATTGAGCATGTGGATATTTGTGGAGCCTCCTCCTCCAGTGAGTTGTTTAATTGCCCATCACGATTCATGATTGAATGTAGTAGGAATGCCAAGCTTAGATCTGATCCATTGGTTGTGTGATTTCTTAGTTCTTATGTTATTTGGGATGTAAGTAGTTCTGTTTGGTAGCTTCACCAGGTTGACACCTCATTTTTAGGCATGCCTGGTACTGCACCTGATATGCCCTCCTGCACTCTCCATTGAACCAGTGTTGATCCCCTGCCTTGATGGTAAGGGTTGGGTGGGGAATATGTGGACCATAAAGTTGTAGATTGTACTGGAGTACAATTCTGCAGCATAGAGAAAGGCCTTTCGGCTGGTCAAAAATAACCACGTAATTATTGTATTCCCATTTTCCCAGTTCACAACACTTGGCCCATAGACTTATATACCTTGGCATCACAAAAACATATCTAAACACTTTTTAAATGTTTATGTTTTGTGCCTCTACCACCCTTACAGACAGTGAGTTCCAGATTCCAATCATTATCTAGTGAAAAAGGTTTTCCTCACATCCCCTCTAAACATTCTACCCCTTACCTTTAATCTGTGCTCTCAGTTAGTGATCCCTGCACAAAGGGGAAAAGATTCTTTCTGTCTACCCTAACTATGTCCCTCATAATTTTATACATCTCATTCATGTACCTTCTCAATCTCCTTTGCACCAAGGAAAATGATTTCTGTCTGTTCAAACTCTCTTCACAACTGAAATAAAAAGTAGTTTAATCTCAGGTGGTGTGGGAAAACACTTCAATCATTCAAATGGGAAGACAAAATGTAGTTTCAGAGCTCTTGCCTCAATTGGAGCATGGGCAGATCTTGCATGGTGACAGCCATGCACACAAATGTTGCAAAAATGAATTCTTAGCCACTTGTCTGTGCACTTGTGTAAAATACATAATAGTGAGTCACCAGCATCTTTAAACCTCTTGTGATTTTCACTTACAGGATCTCAGATCTAGGAAAATGTTAAAACAAATGCAATAACTATGTCATTGGAAAGGTGGAGATCACTTGATTTAGTTGGTTGGGAACAGCTGGTTTGTGATGCAGAGTAGCAATAACTATGAGGATTGTTTACCAGCTGAGGCTACCATGAACATCCCACATTCTTAACCTCACCCCTCAAAACTGAGGTGCAGTAACCTTCAGGTTAAACATATCACCAACTGGCATTCCCTAATGAGAGAGCAGTCCAATTATCCACTGGGACTATAGTGATTTAATCTATTTGGAAAGGAGTGAGTGTGAGAGTATCAATGATTCACCTCTGCAACGTCAGACTGCTGACACTTAGGGCCAGATTTTGGCTTGCAAGGTGATAAAAGAAAGCACCTCAAAACTGATTAATTTTGCTTGGGAGAGGTATGTTAGCTATTGGTGGGTGCTGAGCAGAGTGAAACCCACTTACATTGGGAGCAGAATATAGGCAGATGACAGCAAGGGGAAGGAGATTGAGTGTGCATTGAGACAGGCTGTTCAGAAGGCTTGCCTTGTTTGTGTGAATTACAAAGGAACTTCGATTATCTGAATATCAGTTATCCAAATATCGGATTATCTGAAGGAGATCTCGAGGTCCCGATAGAAACATTACATCAAAGACGTGTTTCCAACACTGATCACATTTTTTGTTTACAATGATTTAACGGGCACCATCTCCAAATGACTGACCTCCAGCACTCTTTCTCTCCCTACACTTTCCCTGGAGCTCTACAAAGGGGTATACCCTAAACCCCGCTTCCCCAGTTAATCTCTCCAACATTGTCCTGTACAGGGTAAAGGTGGAACCTGTCAAAAAGTTGCAGTAAATCTTTGTGTGTGTGTGCATGCGTGCGTGTGTGTGCGCATGAGTGCGAGTGGGCTATTTGGAGACTTACCCCACAAAGGCAGCAGCAGCAGTCTTGTTGTTGGTGTCCAGTCCGACTGCCCCAGCGAGGGAGCAGGGGTGGGTGCGGGTGGAGGGGAGAGGCGTTAGGGGAAGCTTAAAGGGGTGTGGGCTTGTGTTGGGTCGGGTTCAGGGGGGCGGGAGCGGTGTGGATGGAGGTGGCGGGGGTCAGTGTTGTGTGTTGCTGCCTTGCCTCCTGAATGGGGGACTCAAACATCTCTGAGCCCTGGAGGAAAGACATTTAATCGATTATCCGAATGAAATAATGCCCGACCATCTCATTCAGATAATTGAGGTTACTCTGTATATCTCACTTGCTTCAAGAGTAAAGAAATTGAGGGTTTGGTTAAGAAAAAGAGGGAAGTATATGTCAGGGATAGACAGGATAGATCGAGTGAATCCTTAGAAGAGTACAAAAGCAGGAGGAGTATACTTAAGAGGGAAATCAGGAGGGCAAAAAGTGAACATGAGTTAGCTTTGGCAAATAGAGTTAAGGAGAATCCAAATTACAAATACATTAAGGCAAAAGGATAACTAGGGAGAGAATAAGGCCCCTCAAGGATGAGCAAGGTGCCCTTTGTGTGGAGCTGCAGGATTTGGGGGACATACTAAATTAGTATTTTGCATCAGTATTTACTGTGGAAAAGGACATGAAAGGTATAGAATGTAGAGAAATAGATGGTGGCATCTTGAAAATGTCCATATTACAGAGGGGAAGTAATGGAATGCATAAAAGTGGATAAATCCACAGGACCTGATCAGGTGTACCTAGAACTCTGAGGGAAACTAGAGAATTGAGTGCTGAGCCTCTTACTGAGATATGTGTATTATCGATAGTCACAGAAGACTGGAGGTTGGCTAACATGGTGCCACTGATTCAGAAAGGTGGTAAGGACAAGCCAGGGAACAATAGACCAGTGAGCCTGACATTGGTGGTGGGCAAGTTGTTGGAGGGAATCCTGAGGGACAGGATGTACATGTATTTGGAAAGGCAAGGACGGATTAGGGATAGTCAACATGGCTTTGTGCATTGGAAATCATGTCTCACAAACTTGATTGAGTTTTTTGAAGAAGTAACAAAGAGGATTGATGAGGGCAGAGTTGCAGATGTGATCTGTATGGACTTCAGTAAGATGTGCGACAAGGTTCCCCATGGGAGATTTATTAGCAAGGTCAGATCTCATGGAGTACAGGAGGGACTAGCCATTTGGATGCAGAACTGGCTCAAAGGTAGAAGACAGAGGGTGGTGATGGAGGGTTGTTTTTCAGACTGGGGGCCTGTGACCAGTGGAGTGCTACACGGATCGGTGCTGGGTCCATTGTTGGAATATTGCATGCAATTCTGGTCTCCTTCCTAACAGAAAGATGTTGTGAAACTTGAAAGGGTTCAGAAAAGATTTACAAGGACGTTGCCAGGGTTGGAGGATTTGAGTTATATGAAGAGGTTGAATAGGCTAGGGCTGTTTTCCCTAGAGTGTCGGAGGTTGAAGGGTAACATTATAGAGGTTCATAAAATCATGAGGGACATGGATAAGATAAATAGTCAAAGTCTTTTCCCTGGGGTGGGGGAGTCCAGAACTACAAGGCATAGGTTTAGGGTGAGAGGGCAAAGATATAAAAGAGACCTAAGGGGCAACGTTTTCACGCAGAGGGTGGTACGTGTATGGAATGAGTTGCCAGAGGAAGTGGTGGAGGCTAGTACAGTTGCAACATTTGAAAGGCATCTGGATGGGTTTATGAAAAGGAAGGATTTGGAGGGATATGGGCCTGGTGCTGGTAGGTGGGACTAGATTGGGTTGGGATATCTGGTCGGCATGGATGGGTTGGACCAAAGGGTCTGTTTCCATGCTGTACATCTCTATGACTCTATGTCTCTAAGTTGTTGCTCGTCTGTGGAGTCTTCCTGGCACCATAAAAAACTTGGCCATTACTGTCAGTGTTTGCATTTAAGTAATGACATATGCAGCAAAACGCTCATAATGTTGGAACCCAGTCAGGATTAAATATCTTTAGGAGAGCAGGATGGAAAATTAACTGGAATTTGAGATGTCAAAAATATATCCAACATTAGATTTATTAAAATAATAAGGAAAACACTTAGAATTTCTTTCTGTTCCAAAACATTACAAAGAGTAATTACGATGAGGATGCAGTAGAATACTCTTCGGATGAGTTTTAAGTTTAAGATCCATGAGTATTTTTTACCTTGCCCTGGAAATGGGAGCAAGTAGCTGAATAATTTCTTTGTTGAATAATTTTATGGATTATGAGAGCTAGAAGAAATTTAGACGTTTCAACATTGGGAAGAATTTACCAAGTGATTTTTTGGAATTAGGAAGTCAAAAGTCTAAAGATGACCATGGTCTACTCGCTGCTTGCAAATTTACAAGTGACCATTATTTGCAGTGTCTCGGAAAGTTTTAGAGAGAGAGAGAGGGTGGAGTTTTCTTCCTTTAAGTGTTGATCAAACACATCTGCAAACTCTAATGGATTAATGCTACCGACACCTTACAACAATCTCTGGGTTGGAATGTTGGATATTCTTTTCAGTATGCATGTAGAAGCTGGGAGCAGTTGCTGGCAAGATTTTACAAGAACGCACTACAGTCTCACGGTCTGTTAACAGGGAAAGCCTAGAGGTGAAAGCAGGACTCTAAATCTGTCTCAGTGAAGTAGTTTAAAAATAAATCTGATAAAGTTTCAGATATCAGGACTCAACCATTTTAAAAATCTGAATCTGCAATCTAGTCTGAAGATTTCCAATCATTCCTCAAGCAACAGAATATGAGAGCTCATCAGCAAGAAACTGGAGGAACCATGAGAATGTCACCTTATTCTAGCCCTTTCATTTGGACTCTGAGTTTATCTGTTTTCCCACTGATAATTGCTTTGAAGAGCTGCTTTGTGGATGTCTTTGTCTTGTCTTGTCTATTCATGATTGTATGCATGTATGGGATTAAAGGAGATATAGGTTAATTTGCAAAGTAGTTTAGTTGATGGCCATTTTATCACTTAGATTAGATTAGATTCCCTACAGTGTGGAAACAGGCCCTTCGGCCCAACAAGTCCACACCGGCCCTCTGAAGAGCCCACCCAGACCCATTCCCCTACACCTAACACTATGGGCAATTTAGCATGACCAATTCACCTAACTGCACATCTTTGGATTGTGGGAGGAAACTGGAGCACTCGGAGGAAACCCACGCAGACATGAGGAAAATGTGCAAACTCCACACAGACAGTTGATCGAGACGAGAATTGAACCCGGGGCCCTGGCGCTGTGAGGCAGCAGTGCTATCCACTTATTTGAAGACTAATATTGCCTACATAAATGTGTTATTTTTGAGTTTATCAAAAAGTCAAGTAAATGTCTCTTTTGTTCTAGATAACCATCATAAAAAAAATTAACTAATTATGGTGATTGAACAAGCCATTTATACTTTTGGTATGATTTGTGGAGTGGTGTGGTCTGATTTCCAGTGCACTCCTCCCACCAGAGTCAAAATATTATTTTTGTTCTAAAAGGTGAATATAATGGTTGACTCTGATTTATATATAAAATGAGCATCTCTTTCAATGTCTTCACCATTGAATTAGTTGAAGAAATGAATTAATTTTTTCCACTTTATCTTTGTTTGTACTAGCAAATGTGATTCACATTTCCTCAACTTAACATTCAAGATGTGCCCACTCATTAGCCAATTTGCGCAGTTGCCAGGTAATGTATTCCTTTTTCAATTGAATCTGAAATTAAGCTAACATGTCATCAACATCATGGAAGATGATGAGGAGCTAAGTTCTAGTCAATGTAAAGTACTCAATGTCTTTCAAGAAAAATCCGAGTGCATCTTTCAGATCAGCGTTATGTGACTTCTTCAGTGCAGTGTCAACAGCAGAATTATTTCAAGTGTTGAGGAGTGCACTTCAGGATTTCGGTCACATTAGGAAAAATGTAGAAGTAACTGCAGGCAGGAAATATCATATTCTCAATGGAAAACTGCTTTTATTGAATACTAGATAAACCTGATGAGGCAAGTCAAAAGCAGGGTTTACAGTTACATAACTGCTTTGAGACCAGCATGCATTCAACCCTTCAATGTCTGGTGTTAGTTACCTCATGGTTCCTTGCCTTACATTTCTTGGATCATGGGTAGAAATGATTGAGCATTGATATATATTGCTGTTCCCACCAAGGCAGCAAATATATGTCCCATCAAGTTGAAGTCTTGCAGCGCACCTCCTAGAAACTCTGTTCCAATCAGACAGCTGGCAATTGGGCACCCTGGGCAACACCATCAATCAGGGTAACCACTTCCTGAGGCGGCAGGACAAGGAGAGAGGACCTCCATAAATGGTCATTGGATTGGAAGTGAGATGTTAGATATGGTTGCCTTCAAGCAATGGGAATCCTGGAGCAGCCACAAAGACACCTTCCCCTAACCTCCCTCAACAATTAGCTAAAAAGCTGCCAAGATTCAGCTACTGCTATAGCTCCAATTGAACATCACTCAGTCTTTATTTAATATGATATTTAGAATGGTGCTTTGAGTTGACATCAATTATTTACAATGAACTATCATAAATATATGCCAACAGTGGTTCGCAGCCAGTGACCAAAATGACAGATATAATAAGAATCGAGACTAAGAAGAAGAAAGAGGTAGTTGGCAGATTTGTGTGTGTTTATGTACATTTAACAATTCCTTTTTGGTAATTGTCATACCCAGAGCTTGAGTGTTTGCCTACAATATATTTTAGATAATACTTCCAAACAAGGTTGAGTTGACCCTCTCAAGTGGATACAAAATACTCTGAAATATTAGTATTAAGAAGAATGTGTCATGGCCAATACCTGGCCTGCCTATTAAAGGAATGAATGATTTGGTCATTTTCTCATTACTGCTTGTGGTAAAAGCTTCCCTAGGGAATGGAGAGAATCAGGGTGACTCCGGGGGCCCCACATTTTGGTTCCTATTCTGCGACTATAGACTGAAATAACTCCATAGAGGCCAGTAGTCCATTACCAAGTAAGCCATTATTTACTCATGGAGAATCCTTGACACTGATCCAGTTTCCTCACAGCCAGCTCTCAGAGTGAACAGAACCTCTACACTCTTGTTTATATCTGTCAGCCAGGGCTCCCATAAAGCCCAGTTAGGAAATTCATATTCTGTGAGGTCCATTTGACTGACCTCATTGCAAATCACTACACCACAACTGGAGGAACCATAAAACAGAATGAGAGTAACATCATGTGATCTTTCATTGTGCTTCCAGTTTAGTTTGAAAGCAGGAAGACATCACGATTCAAAAGAGCTTAATGGAAAGACCAGGGGTACTGATCACTCTGTCATGTGGGTTCTTTATTTCTAATATAACATATAAAAAAAAACAGAGAACTGCAGAGTCTGTAACTCAGAGGCAAACAAATAAATTGGTTGGAAAACTCAGCAGGTCTGGTAGCATCTGTGGAGAGAAACAGAGTTACTATTTTGGGGTCTAGTGACTCTTCTTCAGAATTAGCTTGGAAAGGTTGAAATATACGCTAATGATGGGGTGGCGGGGTGAGGAAGTAAATAATAGGTAAAGATGCAGCTCAGAGAGAAAAACAGTTGGGCAGCCAAAGAAATAAGTAAAGGTAAATCTAGGAGAATGAATAGCTGCCCATGGAGACCATTATTTTGGTTGTTTGTGGTAGCAGCCCACATGATGGCAAGGTCTGGTGTGTGGGATGTTGCATACAGTCTGCAAGGATGACCCAGAGCTTCTGGTTGCCTGCCACTTCAACACACCACTGTGTTCCCTGGTCAGCATCTCTGTCTAGGGTTTGCTGCAGTGTTCCAGTCAAGCTCAATGCAGGCTGGAAGAATAGTCCCTCATTTTCTGCTGAGAACCCTGCAACCTTCTGGACTCAATATCGAGTTTATCAATTTTAGGCCGTGAGTACTATCATGATTGTAATGAGGTCAACCAGGTGGACATCATAGAATATGATTTTGCTGATTGGCCATGTTAATCTATCCAATCAGAGAGTCCTGGCTACAGACAAGAACAGGAGTGTCAGATATTGTATTCACTCTGAGAGCTGGTTCAGGGGAAGCTGGATCAGTGTCAAGGACTCTCCAAGTGTAAATAAAAGGTGACACGGTGACATGATTAAGGCCTTTGTGGAATTATTTCAAGTAACTTCCCCCAATAATTACATATTAGACCCTATCATCACATGGGTTGCTACCATAAACAATCCATTGTCAGCCATTATTGATCCCCATTAGCAGATATTCATTATTCCAAGCTGACCTTTACCCAATTCTTTGTCTGATCAACTGTTTATCTCTGTCTCTGGGCTCCATCTCTACCCACCATAAACTCCTTACATCTCCTCCACCCCTCCCCCGCCAACCCCATGTCCAGCACATATACCAAACTTTTCCAAGCTACAATTAGTTCTGGAGAAAGTACACTGGACCTGAAATGTTAACTCTGTTTTTTCTCCACAGATGCTGCCAAACCTGCTTTGTTTTTGTTTCTAAAAGAAGTATTTTTTTTATCTGTACAAGAATGTGAAGGAATGTCATGAGGCCATGAAAGGCACTGTACAGATCAAAACTTCTTCCTTTCACATAGAACTGTAATAAACCTCTCAGAATTTGACATTTTTTCCTCAAAACTGAATTACCCTTACTGGCAATTAGGAAGCCAGTGAATGAAGCTGTAATAATGAATGTCTAGGATGAGGGTTATCCGGTCTTATGGAACTATT
Organism: Chiloscyllium plagiosum; assembly: GCF_004010195.1. Lineage (NCBI taxonomy): Eukaryota > Metazoa > Chordata > Chondrichthyes > Orectolobiformes > Hemiscylliidae > Chiloscyllium > Chiloscyllium plagiosum. Next base: position 75,692,675 of record NC_057713.1, read on the forward strand.
TCATTCTTACTGAGTGATGTTGAGATGAATTTCTTCAGAACATTGGCTGAAGAGCCTTCTATGCACATAATCAGGATGTCTACAAAGTGTCTGGCAAATTCTTACATGTCACTTAACACAATGTATAACTGCATCCAAAAAGACAGAAGTTCTTAATTGCTGAACTTACTTCCTTTTAGCAAATTGCTCAACAGTTTCAAAAGCTGCAGAGAGAAAAAAAATCATGTGTGATGGATGAAGGCTTCATCGAGATTTATTAAAGACTCTTTAATAAAGACTCTTTAATCGTGATTTATTAAAGAGGATGAAAAGCTTCTCCTCATATCTGATTCATACAGGTGGAAATAACAATAAATATTTATGAAAACTAAATCCAACAACTGCCAGAATTTTCAACATCAAGAGAAAGGAAACCACCATAGTGCTTCTAGACTTCTGATTGGATTCATCATGAATAACAGTAGTTTTCTCATCGCATAAAGTCATCTTCAGACGTATCCATGTCAGGGATTTCTTTAGTAATCCACACAACTGACTGCCAAAATATTGGTTGAATCATAAGGCTTATGCTGGAGTTCTATCAAAATGATCATTGTTTAAGTAACTGAAAGGAAATTCTTAGCTGATAAAGGTCTTCATAAAACAAACTTAATATGTATCATGCTGGCAATGTAAGTACATGTGCATCAAAACAAAAGTTGGTGTAATATACCTGAGCGAAATCACATTATTCACATTAAGACAAATATAGCAATTTGTTTTCATTTGTGCAATGTGGGCATCGCTGATTGGCCATGATTTATTGCCCATTCCTGGTTGCTCTTGTGAATGTGACAGAGAGCTGCTTCATGAACTACTCAAGTTTAGCTACAGTAAGTTGGCCCACAATGCCATTAGGGAGGGAATTCCAGGATTTTGGCCCAGAGACAGAATGAAGGAATGAAGGTATATTTTCAAGTCAGTATAGTGAGTAGGTTGGAGGACAACTTGCAGATGATGTATCCCATGCAACTGTTGTCTTTGTCCTTCGAGTTGGATGTGGTCATGGTTTTGGAAGGTACTGCCTGAAGATACTAGGTGAATTTCTGCAGTAAATCTTGTGGATAGTACACACTGCTGTTACTGATTGTCAGTGGTGAAGGGAGTGAATGTTTCTGGATGTGTTGCCAGTCTGGCAGGCTGCTTTCTCTGGACAGTGTGAAGCTTTTTGAATGTGTAAGAGCTGCACTTATCCAGGCAAGTGTGAAATATTTCAAAAATCCATGCCTTGTAGATGGCAGATAAGCTTTGCAAGTCCGGAGATGAGTTACTCACAACAGTATTCTTAGCCTCTGATGTGTTATTATAGGCAAAAAAATTATGTGGCCACTCCATAGAGTCATAGAGATGTACAGCATGGAAACAGACTCTTTGGTCTAACTCGCCCATGCCAACCATATATTATAACCTAATCTAGTCCCACTTGCCAGCACTAGGCCAATATCCCTCCAAACCCTTCCTATTCATTTACACATCCAAATGCCTTTTAAATGTTGTAATTGTACCAGCCTCGACCACTTGCTCTGGCAGCTCATTCCATACACGCACCACCCTCTGTGTGAACAGTTGCTCCTTAGGTCTCTTTTATATTTTTCCCTCTCACCTTAAACCTATCCCCTCCAATTTTGCACCTCCCCACCCAATGGGGAAAAGACCTTGTCTATTGATTCTCTCCATGCCCTCATGATTTTATAAACTTCTATTACGTCACCCCTCAGCCTCTGATGCTCCAGGGAAAATAGCCCATGCCTGAAGTCCATATAGATCACCACTCTGCCCTCATCAATCCTCTTTGTTACTTCTTCAAAAAACTTAATCAATTTTGTGAGACATGATTTCCCATGCACAAAGCCATGCTGACTATCCCCAATCAGTCCTTGTCTTTCCGAATACATGTACATTCTGTCCTTCCAACAACTTGCCCACCACCAATATCAGGCTCACTGGTTTATAATTCCCTGGCATTTCCTCACCTTTTAGACAGTTGCACTACATTAGCCAACCTCCAGTCTTCTGGCAGCTTACTTATGACTATCAATGATACAAATATCTCAGCAAGCGGCCCAGCAATCACTTCCTTAGCTTCCCATAGAGTTCTACAATACACCTGATCATGCGTTGGGAATTTATTCACTTTTGTGTGTTTCAAGACATCCAGCACTTCCTACTCAGTAATATGGACATTTTTCAAGATATCACCATCTATTTCCCTACATCCTATATCTTCCATGTTCTTCTCCACAGTAAATACTGATTCAAAATATACATTTATTATCTCCCCCATCTCCTGCAGCTCCACACAAAGGCTGCTTTGCTGATCCTTGAGGGGCCCTATTCTCTCCCTAGTTACCCTTTTGTCCTTAATGGATTTATAAATTCCCTGTGGATTCTCCTTAACTCTATTTACCAAAGCTATCTCATGTCCCCTTTTTGCCCTCCTGATTTCACTCTCAAATATCCTTCTATAGCCTTTACACTATTCTAAGGATTCATTCAATTTCCCCTGTCTTTACCTGACATATACATCCTTCTTTTTTCTGAAAAAAAAACCCTCAATTTCTTTCGTCATCCAGCTTTCCCTACACCTAACAGCCATTCCTTTCACTCTAACAGGAATATACTGTCTCTGGACTCTTGTTATCTCATTTCTGAAGGCTTCCCATTTTTCAGCTATTCCGTTATCTGTGACCATCTGCTTTTGAAAATTCTTGCCTGATAACGTCAAAATTAGTCTTCCTCCATTTTCCATTAGTCTGTCCTTTTCCATCACTATTTTAAAACTAACAGAATTATGTTTGCTGGCCCCAAAGTGCTCCCCCACTGACATTTCAGTCACCTACCCTGCCTTATTTCCCAAGAGTAGGTCAAGTTTTGCACCGTCTCTAGTAGGCACATCCACATACTCAATCAGAAAACTTTCTTGTACACACTTAACAAATTCCTCTCCATCTAAACCTTTAACACTATGGCAGTCCCAGTCTATGTTCGGAAAGTTAAAATCCTCTACCATAAGCACCCTATAATTTTTACTGATAACTGAAATCTCTTTACAACTATGTTTCTCAATTCAAAAGGGAAAATGCTGGAAAATCTCAGCAGGTCTAGCAGCATCCGTAAGGAGAGAAAAGAACTGACATTTCGAGTCTAACTGACCCTTTGTCAAAGCTCAATGTTACTCAATTTCCTGTTGACTATTATGGTATCAATCTCAATAAGGTGATCATCCCTTTCTTATTTCTCAGTCCCACCCAAATAACTTCCCTGGATGAATTTCCTGGAATATCCTCCCTAAGTGCAGCAATAATGCTATCCCTTATCAAAAATGCCTCTTCCCCTCCTCTCTTGTCCCTCTTTCTATCCTTTGTGTAGCAGTGTATCCTGGAACATTAAGCTGCCAGTCCTGTCCATCCCTGAGCCACATTCCTGTTATTGCTATGATATCCCAATCCCATGTTCCTAACCATGTCCTGAGTTCATCTACCTTCCCTGTTAGGCCTCTTGCATTGAAGTAAATGCAGTTTAATTTACCATTCCTACCATGTTCGCTGCTTTGTTCCTGCCTGCCCTGACTGTTTGACTCACTCCTTTTCCCAACTGTACCAGTCTTAGATTGATCTCTTTCCTCAATATTTCCTTGGGTCCCGACTTAATCAGTTCAAATTCTCCTGAGCAGCTCTAGCAAATCTCCCTGCCAGTATATTAGCCCCCTTCCAATTCAGGTGCAATCCATCCTTTGTGTACAGGTCACTTCTACCCTAGAAGAGATTCCAATGTCCAAAAATGTGAACCTTCTCAGCCATGCATTCATCTGCTCTATCCTCCTATTCCTACCCTCACTAATTCATAGCATCGGGAGTAATCCAGATATTACTACCCTCAAGGACCCCCTTTTAAAATTCATGCCTAACTTTCTACATTCTCCCTCCAGAATCTCATCTTTTTCCCTTCCTATGCTGTTAGTTCCAATGACCTCCTGTTGTGCCCTCTCCCCTTTGAGAACACTTTGCATCTCTCTGAGATATCCTTGATCCTGGCACCAGGGAGGCAACACACCATTCTGATTTTTCACTGCTGTGTGCAGAAACATTTGTCTGTGCCTCTGATTAGGGATTCCCCTATCACAATCTCTGGCTTGGAACTCAACATACCCCTCATTACATTAGAACCAGTCCCAAGACCAGAAACTTGGCTGTTCATATTACATTCCCTTAAGAGTCCACCACCCCCTACATTTTCCAAAACAGCATACTTGTTTGAAATTGGGATAGCCACAGAAGCCTCCTGCACTACCTGCCTACCCCTCCTACATTTACTGGATTTAACCCATCTACCTGACTTTTTTCCCTTCCTATAACTGCCATCCATCATACCTCCTAGCTCTTGTAAGTTCCTCATTGCCTCTAACTGCCATTCCAACTGATCCAAGCAATGTGATAGGATTTGTAACCAAAGACACTTTCTGCAGACATAATCATCAGTAACGTGGAAACTCTCCTTAAACTGCCACATCCAACAGGAAGAGTGTATCATTCTCCTAAAGGCCATCTTTGCTCCTTCACAATGTGATAAAAACAAGGACTGCAGATGCTGGAATCCAGATTCTAGATTAGAGTGGTGCTGGAAAAGCACAGCAGTTTAGACAGCATCCCAGGAGCAGGAAAATTGACGTTTCAGTCAAAAGTCCTTCTGATGAAGGGCTTTTGCCCGAAACATCGATTTTCCTGCTCCTCGGATGCTGCCTGAACTGCTGTGATTTTCCAGCACCACTCTAATCTAGAATCCTTCACAATATGCAGATCCAGAAAATAGCACTGTCTTTTTGCCCTAAAAAAGTGTTCCATGCTAACTTATATTTTTGGTTTATATTTTTAAAATTTAATCAAGAGATAGATCTCAATAAAACATATAATCATGAAAGAATCTACTCTACTCACTACAGTAGACTTACAGCAAGGTTACACATTAAAAACTATGCACTTATCTGTTCCTGTGCTGTGAGCTCTGCCACACAGCTCCTCCAAGATCAGCTGTGAATTTTGCTGTTTGTTAACTTTTCCTAAATGCACTCTGATGTCCAGAGGTACATGAACTCAAACAGCAAAGGCAGAAACTGTGCAGAATAACTGCTGCATCAGTTAACAGTGTAGGTTTCTTTCTCCCTCTCCCTCACTGACCATATGGTTGTTAACTTTTGTCTGTCTTTCTTCTTTTAAAAGTGCCATTGTTTTGATCTTTTTCCCCAAAGTTCCAAAAGAGTGCAACAGCATGTAAAGCAGTAATTGTTTCTCCTGGAATTCAAAGAAATCACCTACAACACCTAAAATACTTCAAAAAAGGAGCAGCTTTTTCAGCCACAATTTTTTCCCATACTCCAGAATCCTTTTAGTTGAGTTTCTGTTCAATGGTAACCACCAGAATGTTGATAGTGAGGGGTTCAGTGACAGTAACATCATTGAAATGTCAAGGAGCAGTGACCAGATTGTCTGTTATTGGCAATGGTCATAGCCTGGCACTTGTTTGGTGTGAATATTACTTGCCACTTGTCAGCCCAAGCCCGGATATTGTCCAGATCGTGATGTGTTTGAACATGGACTGCTTCAGTATCTGAGGAGTAGATAATGGTGCTGAACATTCTGCAATCATTGATGAACATTCCAACTTCTGACCATCCACTTGGCACTTCTGGCTAAAGATTGCCACAAAAGGTTCAGTCTTATCTTTTATGTACAGCATGGTCCAACTCGTCCATGCTGACCAGATATCCCAACCCAAACTAGTCCCATCTGCCAGCACCCAGCCCATATCCCTCCAAACCCTTCCTATTCATATACCTATCCAAATGCCTCTTAAATGTTGCAATTGTACCAACCTCCACCACATCCTCTGGGAGCTCATTTCATACATGTACCACCCTCTGCGTGAAAACATTGCCTCTTAGGTCTCTTTTATATCTTCCCTCTCTCACCCTAAATCGATGCCCTCTAGTTCTGGACTCCCCCACCCCAGGGAAAAGACTTTGTCAATTTATCCTTTCCATGCCCCTCATAATTTTGTAAACCTCTATAAGGTCACCACTCTGCCTCCGACGCTCCAAGGAAAACAGCCCTAGCCTGTTCAGCCTCTCCCTGTAGCTCAGATCCTCCAACCCTGGCAACATCCTTGTAAATCCTTTCTGAACCATTTCAGGTTTCACAACATTTTTCCGATAGGAAGGAGACCAGAATTGCACACAATATTCCAACAGTGGCCTAACCAATGTCTGTACAGCCGCAACATGACCTCCCAACTCCTGTACTCAGTACTCTGACCAATAAAGGAAAGCATACCAAACACCTTCTTCACTTTCCTATCTACCTGCGACTTGACTTTCAAGGAGCAATGAACCTGCACTCCAAGATCTCTTTGTTCAGCAACACTCCCTAGGACCTTACCATTAAGTGTATAAGTCCTGCTAAGATTTGCTTTCCCAAAATGCAGCTC
>NC_057713.1:75699279-75728698 GCF_004010195.1 Chiloscyllium plagiosum
TGAGATCTAATCTTGCTAATCAGTCTCCCATGGGAAACCTTTTCGAACGCCTTATTGAAGTCCATATAGATCACATCTACTGCTCTGCCCTCATCAATCTTCTTTGTTACTTCTTCAAAAAACTCAATCAAGTTTGTGAGACATGATTTCCCACGCACAAAGCCATGTTGACTATCCCGAATCAGTCCTTGCCTTTCCAAATACATCGCTGAAAATGTGTTGCTGGAAAGGCGCAGCAGGTCAGGCACCATCCAAGGAGCAGGAGAATCGACGTTTCGGGCATGAGCCCTTACATGTACATCCTGTCTCTTAGGATTCCCTCCAACTTGCCCATCACTGAGGTCAGGCTCACTGGTCTATAGTTCCCTGGCTTGTCTTTACTGCCCTTCTTAAACAGTGGCACCATGTTTGCCAACCTCCAGTCTTCCGGCACCTCACCTGTGACTAGCGATGATATAAATATCTCAGCAAGAGGCCCAGCAATCACCTCTCTAGCTTGCCACAGAGTTCTCGGGTGCACCTGATCAGGTCCTGGGGATTTATCCACCTTTAACCATTTCAAGACATCCAGCACTTCGTCCTCTGTAATCTGGACATTTTGCAAGATGTCACCATCTATTTCCCTACAGTCTATATCTTCCATATCCTTTTCCATTCTGAATGTGAAGGCTGGACTTTGTCTGCACAAGCACTGTGCAGTGGTCACTCTTACTGATGCTGGCATGATGAATCTGCAGTCAGCAGATTGCTAAGGATGAGGTCAATTATGTTTCTCCTTCTTGGTTCCCTCACTAAAACTGGGGGAGATTGCCTTAAAATAAGAGGGTGCAGATTGAGGACTGAGCTGAGGGGAAACTTCTTGACATAAAGGGTTGTGAATCATGGAATTCCCTGCTCTGTGAAGCAGGTAAGGCTACCTTGTTGAATGTTTTTCAGACAAAGGTGGATTTTTGAATGGTAAAGGAATTAAAGGTTATGGTAAGTGGGCAGGTAAGTGGAACTGAGTCTGCAAAATATCAGCCATGATCTTATTGAATGGCGGATCAGGTTTGATGGGCCAAATGGCCTACTCCTGCTCTTATTTCTTATATTTTTATGTTTTCACCATCTGCTGCAGAGTCAGCAGCTACATCCATTAGGATTCTACCAACTGGATCAGTAGTGTTGCTACTGAGCCACTTTTGGTGGTGGATATTGAAATGTTCACCTAGAGTATGTTTTGTGACCTTGCCACCCTCAGTATTTCCTTCAAGTATTGTTCAACATGAAGTACTGACTCATCAGTGGAGGGAGGGTGGTTTGTGGTTACTAGCAGGAGGTTTCTGAACACATGTTTAACATGAAGCAATGAGAGTTCACGTGATCCAGTAAATGCTGAGGTTTCCCAGGGCAATTCTCTTCTGACTGTATACCATTGTGTCTGTCCTGCTGGTAGTACAGGACATAACAGAGATGGTGATGATGGTGTCTGGGGCATTCTCTATAAAATATGATTTAATGAGGCTGTTGCTTGACTAGTCTGTGAGAACAACCCTCCTAACTTTGGCACTAGCCCTCCAGTTGAGACTTCATAGTAATTGTTACAACTGAGTGGGTAACTAGGTATTTCAGAGGGCAAGAGAGAGTCAACCACACTGCTGAGGGTCTGGATTCACAAGTCAGCCAAACCAGGATGGCAGATTTCCTTCCCTGAAGGACATTAGTGAACAAGGTGGGATTTCAAACAATCATTAATGGTTGCATAGTCATCAGTAATTCTTCAGATCAGATTTTTTAAATTGAATTCAAATTCTACTATCTGTCATGGTGGGATTCAATCCAGTCCTCAGAACAGTCACTGAGTTTCTGAATTAATCGTCTAGCAATAATACCAACAGGCCAATCATGCATAATGTTTGTGCGAAAGAATACTCTATTGTATTTTTCATATCTAAATTTGATGCAGAAAGTATATTCATAACTTAAATTGTCAATCTTGAGTGAAAGTTGTATGTTTTGAATTTAAAAAGTCATTAACTTGATACCAGATTGTGCTATAGGAGCTTTGCATCAGCAGAATCTTAGAAAGCATGAAGAATTTAAATTTTAACTTTTGCTTGATGAACTTGTCAGTTCATATCAGAAAATAGCAAAGAATGCTATTTATAATCTAACAGATTTTGCACACTTCCAGGTTACAATGTACTTATTCTGAAGAGATGTGTAGAGTACTCATTCACGAAAGTGTGCAGACTCCAGAAAACTTTGGTTGATGGAAGCATTATAAAGGTGATTTCGTCATCAGTTCTCAACTAGATAAGGGAATACTCTACCCTGGGCTGGAATAATAGGGAATTTTGATTACCCCAAAGTCAACTAAGATACACCCAGTGCAAAATAAATAGAGAGTACAGACTTCTTTAAATGCATTCATGAGAACTTCTTAGCTATCTCTTACCAGACCAACAGTAGAAGTTACCATTCTGAACTTAGTTTTTGAGAATAAATCTGGATAGGTCAAAGGGTCTCTGTGGAAGATCAATTATGCGTCTAAAATGATTCTAATTGTATTAGATTTACAGTGGTTTTGGAAAGGCATAGGGATAGACAAAGAGGACAATCTCATTGTATTAACAAACAATCTCATTGACAAAAAGCAGACTAAGAATAGTTACTTGAAGAGACATGTGGGTCAGAGCAATGAGGCATTTTAACATTGAGATAAAGATGCTTCAGGATTATGCAGCAATGCCAACAACTATCATCTTGTGGTTGATATAGTTTGCTGCAACTATCTTGTTTCCTTAACTGGGCTCGAGAAGAAAACCACCAGTGAGTCTTCATGATGGCACATTCTTGTCTTAACAGGATATAAATTATTAGATGTTAGTAATCAGGTACAAATTCCATTAGTAAGATAGACAGTGTCACCTATAAGGCCATAAAAACGTAAAAAAATAGGAGCAGGAGTAGGGTATTCGTCAGTTGAGTCTGCTCCTCCATTCAACAGAATCATGGCTGATCCAACGTTGCTTATATCTACTTTACTATGGTTTTCCCAAAACTCTTGATTCCCAGACTGATCAAGAATTTATCGATCTCAGACTTAAATGTATACAAGGTCTCTGCCCTTATAGATCTCTGTGACAAGGAGCTCCAAAGTCTCACAACTCTCTGAAAGAAGAATGTTTTTCCTCATCACAAGCTTAAATTGGTATGCCTTTATTCTGAGACTATGCTCTCTCATGGTCCAATGAGGGGAAGCATCCTCTCAGCATTTATCCTATCAAATCCCATGAGAATCCTAAATGTTTCAATGAGATCACTTCTTATTGTTCTCAATTCTAGTGAGTAGAGATCCAATCTGTTTAGCCTTTGCTCATTAGACAATCCCTTCTCTTTCACTAATCAAATGCTGTCTTTTCTTAAATAGAGGGTAAAGGGACAAAACAGTCCACAGAACTCCAGGTATGGTCTCTGGAGCACCTTGCAGAGTTGTAATAAGTATTCACTTACTCTAAGGCGTCTACCCCCTCAAAATAAGGGATAACATTCTATTAGCCTTCATGATTACCCACTGCACCTGTGTGCTAGCTTTCTGTGTTCCATGTACCATGTTAAATATTTAAAGAGGCTCCTATTGGCAGTTTTATGTTCCTTGCTGGTTAACCTTCAATGTTTACTTTCACTATCTTTATTATCTTTTTTATTCATTTTTTTGCTGGATTCTGAATTTATCCCTGTCTTTGGGACTATCACTGACTTGCGTCTTCTTATAAACTTTTTATTACAATTTAATGCTTTCTTTAACTGCCTTGGTTGGCCATGGTTGATTATTTCTCCTCCTTGAATCTTTCTTCCTTAATGGGGTATATTTTTGTTGAAAGTCATGGATTACCTCCTTCCATTCTGCAACTGCTTGATTCCTACTCAGTTCACATTAGGCTTGTATTGTAGTTCTATTTATTTAAATAAAACACAGTTGTTTCAGACAATCATTTTGCACCCTCAAGTTGAATATTAAATTCTATCATATTATGAACACTGGCTCTCAGGGATTTTTCCCTGTAAGGTCATTTATTAAACCTGGCTCAGTACCTATTACCAGATTTAAATGAGCCTTCTCTTGGGTTGCCTCCATGACATTTGCTCTTGGAAAGTATTCCTAATGCACCCAAATGTTATTATAGCTACCCTTTCCAACTGATCAATCCAATCAACTTGAAGATTAAAGTCACCCATAATTATTGCTCTATTCTTTTTATATGCTCATATTATTTGTTGATTTATAGTGTTTTGTGCAGCATCCTTAGTGTTTGGATGTCTGCACAGTATTCCTAATAATGTCTTCTTTTCCTTTTTTTGAGGAAACTGGTGAAATTTACATTGATGCCATGGGGTTAGAGGTTCCCAAGGCAGAAGATGAGGCGTTCTTTCTCCAGGCATCATGACGTAAGGGAGTGGTGTTGGAGGAGGCCCAGGACCTGCATGCCCTTGGCGGAGCAGGAGGGGAAGTTGAAGTGTTCGGCCACGGGGCGGTGGGGTTGTTTGGTGAGGGTGTCCCGGAGATATTCTCTGAAGTACTCTGCGAGTAGGCATCCTGTCTCCCCAATTTATAGGAGACGACATCGAGAGCAATGGGTGTAGTAAACCCATGGCATCAATGTAAATTTCACCAGTTTCATAATTTCTCCTCCCCCACCTTATCCCAGATCCAAACTTCCAACTCGTTCCCGCCCTCATGACCTGTCCATCTTCTATGTGTCCAACTTCCTTCCCACCTCTCCGCTCCACCCTCCCCTCTGACCTATCACCATTATCCCACCTTCATCTACCTATTGCACCTTCAGCTATCTTCCCCACACCCCCCAGCCCCACCCCCCCTCCCATTTATCGCACCACACCCTTGGCTTACAGCCTCATTCCTGATGAAGGGCTTTTGCCCGAAACGTTGGCTCTCCTGCTTCTCGAATGCTGCCTGACCTGCTGTGCTTTTCCAGCACCACACTCTCAAATCTACAGCATCTAAGCCTGGACCATCCCTGACAACTGTCCTTATTTTAACTGTTATTAACAATGCTAGTCCACCATCTTTTCCAATCCTCCTACTGTCACAAGATGTCAAATTTCCCAGAATGTTAAGTTCCCAGTTTTGATCTGCTTGTAACCATGCTTCTGCAACAGCTATGAGATCTTATGCATTTATCTATATTTACATCGTCACTTTGTCTACATTGTTCTGAATTAAGATACAAAACCTTCAAGTTTGGTCTATTCTCAATTTCCCTATATTTCTACGGTTGTTTGGTGCAACATACCATTCACATTCTGTGCCTTCCTTCTATTTTCTGGTAACAATCAACACCATCACTATCCTGTGATCCTACCTTCTCCTTTACCTTTGATTTTCAAAATACTCAGACTACTGACTATTATCACACTTGTGGATATATGTACTCACTTTACGAGATCTGAGGAAGTTCCTCTTTGCCCCAAACAAGTTCTTATCACATCACTGGATTGGGTGCAGCTTTATACAGTCTCTAATAATAATCCATTTCGAAACTCATCTTATACAACGTCTCCCACCAAGCCTTTTTCCCAGAGCAAACAGTTACATGTTTATACATATAATTACATTTATCATTATTCAATATCTCTCCAAGTCAGAGTCTCCAAAATTAACCCTTTCAGATCCATTTCTCTATGCGTAAGAGCAAACATTTCTCCACAAAAAAATGGTGGGACACCAAGAATTCCAAAACTAAAACCTGTAGATTGTGAAATAACATTTAAAGTAGAACAGAGCAATAAAAGTAAGTTTATGACTGGTGTGAAATTAAAATAAGAATTAAGAAAGCAAAGAAGGAGCAACAAAAACTCTTGGCAAACAAGATTAAGAGAAATCCATGGGAGTTTTATAAATAGATAGAAAACAAATAGTTAATTGTAGAGAGAGTAGGACCTATTACAGATTAATATACACCTGTAGACAGAGAATTTGAAGTGGTTTCATAGTGAATACTTTGCATACTTTTTAATGAAATTGCAGTCAAGGAATGGAACTGAATGGTCAAATGTAGTGAAGAGAAAGTATCAGGCAGTTGGCTTCCTTGAAAGTGGATAAGTCATGAGAATGAGATAAAATGTATCCCAGGTATTTATGGAAAACCCATGAAGAAATGACTGAATCTACAAGCATAATTTTCCAAAGTTGTCTGGTAACAGGCATGTTGCTAAAGGGCAGTTCAGATTTACTGCTGTTTAAATAAAGGACAAAGTGTGAGTGATAACAGGCCAATAAACCAAACTTCAATGGTCTGAAAATAATTGGATAAGAATTCTTGGAGATCATCTGATTGGATACAGAGGTGGCTAGCTGCTGATTCTGAGCCAATGGCTGCTCTGCAGGTTCAGTTCATAATACCAGACTGAAACTATATTTAGCGATACCCGATCAGGCTTGGAATGGCTAATCCTCTCCACCTCCACTCCTCTCTCAACAAGAAGATAGGCAATAAAAACATCCATCAATGCCCCTTTCCAGTGTGGAATGGAATTTCTAATTGGCACAGTCTTTGTAGGTGGCATCAAGGTATAGATCCATTCAGTAAGGCAGCCTAATCAGTGGGAAGTTGGGGGTGGGGGAGATGCCCAATACCTCAGTGAATTGCCTCCAAAACCAGTCCCATCTTGGGCACCCACTTGCTACACCACAATCTACATTTAAGAATGAAAGGAGGATCCCACTGAAATATGCAAAATTCTGACAAAGCTGGACAGACCTCATGCAAGGAGGATGTTTCCCTGGCTGGGGAATCTAGAACAAGGGATCATGATATCAGGATATGGAATAGATTATTAAAGATTGTGATCGTCATTCAGAGGTGATGAATTTGTGGAATTCTCTACTACTGTATAGGCTTAAGAAACAAATAGCTAGCTTTCTAGAGGTGTTGAAGGGGATGGGGAAAGCATATGAGTATAGCATTGCTATAAAGGATCAGCCAAGATCAGATTGAATGACAGAATAGGCTCAATTGACTGAATGGGGGTCTAGATTAGAGTGGTGCTGAAAAAGCTCAGCAGGTCAGGCAGCATCCAAGGAGCAGGAAAATCAACGTTTCAGGCAAAAGCCCTTCATCAATTACTTGAATGGCCTATGTCTGCTCCTATCTTCTTTGTTTCTATAGGAACTGGGGGCTTATCTAGAGCAGTTTAAAACTAATCAGACTGCAGTTAGTGTACTGTATGCAGTTCTGATTGCTAAGTTAGAGAAGGGATACTATGTACAGAAAAGATTGATGAGGATGTTGCCAAAATGCAGAAGAGTTGGATTGGCTGAGATTGTTTTCTTTGCTGCCTTAGATGCTAAGAGGGGGTCTGTTAACTTAGTTGGCAGGTTTTCAATGCAAAGTAACACCAAAGGCATGGGTTTAATTTCTGCTCTCGCTGCAGTTACATGAGGCACTTTCCTTTTCAATTTCTCCCTTTACCTGAGCAATGGTAGCCCTCAGGTTAAACTGCCACCAGTCATCTGTCTCTCTCTCTCTCTGATGACAATTTCAGGTTGAGGAAAATAATGAAAGGCTGAGATAGAATTAGTAGGAAGGACCCTAATTAAGTTACCAAAAAGAGCAATAACCAGCGAATAGTTTTCAAGTGATTAATAGCGGATGAGAGGTAAGGAGGTATCTTTACACCCAGAAGTTAGTGGAGATCTGGAGATCATTTCCTGAAAGGTGGTGAAGACCACTGCTCATAATTCCTTCAACAAACATTGAAATGTTTTAAGCAATTTAAACAAAAGGTTATGGACCAAGAGTCAAAAGATGGGATTAGACTGGACAGTTCTTTCTCAGCCAGTGCAAACACAACAGGCCAAATGGCCTCCTGCTGAGCTGTAAATTTTACTATATTTTTAGATACTTTTCGGCATAAAGAAAGTCCTTTGAGAAACCACCAATAAATGAGTTTTCTCTTCAAAATGAGGTCTATCAAAGAAAAGGGTTTTTCACACACAAAATGAAAGCACTATTGATTCACAAAAAGCAGTGTACCACATGTTTGCAGCATCTGACATGAACTTGTTGCAGCACAACATTAAATGTTTGAAATCATTTCAAATAACCAGTCAAAAATCTTGTGGTAATGAAGGACTGGCTTGTGACTGTGGCTTGATGTGAGAATTTATGTTGTCTAAATCATTGTCACTAAATATAGACCAAGATGTGATTTTCGATTTCATTGGAATAGTGAAACTGAGCTCAGAAGAAACATGGCAGGATGAGGTCTATCAGTGAGGTCTGTTCATTTTTGCAGCAGCAGCAGGAGCAGTGAGAGCGAGGACCGGGGGCTACCGGGAAGATAAATAAACCCTTTAAAAACTTAACCTGTGGGATCAGCGGCCTCCATTTTTACAGCAACAGTGGGAGCGATGAGAGTGAGGACCGGGAGCTGCTGGGAAGAGAAATTAATCCTTTAAAAACTTATCTTGTGAATAGGTGGAGCGCATGCTGAGCAGGAGCGAACATGGGACTGCTGAGGGAGTGAGGTAATATATTTGAGTGGTTGCTTTACCTGAAACACTACATAGGTAGTGTCTCCCAACCATCCTCCTCCTCTAACCAAACAAAAAGGTCTTTGCACTGATTCGGTAAGGTAGCTGCTTTTTTTTTCAATAGTCTCTTTGGGAATTCAGATCAATGGGAATGAATATTAGGGCAGTTGAACGCTCCTCCTATAGGATGTGGGATGTAAGGGTCATCACTAATGTTCCCACTGATCTCATCTGCGGGAAGTGCACCCAACTCCAGCTCCTTGGAAACCGCGTTATGGAACTGGAGCTGGAGCTGGATGAATTTTGGATCATTCGGGAGGTGGAGGCAGTAATAGAGAGGAATTACAGGGAGCAAGTCTCACCTCAGGTACAGGAAAAAGGTAGATAGGTTACAGTCAAGGGATGGCAGACAATGCAGGGATCACCTATGGCCGTTCCTCTCGCTAATAAGTATACTGCTTTGGATACTGTTGTGGGGAGTGAGGTAATCTACCAGGGGAAAGCCATAGTGACCAGGTCTTTGGCACTGAGCCTGGCTCTGTGGCTCAGAAGAGTAGAGGGGAGAATAGGAAAGCACTAGTGGTAGGAGACTCAATAGTTAGAGGGCTGGGCAGGAGGTTCTATGGTTGCGAACAGAACCCCCGGGGAGGTATGTTGTCTCCCAGGTACCAGGGTTCGGATGTCTCTGATCGAGTGGACAAGATTCAGAAGGGGGAAGTGAGCAGCCAGAAGTTGTGGTGTGCAGTGGCACCAATGACATAGCTAGGAGAAGGGATGAGGATCTAAATAGTGATCTCAGGGAGTTAGGTTGGAAACTAAAAAGCAGAGCGAGCAGAGCAATAATCTCAAGATTACTACCAGTGCCATGTTCTAGTGAGGCGTGGAACAGGGAGCGAGTGCAGCTAAATATGTGGCTACAGGCCTGGTGCAGGAGGGATCATTGGCCTGTACATGAAGGAAGGTTGCACTTAAAACGGAGGGGACCAATGTCCTGGGCAGGAGGTTTGCTAGAGCATTTTGGGAGCATTTTAATGAGTTTTGCAATGGGCTGGGAACCAGAGCTACAGATCAGAGAAGAGGGTAGTTGTGGAATGTGCAGAAATAGAATGCAGAGAATCTGTCAGGAAGGGCAAAGTTGATAGGGCAAAGGGATGGGTTAAAGTGTGTCTGTTCAATACAAGGACTGTCAGAAGTAAGAATGATGAACTTAGAGCAAGGATCAGTACTTGGAACTATGATGTTGTGGCCATAACGGAGACATGGATTTCACAGGGGCAGGATTGGTTGCTGGATGTCACAGGGTTCAGATCTTTTAAAAAGAACAAGGAGTGGGGGTAAAAGAGGAAGGGGAGTAGCATTGTTAATTAGAGAGTGCATCACAGCTGCAGAAAAGGAGGTTGTTGAGGAGGGTTTGTCTACTGTGTCAGTATGGGTGGAAGTCAGTAACACGAAAGGAACAGTCACTTTATTGAATGTTTTCCATACAGCCCCCCACAACAGCAGCAGTGAGATGGAGAATATATTGGACAGCAGATCTTGGAAAGGTGCAGAAGTAACAGAGTTGTTGTTTTGGGTGTCTTCAACTTCCCCAACATTGATTGGAACCTCCTTAAGTGTACATGGCCTTGAAGGAGCTGATTTGTCAGGTGTGTCCAGGAAGAATTCCTGACTCAGTATGTAGATAGGCTGACTAGGGGAAGGGCATAATGTATTTGGTATGGTGTCAGATCTCTCAATGGGAGAGCATTTTGGTGACAATGACCACAACTGCCTCACCTTTACTATAGCCATGGAGAGTGGTAGGAACAGACAGTATGGGAAAGTATTTAATTTTGAGAGGAGAAATTATACTGCTATTAGACGGAGCTGTGGAATATAAACTAGGGACAATTATTCTCCAGGAAATGCACAACAGAAATGTGGAGGTTGTTCAAGGAGCACTTGGTGTGAGTGTTGGATAACTTGTTCCACTAAGACAGGCAAGGAATGGTAAGATGAAGGAACCTTGGATGACAAGAGCAGAGGAGCTGCTCGTCAAAAGGAAGAAGGAAGCTTACTTAAGGTTGAGGAAGCAAATACCTGGCATAGCTTTAAAAGATTACAAAGTAGCTAGGAAAGAACTCAAAAATGGACTGAGCAGAGCCTACTGTGGAGAACCTTATCAAATGCCTTACTGAAATCCATATGCATTACATCCACTGCAGAGCTTAGTCCTTGGCAGGAAGGATTCAGGAAAACCCAAAGGTGATGATCTTTGGTTCCTCACTCTCCACAGGAGTAGTACCAGATGATTGGAGAGAGGCGAATGTTGTTCCTCTGTTCAAGAATGGAATAGTGAAATCCCTGGGAATTACAGACCACTCGGTCTTACGTCTGTGGTAAGCAAGGAACTGGGAAGGATTCTGAGAGATAGGATTGATAACTATTTGGAAAAACATAGTTTGATTAAAGATAGTCAGCATTGCTTTTTGAGGGGCAAGTCATGCCTCGCAATCCTTCTTGAGTATTTTGAGGATGTGATGAGATAAGTTGATGAAGGTTCAGCATTGGATGTGATGTATACGGATTTTAGTAGGGCATTTGATAAGGCTCCCCACAGTAGGCTCATTCAGGAAGTAAGGAGGTATAGGATACAAGGAAATTTGGCTGTCTGGATACAGAGTTGGCTGGCTAAAAAAGATAGCGAGTGGTAGCAGATGGAAAATATTCAGCCTGGAGATCGGTGCACAATGGTGTCCTGCAGGGATCTGTTCTTGGGCTTCTGCTCTTTGTAGTTTTTATAAGTGACTTGGATGAAGAAGTGGAAGGGTGGTTTAGTAAGGTCGGTGTGTTGTAAATAGTGTCGAAGACTGTTGCAGACTACAGCAAAACATTGGGAGAAAGTAAGGTCAAGCAACATCCGAGGAGCAGGAGAATTGACGTTTTGGGCACAAGCCCTATAGCAAGACATTGACAGGATGCAGAGCTGGGCCGAGAAGTGGCAAATGGAGTTCAACTTGGAAAAATGTGAAGTGATTAATTTTGGAAGATCACATTTGAATGCTGAATACAGGGTTAAAGACAGGATTCTTGGCAGTGTGGAGGAACAGTGGGATCTTGGGTTCCATGTACATCGATTCCTCAAAGTTCCCACCCAGGTTGAAAGGGTTGTTAAGAAGGTGTATAGTCATCAATCCTATCTCTCAGAATCCTTCCCAGTGCCTTGCTTACCACAGACGTAAGACCGAGTGGTCTGTAATTCCCACAGATTTCACTATTCCATTCTTGAACAGAGGAACAACATTCGCCTCCCTCCAATCATCTGGTACAGCTATTAACAGAGGGATTGAGTTTAAGAGCCATAAGGTTTTGCTGCAGCTCGATAAAACCCTGGTTAGACCACACTTGGAATATTGTGTCCAGTTCTGGTCACCTGGTTATAGAAGGATGTGGAAGATATAGAGAGGGCGCAGATGAGATGTACCCGGATGCTGTTGGATTGGAATGCTTGCCTTATGAAGAAAGGTTAAGTGAGTTATAGCTTTTCACCCTGGAGAGAAGAAGGAAGATAGGTGACTTGATAGAGGTGTACAAGGTAATGAGAGGCATAGGTGGAGTAGATAGCCAGTGCAGAAATGGCTGTAACAAGGTCTCATAATTTTAAGGTGATTGGAAGAAGGTATAAGGGGGGTGTCAGAGGTGGGTTCTTTACGCAGAGAGTGGTGGGTGCATGGAATGCACTGCCAGTGGTGGTGGCAGAGTCAGAGACATTTAAGCAACTGCTGGCCAAGCACTTGGATGGCAGCAAATTGAGGGGTATGTAGGTTAGGTTGATCTTAGATTAAGATAAATGCTCAGCACAACATCAAGAGCCAAAGGGCCTGTATTGTGCTGTATTGTTTTATGTTCCAAGTTCTATGAAACTGTAACTTAAGATTTTAAACATTTCGGTAAGGTGAAGTTTAACTCCAAACTTGGCAAGCAATTGTTGAGAGGGTAAATGGCAACAAAATGGTGCAACAGTGCACTTTCTAAGAAAGAATAATGGTCTCGACATACAGTTACACACAGGAGTGTGAATGTTAAGGCCAGAGGAACCCCTAGCACTGAGCCACTAGAATCATTAACTTCTAGATTGTATATCTAGCTGACAGCAAAGTGGAAGCTTGGACGACTGCAATGCCAACAGAGGTCCTCAGATAATTAAAGTAATTGAGAAGGAAGAGTGTATGGTTTAGAATATATGAAATAGGGTCAGGAGTTGGCCATTTAGTCCATCCAGGCCACACTCTGCCATTGAAATTGTGGCTGACTTTCTATTTCAACACAGTTCCCCTGTACTATTCCAGTATCCCTTGATGTTTTAATATTGAAAAACCTATCAAACTCTGTCTTGAACCAACTCAATGATTGGCCTTTCACAGAGATCTGAATTGAAAATTCAAAGATTCATTACCATTCTGAGAGAAGAAATTTGTCCATGTCCCAGCATAAATGCTCACCCTTGTATTCTAAGACTTTGTCCCTGCTCTGGATACCTCTCTTCCCAAGCTAGGGGAGACCATCCTGCCTTCAACTGTCCTATCAAACCCTGTAAGACTTTTGTACATTTGATTCTCATTATTCTCAATGCCAGAGAATAAAGGCCCAGTATATTTAATCTTTCCTTCTGGGACAATCCTTTCATTCAAAGTTTGGGAGAAGATTTGTAGCTTGGGTGCTCGTTGTTGTGGTTCTGTTCGCCGAGCTGGGAATTTGTGTTGCAGACGTTTTGTCCCCTGTCTAGGTGACATCCTCAGTGCTTGGGAGTCTCCTGTGAAGCGCTTCTGTGTTTTTCCTCCGGCATTTATAGTGGTTTTCTCTGCTGCTTCTGGTTGTCAGTTCCAGCTGTCCGCTGCAGTGGCCGGTATATTGGGTCCAGGTCGATGTGTTTGTTGATAGAGTCTGTGGATGAGTGCCATGCCTCTAGGAATTCCCTGGCTGTTCTCTGTTTGGCTTGTCCTATAATAGTAGTGTTGTCCCAGTCGAACTCATGTTTCTTGTCATCTGCGTGTGTGGCTACTAAGGATAGCTGGTCGTGTCGTTTCGTGGAATAGGTGAGTTGT
Source organism: Chiloscyllium plagiosum (assembly GCF_004010195.1). Lineage (NCBI taxonomy): Eukaryota > Metazoa > Chordata > Chondrichthyes > Orectolobiformes > Hemiscylliidae > Chiloscyllium > Chiloscyllium plagiosum. Next base: position 75,712,903 of record NC_057713.1, read on the forward strand.
TTTACACTCTTGTTTCTCTATTGAATAGGTGTCCAAAATGGAAAGGTGATTCATAAGTTGAGGGAAGATGGTCAATTGAATCTTCTTGGAGAAAAGGCTGAGAAACAAAAGTCAAAGTGCTGATCTTTAGAGGAAACTTAATTGTTATTATTCCTTCATGGGTTCTGTGTATAGCATTCGCTGCCCATTTCTAATTGCCTTTGAACTTCCTAGAGTATTCAGAGGTTGGTTAACAGTTAACCACATTACCATAGGTCTGGAGTCATGTGTAGAATATCATGGAACAGATAAGTTTTCGTGAAAGTCAATGGTCGTTTCAATACCAATATCATTAACCATAAAGACAATTACTAACATGAAATATGGTTGTTGTGCTATTGGACTTGCAATCAAAAGATATAGATTTAGATATGAACATGATACTTTGAGATAATAACAAAAACAAGTCTCAAAAAACTAGACAGGTCATACAGCATTTGTGAAGAGCAACAAAACTGATGACTCAGGTAGTGATCTTTCACAAATGACAATTTGAGAGTCTAAGTTCAATTTTTTTAAAGAAAAGCTGCTAACAGTCAAAATGACCCAGTCACAACTGGATTATCATTAAAACTCAATATATTCACATGTTTTTTAGTTTAGATTACAGTGTGGAAACAGGCCCTTCGGCCCAACAAGTCCACACCGACCCGCCGAAGCAAAACCCACCCCTACCCCTACATTTACCCCTTACCTAACACTACGGGCAATTTAGTATGGCCAATTCACCTGACCCTGCACATCTTTTGGATGGTGGGAGGAAACCGGAGCACCCGGAGGAAACCCACGCAGACACGGGGAGAACATGCAAACTCCACACAGTCAGTCGCCTGAGGCGGGAATTGAACCCGGGTCTCTGGCGCTGTGAGGCAGCAGTGCTAACCACTGTGCCACCGTGCCGCCCACATGTTCTTCTTTTGGAAAAGAAGTCTTTGTGTCCTTACCCATGCAGTCCCACATGAATGTGGTGAAGTGATGTAATGAGCCTTTCAGTTATAGGGACACCGGAAAAGAAATAAAAAGAATTAAACCTGACAGGCCACTCAACTGTGACAGTCAAAGACTCACCTCGCCCAGGACATTGCATTGGCAGATACACAGTTGCAGATGAAAACTTATTAAGAACCTTTGCTTACTTAACTGAATTAATATTGATTCGCATTTTATCCCACATTAAAAAAGGAATTGTTGACATACTTAATAAATAAATGCTCTGCAATGTTCCCTCTTTTTTTGGATTAGAGTGGTGCCGGAAAAATACAGCAGTTCAAGCAGCATCCGAGCTCCTCGGATGCTGCCTGAACTGCTGTGCTTTTCCAGCACCACTCTAATCCAGAATCTGGTTACCAGCATCTGCAGTCATTGTTTTTACCTCGTTGATTTTAACCCTACTGTGAATCCTATTGCAAGGATGCCTACTCATTTTCCTCCTCCTCCTCCTCATCCTGCTCCTTGGATGCTGCCTGAACTGCAGTGCTTTTCCGGCACCACTCTAATCTAGAATCTGGTTACCAGCATCTGCAGTCATTGTTTTTACCTCTTTTTTTGGCACTGTGTGGTATTTTATATGTCTGTCACTTTAAATGCTTTCATTGTTTTTACCTTTTTTTTTGGCACTGTGTGGTATTTTATATGTCTGTCACTTTAAATGCTTTAGCAAGTAGCCATGCTTGTATGGAACCATATATATACTGACTTGTGGAATTGTGCATTGTTGTGTAGCCACACAGGTTACAGGCAAAATTCTAGCCAGTATATTTCATAAGACCATAGGCTTAGGAACAGAAGTAGGCCATTTAATCTATCAAATCTCTCCCATTCAATGCTGATCTCAGAATCTTCAACTTCACTTTCCTGCCTGAACTCCATTGCCCTTGATACCCTTAAAGAAATCTGTCTGTCTCAGGCTTAAGTTTCCCAGTTTCAACAGCCCTCTGTGGTAAAGATTTCCACAGATACCCCACCCTCTGGGAGAGAAAAAAAATCTCCTCACCCCTGTCTTAAATAGATAATTCCAGACTCTGAGGTTATGCTCTCTGGTCCTAACATCTCCCACTGCATCCAGTCTCTCAAGCCACCTAAGGATTTTACATGTGTTTTCAATAAGGTGTCCACTTGTTCTCCTATGCCCCAACTTACTCAATCTTTTCTCATAGGAAAATCCTTCCATAGTCAGGATCAACTTAGTGAACGTCTCCTGGGCTGTCTCCAATGCCAGTATATCTTTCCTTTATTAAGGGCCCAAAACTTTTCACTGTATTTGAATTGTGGACTAAATAGTGCTTTGTATATTTTTACTAAGACTTTCCTATTTTAATAATTCATTCCCTTGAAATAAAAACTAACATTTTGTTTCCCAATTATCCACTGAACTTGGATGATAGTTTTTTTGTGATTCATACACTAGAATCCCAGATATCTCTGTGCTGCAGCCTTCTGCAGTGTTTCCCCATTTATATAATATTCATCTCCTTTAGACTTCTTCCCAGGGTTCATAACATCACAATTTTACATGTTGCATTCCATCTGTCAAGCTTTTGTCCACTTAAGCAACTATTTATATCCTTCTGTAAACTCCTCACTGTTTGCCTTCCCACCTAGTGTCGTGTCATCTGCAAACTTGCTGAAAATGCATTCACTTCTGTTATCCAGGTTGTTAATATATATTATGAGGAATTGTGGGCCCAGCACAGATCCCTGTGACAAACGACTAGTTACAGGCTACCAACCTGGTCCTAACTCTTTATCTTCAATTAGTTAACCAATTCACTATCCATGCAAATATGCCACATCTGACACCATGTGCTCTTACTTTATTACATAACCTTGTATATGGTAGCTTATTGAACACATTTTGGAAAATCAAATATATTACAACAACTGATTCCCCTTTGTCTTCCCTGCTTGTTACCTCCTCAAAGAGCTGCAATAGATTTGTCAGGCATGAGTTCTCCTTCATAATGTCATGCTAATACCATTGTGTGTTGCGTTTCTAAATGCTCTGCTATTGCATTTTTATAAAATACGCTGTCATTTTCCCAATGGCAGATGTTAAACTAACTGACTGACTATTATGTGTTTTTGTTTGTGAAAACAAAACAGATTTAGCAGATTATCGGATTTACTGCTAATCTTTGGCACATTTTTTAAAAAAGGTTAACTTCCCTGTTTAACCATGGTCAATTTAGTTTCTTCCTGAACTCTTCCTTTCTTACTGAGATGCATCTTTGATATGAGTCATGAACGTTTGTTTTAAATGTCTACCATTGTTCATACTTCATCTTTTCTGCTAAACCCCTATTTAATAAACTTGTTTTAGAAAATAACAATACAAAAGCCTACTTTAATCTCATACAGAGTACTGCCACATATCAGTTCAACAACTGTCAGCCCATCTTTGAACTGAAAACCACAAGCATTTAAATTGTCAGAAAAATAAATGGTTCTAATGCCTTAAAATTTTTCGCCAGGATTTACACAGGGTTTTGGAAATGGACTGGGAGGGCTGCTGAAACAGTGGGAACTCTTTGGATTTTCACAAAGTGGATCTTTAGCAGAAGCAGGAATGGCAATAGCCGATTGATGATCAGTTTACATCCTCACCAGCTATTACCCACATTGAGAGGTCACCCAGGCATGTGAGGAAAGTGGTAGGCAGCTTCCTGAGATTGTGGACTCTTCCTTTCTGGATACTACCCAGACCCAATGGTCTAGGGAGGAGCCCATCGGTAGGAAGGACCCCTACCACAATCAGGAGTACTATCTTGCTCGCCTCAGCACAGGAATGATAGTTCCCTGCAAAGGCATGGAGAGAAGTAGGCAACATTGCTTTCCCCTTGCAACCTTGCTCTAATGCTTACACTGCTGTGGATACTAGGCTGCCATCACTCGAAACAGGTTATCTGTCAGAGAGGCAGTTTGCTTCCTGCTGCTGTCCCACTGCACCCCCCCTCCCCCCAGTACACATTCAGAGAGTGCTTTTGGTTGTGATGTGGACCCATGTTGTGCCACTAAAACTCTAACCATCATATATGTGAATATATCTCCTAGGAATTAGGTTACACTTTTCAGTGATCTTCAGGAAGAGTTTCAGTGACTTGTTTAAATCTTCTTGCCCATTTTTTACTGATGAAGCTGTGTGTTGTACAAACATTTGCAGGAAAGACAGTTTTATATTACATCCCTGGGCATTGTGGGGCAATTTAGCTTGGCAATCCATCTAACCTGCACATGTTTCAACTCAAAATTTGTATGACTAAATTCTCAACACTGGAGGTTTGGAGCAGAATGTGCAATTACTCACTCTGTTAAAAATTCATTCATCCAGGACATTCCTGATGCAGGGCTTACACCTGAAGCATCGACTCTCCTGTTCATCGCATGCTGCTTGACGCTGCACTTTTCCAGTGCCACTCTGCTTCAGCACTTTTGTCTGCTATATATGGTGAGTTATTATTGATTAAATACCGAAACTTACATTCATTTTAATTATACATTTGTCACAAGGTCCTGTTTGTAGCACAACTGATTGCCGAGCACTCATTCCAAAAACGTTGGGTTTCTACATTTAACTAGACTTGTAAACACTCTAGAAGTGCTGTCCAAATTACTCTAACATAATTTGTGAGAATTGATAGTCTCAGTGTTATTGGATAAGATCTGGATTGTTTTATGTCCAGACGAGGTGGATTAGCCATGGTGAATGTAGGGTTACAGGGATCGGGTGGGTGTGGCAGGGACTGGATGGGATGCTCTTTGGAAGATCTGTGCTACTTAACTATGTGATCTGCCTGTATTGCTCACAAGACAACGCTTTTCACTGTGCCTCAGTACATGTGACATTAAATCAATTCAATTCAATTCAGTGCCAACTGAATGGACTGATTTACCTCTTTCTGCCATTAATTGTTAACAGTTAATAATGTCTCTACCTACACATGGCAAATCTATTATGCATTCTTCAACATCTTCATTGTTTGGATTCCTGATCAGTTTATTACTTGTTAATCCTTTCATGGCTTGAGGGCATCACATTTATTGCTCCTCCCTAATCACCCCTGTGAATGTATAAATCGAGTCATTATTAATGTTTGATTCAAATGTTATCTTTTTTTGATGTTAACATGTAGACATATAGTGGTCAGACCTTTCACTAAGGACCGTCAGCACATTTTTTGAGATCCTCCTGTACTTTCTAGACATAAGAATAGCTGATAACAACATCATAGAACGGTCACAGCACAGAAGGAAACCACTTGTCCAGTTATGAGTGTACCAGCTGTTTGCAGAGACAGAGTGCTCGATAAAATGTTTCTCCACTCTTCATCTCCTTGCATAGCTGCTTTTGGCAGTTAAGGAAGATGTAAAAGATGAGAATTATGCACAAGACAAAATGTCTCCTTAAGATGCAGGAACCTGATACTGGCAGTTGGTGCCTAAAGTTGACGCTAAGTAAAAATTCTTTCTTAGAAACAGGAGAATGATTTTCAATGTCAGTGCCTGGACGGTAACTTGGTACAGCTAAACCTTTGTCTAGTCTACAACCTGGCCAATGGAATATGCATTGGCATATATGTTACACTGATCTGCCCTGGCATGTTCCCTCCAAGCAGTGAATCCCAAAATTACATGCAGTGTTACTATGAAAGATATGACAGTCAAACTTAATCTCTCCCTCACTCACAACCATGCATGGGCACGTTTAAGCATATTATAGTGATCCCCAACAGGAATGACATTTGTTTTTTGTTCATGTCTGAGATCACTCTTGGCGTCCTTTCACTTCTCCAGTTGAGATCAGCTCAGTTAGCAGTGGTCTTCTCATCTCTATGATTAACTCCTATTTTGGGCTGATGTGAACTCCACTTTAAATTATGAAACCAAACTTTATCTTTGTTTTCAACATTCTTTACCAGTACAGCCATTGAGGGATCTGTTGGACAAAATATTTCTGTATACTTTGTTGCAGATTGCAATGAGCTTGGATATTTTTAAAGTTCTCAGATTCATAAAGTCCTCAAATGATTACTTTCCCTTTGCTTCTGATCAGAGGCAATGCTGTAATCCATAAAATAAATTCTCATCCTGAGGCTGCTGCACAGTTTGTCCAGGATTGTCTGATTTTGACTGTCGGAGAAATGGATGGAGCTAGATCAAAGCGGTGTTGAGTTGGGGTAAGATCAGACCTAACCCCAAATGCACAAGCTGCACACTCAGATAAACTTAAAAGGTTCATCCTTGGAGACTGTGAATAAGTGAGTGAATTAATGAATGAATAGGTGGAGTGGTGAATGAATGAATGGATAGTTGGATAAGGTGGTTGCATGTGCGATTGGGTAGATGGCTGCAGTGTGACTGTGGTAATGCCAGGGGAATTCCCCGGTACTAACTATTTGAAAAATCGTCTCCAAGGTCCTCCTCAACTGTCTCCTCACTGTGGCTGAGGAACTTCCCTCGAATCGGTGTGTGGTTTTTGAACATGATTTTCACTGTGCGATAGCTGCAGGAGAAATGCAGAGAAAAGAACCTAACCTTGCAGATGGTCTTCGATCTTACGTAGTCAATCGGGAAGCATTATAGAGCACCATTCTCAGCTTTGGTTGCAATATGGTGTTTGTCACCATCCTTCGCCTAATCTATAACAAAGTCATGGGGATGACAAATGTCTCCAACACTAACCCATGCCTCATTTTGACCAGTGCCAAGTAGGGCTGCATCATTGCCCCAACACTATTCTCGAACTATCTCACTGCAATGCTTCACCTCACTGCTGACAAGCTGGAGTGGAGCTAACTTACAGAACCAACGTGAAATTACACAACCACCACGCCTTTGAGCCAAAGTCAAAGTCACCCCAACCAGTGTCATTGAGCAGCAGTACGCAGATGATGCTTGTGTATGTGCAATCGCAGATGATGTACTCCAAACCATTGTCACCACCCTGAAAGAGTTTGAGAGCATGGGTCACACCCTGACATCCGCAAGATGAAAGTCTTCCACCAACCTGACCCAACATTGTGGAAAGAACAATCTGTTGTGGTTCCTGTCCTCCTGTAGGGCTCTGAGACATGGACTGTCTACAATAGATATCTCAAGGTGCTGGAGCCGTACCACCAATGGTGCCTGTGCAAGATCCTGCTAATCTGCTGGGAAGAAAGACATATCAACACCAGCGTCCTTGACCAGGACTTAATCCCCAGCATTAAGTTACTGACTACCATTGATTGACAGCAATGGGCTGGACACATTATCTGTATGACCGACATGAGATTCCCCAAGCTGTTGTTCTATTCTTAGCTCCAAAACAGCAGCTGAGCCCTAGGTGGATAGAGTGTTACCTCAAGGCCTCACTAGTGAAGTGTGGCATTCCCATGAACACCTGCCAAGGACCGTAAAAAACTCCAAAGTGTTGTTAATACAGTCCAGTCCATCACGAAAGCCAATCTTCTAGCCATTGACTGCTTCTATACTTCTCACTGTCTCAGAAAGGTAGCCAACATAATCAAAGACCCTTCCACCCTGGTTATAATCTCTTCCAACCTCTTCCATCAGGCAGATGATAAAAAAGCTTAAACACACGAACCAATAGACTCAAGTACACCTTCCTCCCCACTGTTATTAGGTTTCTGAATGGAGCTCACAAATTTTAAATGCAATGTTAATCTTGTTTTTTGTACACCTCTGCAGCTGTAATATTGTATTCCTCATTCTGTTCTATTACCTTCACACACTTTGTATAGTATGATTCACCTGTACTGCACACAAAATTAAACTTTTCACTGTACCGAGGTACATGACAATAATAAATCAAATCAGATCAAAAGACCCCTGGAGATCTCTGGCTCAAGACCATCCAAAGTGGAGGATGAGCATCTGGGAAGGTGTTGACCACCTTGAGATTTGCCGTCAGGAAAAAGCGGAAGCCAGGTGAAAACAGCGTAAGGAGAGCATCGCCACACAAATGCTCCGTCCACCCCTTCCCGCAACCATCTTCTGCCTCAAATAAAGCAAAACCTGCAGAAGCCATTTCACTCTATACAGCCACCAACAGACTCACTGAAAGTGGAAGAGAGTCATCCTCATCTGCAAGGGAACACCAGTCAATGAATGAATGAATTCAGTATGAGTGAAGTGGAGAGTGGTAAAAACAATGACTGCAGATGCTGGAAACCAGATTCTGGATCAGTGGTGCTGGAAGAGCACAGCAATTCAGGCAGCATCCGAGGACAGGCAAAATCGACGTTTCGGGCAAAAGCCCTTCATCAGGAATAAAGGCAGAGAGACTGAAGCGTGGAGAGATAAGCTAGAGGAGGGTAGGGGTGGGGAGAGAGTGGCATAGAGTACAATAGGTCAGTGGGGAAGGAGATGAAGGTGATAGGTCAGGGAGGAGAGGGTGGAGTGGATAGGTGGAAAACGAGCTGGGCAGGTCGGACAAGTCCGGACAGGTCAGGGATCGAGTTGCTGGAGGTTAGAAGCGAGGATGAGGTGGGGGAAGGGGAAATGAGGAAACTGTTAAAATCCACATTGATGCCCTGGGGTTGAAGTCGTTTTTACCTCATTCGGCCCATCGAGTTGTTCTACCATTCGGCCATGCCTGATATGTTTCTCAACCCCATTTTCTTGCCTTCCCCTTGTTGTCCTTGACCCCTTTGCCAGTCAAGAACATATCTATCTCCATCTTAAAGACACTCAAATACTTGGCCTCCACAGCCTTCTGCAGCAATGAGTTCCATACAGTTCCCACCCTCTGGCTGAAGAAATTTCTCCTCATCTCAGTTCTAAACTGTTTGGAGGTGGCGGAAATGTCGGCAGATGATTTGGTTTATGCGAAGGTTGGTAGGGTGGAAGGTGAGCACCAGGGGCGTTCTGTCCTTGTTGCGGTTGGAGGGGTTGGGTCTGAGGGCGGAGGTGCGGGATGTGGACGAGATGCGTTGGAGGGCATCTTTAACCACGTGGGAAGGGAAATTGCGGTCTCTAAAGAAGGAGGCCATCTGGTGTGTTCTATGGTGGAACTGCTCCCCCTGGACACAAAGGCACAAACCTCAATGTGAAGAGATTACCCTTTAGACCTGGATAAATTAGACCCTTTAGAAATGAGGAGAAATTTCTTCAGCCTGGAGTGATTAATCTGTGGAACGAATTGATACAGAATGTTGTGGAGGTCAAGTTATTGAGGGCACTTAAGAGACAAAGATATATAAATTCTCGATTAGCAAGGGGATCAAAGGTTACAAAGAGAAGGTGGGAGAATGTGGTTAGGAAACATATCAGCCATAATCAATGGGCTGAATGGTCTAATTCTGCTCCTATATTTTATGATCTTATGGTCTCATAGCTGGGTGACAAGGTGTAACCTGATCAGGGGCTTGTCAGGTGGTGGGGAGACAGTCACTTAAAGGAATAGAATCATAGACTCCCTACAGTGTGGAAGCAGGCCATTTGATCCATCAAGTTCCCACTGCCCCTCTGAAGAGTGTCCCACCCAGAACCACCCCATTTGCCCTATCCAAGTAACCCTCCACTTCCCATGAGCAACCCACCTAGCCTGCATATCCCTTTAACATGGCCAATCCATCTAATCTGCACGTTTTTGGACTGTGGGAAGAAATTGGAGCACCTAAGGAAACCCTTTCAGACATGACAGAATGTGTACACTCCACACAGACAGTCACCTGAGGGTTGTTTCAAACCAGGGTTCCTGGTGTTGTGAGACAGCAGTGCTAACCACTGTGCAACCATGTTGCCCAAATAGGCATGTGGTTGGGGCATGGTTGGGTCAGGGAGAAGTCGGGCCAGTTTGCTGGGAGGTAGGGCATCACTGGAGACAGTTGTTGAAAGGTTATGGGTGTAGTGGGCATGATTTGAGTTGTGGAGTTACACAGGAGTTAGACCAGATTGTAAATTGTGTAACATTTCCTGGTGAAATATCCCAATAAGTTATGCAGAATGGCCTCAAGTCTCCAATTCTAACTCAAAATCAAAGTTATTCACACATGGTCCTGGAGGACAAGGAAATTATCCACTGGATGTTGACGCTTCCTGAGTACTTCCCCCACAGGTCCATGCATCAGGACTTCTGCTCAGTCTTGACGCACAACTTGTGTCTTAGGTGTGGTTTTCTGATAATTGGGAGCCAGGGAGATTTGTTCCATTGTGTATCTATGTTAGAAGTGCATGCAAGAGGTTAATCTAATTCTTCTGAAAATATAATTTTGATGTTTTTTGTTAAAGATTATTGGCTGCTAGAATCTGACATTTTTTATTATGATTTCTTGCCTGCATCTTTTACGAGTAAATGCACAGGCTGACAGCAATTTAAACCAAGGCTAGTCTAAAACTCATGGCTACTGTGAAGGTTGCTGAATTTCAATTTCCAGCACTGAGGTTTTATCTCTGTAATCCACCTCCGGTACAGGTCTTTAGGATTTATTGATGAAATCAGTGTCCTCAGATTCTCAATCTCTTGGTTTTTCACTGCAGTTCATCATTCCTAAGTGTACAGCATGTCTGTTGAGGTCATACAGACTTTAGAACTAGGCTGCACTGAATTCTTTAATTTTCACTCCTATTTTGCCTGTGGAGGTACCTACTCTCGAAGAATACTGGCAAGTTGGCTCAGTGGTTAGCATTGCTGCCTCACTGCATCAGGGATCCGGATTTGATTCCACCCTCAGGTGATTGTGTGGAGTTTGCACATTCTCCCTCTGTTTACATGGGTTTCCTCTGGGTGCTCTGGTTTCCTCCCACAGTCCAAAGATGTGAAGGTTTGGCCATGCTAAATTTCCCATTGTGTCCAGGCATATGCAGGCTAGGTGAATTAGTCATGGGAAATACAGCATTACAGGGCAAGGTAATGGGGTGGAGCTGTGTGGGAAGCGGTTCAGAAGGTCAGTTTGGAGTCGATGGGCTGAATGGCCTGCTTACACACTGTAGGGATTCTACAGTGAATAGTGCGTCTGTTCAAGCCATTGTTCAGTGCTTTCTTGTTCTGCATGTCTGCAAAGGCGTCAGCTGATGTTTAAGTGAGAGCACCAGAATTCAAAATAGTAGGCAAAGTTATTCTGGGTTCTCAGTGTTGTAGGCAATGGTGTGAAGTGTGGTAGTATTGAGTAAGATATTCAATAAACCACATCTTGTATGCTTTTCCCAAGCTGTGTGGTAAGATTCTTGCCCGGCTGTAGTGAATTCCCAATTGATGTTTAATATTGCTTTTTAAATGTCTTCTTAATAACTCAACTTGCCAAAGGTTGTGATCTTACCAAAGTCACATGCTAACTAGTCATTGGGGAAATGAGCCTTGAAAATCAGAATGAGCTCTTGGCAGCTTCAATTCACCACCTCCACTGAATGACCTCTGTCTTGCTTACAGCCAAACTACAGAGCAAGACATGATGCACCAGTACCAGCCACATGTAACCTTCCACCAGAGACATTTGCACTCCACCTTCATGGAACCATTTGGCTTCCTCCAAAACAGTGGCACTCTGCCCTGTAAGGACAGACTGGTCTCGGAGGGCACACCAGTAACCAGGAGTGTACAGTTGCATTGGTTACGGGAACCGCACATGAAAAGGAACATATTCCACAGCAGCCCCCTTGCTACCTGTGTGAGCATTCACTTGGAGTCTAATCCCACACTTCAGTGTGCCATGCCCTGCCTTGTCATGCCTTGACCTGGCAATTGACATAGTCAGGCAAACAGGTTGATGGCTGTGCTGTGCTGTGCAATAGTTCTCAGTCAAGTGTGTGGATAGCTTGTTGTATGTCAGTATGTGACATCACTCTAGCTCCTGCACTATAGCCCTCATCAGTCACGTTAAGCACACAGGAACTGCAGCAAGCAGAGGAACATATCTGAAAGTATTAGGGGGTAATCATCAGTGAATTTTCATGGGGTCACTCATCAGTTCATGAATGCCCCAATACAAAAAGTCATAGGGAGCTTCCTATTCCTTTCCCAGTCTTTGGCTGCAATCAGAGGTCCAGTCAGGGTTGCATTGCACAACGGTTCCATGCGTTCATGCGCACGGGATAGGTCATGTTCGGTCCTTTGTTTCCTTAGGGGTCAGGCTAGATGGAGGGTGGGGGAGGAATTGTCATGGTCTGGGTGCGTGTATCGACCAGCCAGAGATTCGAGCAGCTAAGCTTGAGTGCTGACAGGTCATGTTACTCAAGGGTGTGAGCCACGGCTGTCCATTTGCCTCCATTCACAGAAAGTAAAGGGGAAAGGGGCTAAGGGAATAGGGGATATGAAGCTAGTATTCACTGCTTGGGCAATGTCTAGGGAAATTAATGTAATGGGCACCAAGAAAGGAGAAGGTGATGTTGGGAGTCTTAATAACACATTAACACTGAGGTTGAAAACCATAAGCAGAAGACCATTCACTGCCATTCCCATCGTGAAGCACATAGATGACATGCATTGTTGAGGTGAATGACTGTGAAGGGACTCACAATGGGATGGGGTAAGTGAGGGAGTGAGGTAGTACCTGCATCTGCAACCAATCACCAAGATTTCATAGGGAAACAATATTGCCCTCCATCTCATGACATATTGAACATGCAGGCATGTAGGTTGTCTTCCCCTTTGTCATCCTGCTGCTTTGACTATCTTGCTTGCACCTCCCTGTAACCACCACTGTTGGGGAGCTCTCTGAGATGCATCCTCCTGTGCACACAATAGTCCAACATGAGGTGATGACTACAGGGCAGAGGTAAGATGTGCCAATGCCATGTAGGCACATTGCTAACACTTTTCCCACATATTGTAGTTGGTGATCAATGTGCACTCTTAGAATCCTTAGTGAGAAGAAAGAAGCTATTTGACCAATCGAGTTTGCACTGACCTTCTGAACAGCACACCACCCAGGGTCAACACCCCTCCAACCTATCCTCATAACCTGCATTTACCAAGGCTAATTCACCTGACCTGCATATCCATGGACTGCTGGCAATTTAGCATGGCCAAGCTAAGTTACACATCTTTGGACTAAGAGAGGAAACTGGAACACTTGGAGGAACCCTGTACAGACACGAGGAGAATGTGCAAATTCCATGCAATCAGTTGCCCAAGGCTGGGTGCTGTGAGGCAGCAGTACTAATCACTGATCCATGGTGCCTGATTATTAGCCAAGGAATGATGCCACAAGACACTAAGAAGCATCACCAGCACAAACGAGACAGGAACTATCACATAAACAGTGAAACACAGGAGTTTATGAAATGTTGTAACTATTTATGTTCCATTGGTTGGAACCAAAATTTATAACATGACAAAGTATGGTGAAGAAACATTTCCATCCGTTTTCCAGCTGTCAACCCCACATGCCATTATTAAAGTTTTTTCATCTCCCTCCTGCCATGACTCACTGAGTTCCCCTACTCTGTACATGGAGCGAAGGGAGCTTATCACTTAAGGGTACTCATTGGTTTGAGACGTGGTTGGGTGGGTTTGGTCCCATGGGGACCTTTTTGTCAGGAAACACCAAGAATCTTCTTGTCAGAAGCAAGTGATCCCCCTCACTGGTCCGTCGATGGGAGGACAGGCAAATTGGAGGTGGAAGGCCCGACCACCTATTCAGTCTCCTGACTGGTAGTTGTTGAGGGTCCTTCGTGTGTTCTGACACTGGCCTCTCATCTGGGAGGAGTAAGGACCTGGACCATGCTCAAGCCTTCTCATCCCACTTTAGCCCTGCTTTTGGACTGAAGACTAATGTGTAGGTGAAGAAGTGCAAATGTCTGCTGCTCCCCTATGGACTTTGAGTGTGTAGTCACCAAACTGTCCCCACCAAACTGACAGATGGTTGCATGATGAGCTGCATTGCTGCAGTGTCTGAACAATGACAGACAGTGATCACCCCACATTCTCAGCAAAGAAGACCACACAGACTTGAACGACTGCCTGCTGCAATTGTACCTGTGAGCCTACATGATGTCTCTCTTCATCAAGACTGCCTAGTCTTTGGCGGTCCTTTGAGTGTCAGAGGTCTAAGGTGTTTCTGCTTCCCCCATCTACGGAGCAGTCCATAACTGAAATACAATGTGCACCTTTACAACTTCCACTGACATGTCATCATCTGTGCTGCTGGTACCCCCATCCAGGTAGATCAGGAAGGTTGAGGAACATCATCTGTGGGAGACTAGGTGGTCCTTGGCAAGATCAGTCCATCTCTCAGAATAAGTCATAGTATTCATTGTCTGGTTAATGGGATTGTTGCAGTGGTATGGCAAACATTACTTACTCTGGTATCGGGGCATTGATGTTTACACCACCATCGGAGCAGTCATGGTCTTCCTCCACAAGGAAAAGAATCCTTTCCTCAAACACAGTGAGGAAATGGATATCTGACCCCCCCCCCCCCTACCTTTGCAGCATCCCACACATCCATTAATGAGAGAAATGGAGGCAAATGGGTAATAAACAAATGATGGGGCCAGTGTATATAGGGGAAATGTATTGGGGTCTTCCAAGGAGTGAAGTGCAGAGGTCAGGTGGGATTCAAGGTGTGGGAGGATGCAAGTGACCTTCAATTCATCAAATTTGGGGATAAAGTGGTAAAGATCTTTCATTAATTAAGTGGCACTCTAGGTTTAGGTGCCATTGACTGTAAAACACATCTATTCAAATGTTCCTGATGGTTCTTTCAACACTGCAGTCTCAGAGCTAATGCTGCACTGGCACACCCTTTTGGTCACAGCTGTTACAGAGTGTACAATCCAGTCATCACAAAGCAAACAAATGACAGAGAGTGAGGGAAGGTGTTTCATGCAGCGCAAGAGCGCAAGAGTGTCAGACAGCAAGCATTGATAGCAGGTGACTTAGATAAGTGTGAAACAATGGAAAACATAGTACTGACTTAACTTGATAGAGTGCTGGACATCATTGACCTACTTCCTGCACTGTTCTCCAACTCTTCAACCAGTCCTCCTCTCCCTGAAGATGGTACTGAACCAGGGAGTGATCTCTGAGCAGGCTGCTTGGGTCTGGTGGTATGGCGTCCTCTGATGGTCCTCCAGGATTTGGACCCCCACCCCTCAACCATCGCATCCTCAAAGAATTCCAGATCCCTCTCAGACAAGAGTGGCATCAGCCTTCCCTCCTCTGCCATCTCCCCTTACTCCTTCCACCAGCACATTGTTTCAGACACACAGCAAGATTTAGAAGATACTGTTCTTAGGGAGGATGTTGGCTAAGTGGTGAAAAGCTCCAGGAGTGGGTGTGGTAAGTTGGGATGGAAATGAGATATCTTCTCACTGCATGGGCTCAAAAGGCAATTAATACTGTAAGTTTGGCAAGACACAATGAAAAATTATCTTGGCCTCTTGGCCTCCAACTGGGCATAATTCACACTTTAACAAAAAAAGCATAAGAATCAGCTCACCTTCATTTTTCCTGACCCAAAACAAAACTAAGTCCTTGTAAACTAACACCCACTCCCCATTACAATCAGAGCCTTGGACCTGACATTTGATTGTGTTTTCAATTGAAGCGCTTTACTCTTTATTGAGTCTTTCACCATTATCCTGCTAAAAGCATACAGTACTGCGGCAACCTTGAGAAGTAGATAAATTAGAGTCATAGTGTCATAGAGATGTACAGCATGGAAACAGATCGTTCGGTCCAACCTGCACGCCGACCAGATATCCCAACCCAATCTAGTCCCACCTGCCAGCACCCGGCCCATATCCCTCCAAACCCTTCCTATTCATATACCCATCCAAATGTCTCTTAAATGTTGCAATTGTACCAACCTCCACC
>NC_057713.1:75728921-75866923 GCF_004010195.1 Chiloscyllium plagiosum
ACCAATAAAGAACGTATAACGAAGGCATACCAAATGCCTTCTTCACTATCCTATCTACCTGCAACTCCACTTTCAAGGAACTATGAACCTGCGCTCCAAGGTCTCTTTGTTCAGCAACACTCCCTAGGACCTTACCATTAAGAGTATATGTCCTGCTAAGATTTGCTTTCCCAAAATGCAGCACCTTGCATTTATCTAAATTAAATTCTATCTGCCACTTCTCAGCTCATTGGCCCATCTGGTCCAGATCCTGTTGTAATCTGAGGTAACCCTCTTCGCTGTCCTCTACACCTCCAATTTTGGTGTCATCTGCAAACTTACTAACTGTACCTCTTATGCTCACATCCAAATCTACAAAAAGTAGAGGACCCAGCACCGATCCTTGTGGCACTCCACTGGTCAACTTGTTCATTGTTAGCATTACATTTACTGAAGGCTCCTTTTCTCTGTAATTTGGATGGAGGTTGTGGTTTGGTTGTATTTGTGGTTGTGATTTCTCCCAATGTCGTAATGATCCATTCCAGAGAATGTCCTGTTATTTGTCTACGATCAGTAATGCTTGAAACATTGATTCTCCTCCTCCTCGGATGCTGCCTGACCTGCTGTGCTTTTCCAGCACCACACTCTCAACTATTTGTATCAATAGACATGGATAAGAGAGCAGAATGGGAGATAATTAATGAGTTAGTGAGATATTTTCCCTGAAAACTTCACGACTGTTTGGCATAAAGCCCTTAATTCCCTAATATTCTTTCACAGGCAACACTGTTAGTAAATGTATGTTCAAAGGTTAATGAGGGTAAGCTATTTCCAGAATTGAATCTCAATAACTCTCAGACATTTTAAAAGTTGTTGATACTTAGCAAACTTTTAATTCACAGAGTGAAACTATTCACGGTCATTTTGAGGATGCACTAAGAACAACTTTTTCAGTCTTTACTCACATGATGTTACTTAGTACTGAAGAATTATTTATCATTACGTGCTTTTATCTAGTAGACTGACCTGTATTTCTTTGAGTCATGCTAATGCTAGGAGAACCCTCTCAGCCCATACAGGCTAGTGGGAGAACAATGGGCAATTTAAGGCAAATTATCCCATGAGCCCCATCTCTTAGTGGAACAAAGAGCAGAAAGAACGTTGAAATAATTCTCAATTGATAATGAAGGAACTGCCTGCCTATAGATGGCACTGCCTCAATGTAACAAGAAGTCCTTCAATGACAAAATAAAAAGAGTTTAATTTGTTTTGAAATTATTCTCCCTTCTCTGTGGCATCCCCACTCCTTCACACTCTTGGTGGCATCTATCTCTCATCCACTATCCCTGCAGCGTCTTGTCCCAGCCTTCCCATAACTCCCAGGGAAGAAAAGTAGGCATGCTTCCCATTCCAACTCCTGAAGCAGGCTTCCCCCAAGCCCCATTTCCAGCCCAGGCCTCCCATCAACCATCCTCCTCCACTTCTCGTGCAGACCTCCCAACACTTCTCCTCTCATTCTCAACCCCAGCCTGTCTATCCTTCCAGAGTCCCAGACCCCACCTCATCATGCCCCTACCCAATCCTTGTCATTGGCGTGTGTGCTGATAATGACGTCAATGGGCATGAAGTAGCTGATGCTTCCACGATGCTTGCAATGGTCTGTTTTACTGCATTCAGATGATGTGTCACTGTTTGCATTTGCACATGCGCAATAGCCTTTTTGCAATATGGATAATCACTCAGAAATATAATCTTCTACTTACACTCAATGTAGAAGTGTTATAAACATGCAAATTTGGAAACCATTTAAACGTTACTTGCCAGTGAAGACTTATGTATAAGAGGAACACTCAGAATGGCAAAACTGGTTTCAATTTAGTGAAGTTCTGCAGAGATTGGGCACCTTCGTTCATTAGATTGGAACCTGGAAAGTGTGTCAACTGAAAATAAATGTGTTCCAGGAGGTTTCATCAGATGGCTTGTCCCCGGACTCCAGTCATTAGCCAGCCAACACATCCAAAGATGTGCAGGTTAGGTGAATTAGCCATGCTAAATTGCCCATAGTGTTCAGGGATGTGTAGTTTAGAGTCACAGAATCATAGAGATGTACAGCATGGAAACAGACCATTTGGTCCAACTTGTTCCTAACCTAATCTAGTCTCACCTGCCAGCATCCAGTCCATATCCCTCCAAACCCTTCCTATTCCTATACCCATCCAGATGCCTTTTAAATGTTGCAATTGTACCAGCCTACCACTTCCTCTGGAAGCTCATTCCATACATGCACCATCCTCTGCATGCAAAAGTTGCCCCTTATGTTTCTTTTATATCTTTTCCCTCTCACCCTAAACCTATGCCCTCTAGTTCTGGACTCCTCATCCCAGGGAAAAGACTGTCTATTTATCTTATCCATGTCCTTCATGGTTTTATAAACTTGTGTAAGGTCACCTTTCAGCCTCTGACATTCCAGGAAAAATAGCTCCAGCCTGTTCAGCCTCTACCTATAGTCAAATCCTCCAACCCTGGCAAAATCCTTGTAAATCTTTTCTGAACCCTTTTAAGTTTCACAACATACTTCCAATAGGAAGGTGACCAGAAAGCATTAGTCAGGATAAATGTAGAGAAATAGGGTAGGGGAATGTGTTTGGATGGATTGGTCTTCGGAGAGTTGGTATGGACTTGTTGGGCCAGATAGCGCGTGTCCGTACTAAAGGGATTCTATGATGCTTCTGTGATCCATCCTTATGATGCACTGTGTTTCCATTAGGAAAGCAGGAAATGTCTTTAACCAATTGGATGGTGCTTGAATGTCAGCCAAATAACACTTAGCATCCATTCTTAACTTTTTCAGTATTCTTTCATGAGCTGTGGGTGTTTGCTGGCTGGTCCAATATTTGTTGTCCATCCCTAATTGTCCTTGAACTCAATGGCTTGCTCAGCCATTTCAGAGGGCAGTTAAAAATCACCCTGTTGCTGAGTCTGGAGTTACATTAAGGCCTGACTATGTAAAGCCGACAGATTTTTTTCACTAAAGGACATTAGTGAACCAGATTTTTTAATGACTATCAACATTAGTTTCATTATTAAATCGAGCTTTATCTTCCAGTTTTGCTAATGAAATCAAAGTCACCTCCTCCTTATGAAATTCATTCCCATGTAGTCTAAAAGTCTGTATCTCAGTATTCTCCTTAATAACATTGTTTTTATCCTGTGTTATAAGTGACAAAAAATATTCACTTAGTATCTCTCCTAACAATTTGGACTCAACACGCAACTTCCCACTACTCTCTGTGACTGGACCTAATCTAACTCTAATCATTCTTTTATACCAATAGAAAGCTTTAGGGTTTTCCTTGATCCTATCTGCCAAAGACTTCTCATGTCCTCTCCTGGCTCTTTTTAGCTCTCACTTTAGGTCCTTCCTGGCTAACTTATAACTCTCAAGTGCCTTAATGAGTCTTCATGTCTCATCTTTACATTAGCCTCCTTCTTCCTCTTGACTAGAGATTTGACTTCTTTCCTAAACCAAATTTCCCGCACTCGACCTCTTTCTCCCTGCTTGACAAATACATGTTTATCAAGGAAATACGGTAACTGTTCCTTGAAAAATCTCCACACTTTAAGTGACCAACCCTTGCATTTTCCTTCCCCACGCTATGCATCCTGCCTAATTGCATCATAATTGCCTTTCCCCCAGCAATGACTCTTGCCCTGCATTAATTATCTATCCCTTTCCATTGCTACTGATCAAGGTGTTCAGGATCTAAAGGACAGAGCTGTTAGACTGGTCTGCAGGAGGCTGTGAGGGAACTAACATAGGGGAGAAACACACTTGACCTCATCCTTATCAATGCAAAAGATCAGGCTAACATTAAGAAACAGTTGGAGATAGTGGATGCTACAAAGAACTGAAGAATTATATTCCAGAACTTGCCATCCCGTAGCCAAGCTGTCCTAGTCCAACTAGAATACCAGCACTTGCCCGGCAATATGAAAAGTTGCCCAAGTATGAATGAATGAATGATTTATTGTCACATGTATCTAGGGAAATACATTGAAATGTGCTCAGTTGCCACAATCCAGCCTATTTTGAGGTACAAAAGAATAAGAGGAAAGTACTTTAATAGAGTTCATCTTCATTGACCAGGATCCCAAACATGGCTTCAGTACTTTCACAAGGCCCACGTTCTGGGCTTACCACAGCCAGAAGTTCATGCTCCACCATCGCTGCAGCCGATGTTCCTCTGTCTTTCCAGGAATCCCCGCATCAGGCCTAGGAGTCACTGCTGACATTGTTCCAGCTTCCCATTGCAGTGGGTCACACCTCTCTTGATGGTTTCTCACATTCCTCTCTCCCATAGATATGTCCTGTACACACAAAAAAGCAAGCAAATCCAACATAGTCAATTACTGCCCTTCAGTCTACTCTTGATCATCAGTAAAATGACAGAAGGAGCCACCAACGAGTATTATCAAGCAGTCCTTTCTCAGCAATAATCTCTGCACTGATGCTCAGTTTCTGTCACAACCAATCAGTTCTTGATCTTGTCACAGTCTTATTTCAATCATAGACAAAAGAGTTGAACTTCACAGGTGAGGCGAGAGTGTCTCTCCTTGATATCAAGGTTGCATTTGACCAAATGTGATCAAGGAGCCCTACCAACCCTGAAGATCATGGGGAATACATTTTACTGGTTGGAGTCATGCTTGGCACAAAGAAAGATAGATGTAGTTGTTGGAGGTCAATCATCTAAGCTCAAGAACATCACTTAAGAGGTTTTCAGTGGAGTATCCTTGATCCAACCATCTTCAGCTGATTCGTTAATAACCTTCCCTCCATTATAAGGTCAGAATTGGAAATCCTTATCAATGATAACAAGGCATTCAGTACCATCTGCTATTCCTCAGATACTGAAGCATCCCTTGACCAAATGCAGCAAGACTTGGACAATATCCAGATCTGCACTAAAAATAACAACATCCTGACACTCACAAGAATCTAAGTTGAACTGTCCAATAAATACTGCAGTGACTACATGAACAGTCACTCACCCCTGGTACCCAACCATTAGGCACAATCAACAGTGTGGTTCAATGCTTTCCACTTGTCTGGATGAGTGTAGTTCCAATAAATTCAAGTGGTTTGACACCATCCAGGACAAAGAAGCCACCATGATTGGTGCCACATCACAAACATTCATACTCTCCACCACTGGTGCTCAGTAGCAGCAGTGCATACTATCGCCAAGATGTACTGCTGAAATTCACCACAAATACTTCTTAAACAATACCTACCAATCACATGATCACTTCCATCAAGAATGACAGGGGCAGCAGATATGTGTGAAAACCATCACCTGCAGGTTTCCCTCCAAGCCACTCACTATCCTGACTTCGAAAGACATTGATGTTCCTTCAATGTCATTTGGTTAAAATTCTGGAACTCTGTCTTTAACAGAATTGTGGATCATTGTACAACAAATAGTTTGCAGCACACCACTATCTTCTCAAGGACAACTAGTGATGGGCAATAAATACTAGCCCAGTCAATGATGCACACATTGCAGAAGTTTACAAACATTAATGGAAAAGCATCACTCAGAAAAGCCAGAGAAACTTGTTAAAATCATTCGTAGGATGAGGGCATTATTGGCTAGGTAGTGCTTATTGTTCATTCTTAATTGTTCAGAGTGCACTTAAGAGTCAATCAGATTGCTGTGTGTTTGGAGTCACATGAAGGCCAAACCTGGTAAGAATGGCAGTTTCCTTCCCTAAAGGATACCAGTGAACCACGTCAGTTTTTCTCTGCAATTGACAATGGATTCATGGCCATTATTGGACTTTTGACTCCAGATTATTACTGAATTCAAATTTCATTACCTGCCATGGTGAGATTCCAACCTTGGAACCCAAGAACATTACTGATCTGAAAATGTGTTGCTGGAAAAGCGCAGCAGGTCAGGCAGCATCCAAGGAGCAGGAGAATTGATGTTTCAGGCATAAGCCTTTCTTCAGGAATCATGAAGAAGGGCTCATGCCCGAAACATCGATTCTCCTGCTCCTTGGATGCTGCCTGACCTGCTGCGCTTTTCCAGCAACACATTTCCAGCTCTGATCTCCAGCATCTGCAGTCCTCACTTTCACCCAAGAACATTACCAGAGTCTCTGGATTAATAGTCCAGTGATAATACAACTAGGCCACTGCCTTCCCTCATGATCGCCATTCATAGCAAAGGCTGCCTATTCTCCAGGGACTATCAAGAGCTTAACTCCTGATCTCTCATCAACTGGGACTAAACTTAATTGGTAAAGATCCTATTGCTAATTTCCCATTACCATCTGATCTCTTAATTGCTGCTCAACTCAGTTTCTATCCAGGTAGCCCATTTGTCGGTTACCAACAACTGTGCTCCTCATTTACCATGTTACTTTTCCAGCTACCAGGAGAGGTTTGGCTTTTCACAAACACAAAACTTCTCTCCTCAGTATTATGCTTGCTCTATCACCCAATGACAAAGCCTGCCAAATACACTGCAACTTTCTCAGAGAGGTTCCCCAGGGCTAACCCATTCCCCTGCCTAGAACTTTTAACGTTCACTCCCATCTACTGTCATAGACACCACTACTGATGGAAGCCAGATTGACATTTATTTTGTCAATGTAACACTTTCAGGGGTTGAGCTTTGGGGTAAATTAGAAACAAGATTTATGTGCTCAGTGTTTTTAGTGGTAATGCTCCAGTTGTAAAGCTGTCACTATGGTAGTTCAATTACTGTAATATTACCATACATCTTAGCTCGGGAAGTTGAAGCCTTACAAAGCAAGCCTCTCCAGGGATAAAGGAACTTCTCAGGATTTGCTGATGCTTTCAGTGTTAACGGCAGTACCGTACAAGTGTTAAATATTTAACCTGAGCTCTGTTCTCTCTACATAGCCCAGGTGGTTTGGAGACATTTGTGCTGACCTTTTTGACAAAAGCCCATGTCAGAAAACTGAAATATGCTATGCAGAAACAGTAAAGAAATCTCAATATTAAACAATAGAAATGAAAAGCAGATTTTATATCTTTGTACTAAGTGCATATTCCTCCTTTAGAAAGGTCAAATTAGAGCAAATGAGGTATTAAAGTAACAAAGTTAAATAAATCATCTGTATTATACTTATAATCAGAAAAGGCTATTTAAGCAACTACTTCTATTTCATAATACCCAATATTACACTATTTTCTGTAAATCCGCGTGTATTAATGGGAAACATTTAAAAGTTCTTTAATTTGCTCGAACTCAGTAGAATACGTTCTGATTCTTTGCTACATATAATAAGCAGATTAATTTGCTGCTTCCGTGGTTCAACATGGGAAGATCATCCACAGAATGGCTTCTACATTTCTTTGGGGGTTGACGAATCCATTACAATTAATAATGTTCGACTGCTTCTGGAGACCGGACACTTCCAATAAAAATTCAATTTTGAGTCAATAAATTGAATGGCCTGTTTCTCACTGTGAAGAAATTACTCTTGGTAATAGAAAACAATCTCCCATTATGGCTGCACAAATGACTTTATTTACTCTGTGGATTATACTGATCTCTCAAACCCACAACCAGTGGTATAACATCTTTTTTGGGAATATAGTCTCACCCATCAGTAATAGGTCTTCAACAAGCTTACTGCAGTCACCTAAAAGTCTGTGAATAGAATTATTCCATTTGGTTTGCTTTTTCACTCCCACTGCCGCTGAACATTAAGGACTTTCAAGACATTTTTTGGATATAAAGGCTTTCAAATTGACAAAGTAACATTGGAAGCATTACTTGATCTATGCTCAATCTGAAAATAGACTAATTAGTGCATGTTGTGCCTTTTATTTTGTAGTGTCATAAGAGGGGATTGCTAAGTGTGATGCTGGGCGAAACAAATTTACAATGTTTTCTTCACTAGGAGCAGCCATTAATCTGTCAAAGCATATAGTCATTTTTTTTTGTATTTTCCCTGTCTTGTCATTCTGCTAGCAATGTTTGTTCTCAAATTTTTGAGTTCAGTCACATATTCCTATATCACATCATTATATGACAAGAGGGAGTTGGTGGTGCAATGGTAATGTTATTGGGCTCGTAATCCAGAAACCCAGATTAATTTTACCATGTCTTCTCGTGGAGTTTATAATCAATTGGCTAAAGGTGGAAGTTAAAGCTAGCATCAATAATTGTGACCATGGAACTATTGTCAATTGATGGAAAATTTGATTGATGTTCTAAAGCAACTCATATGAGTTTGACCCTGTGATCTAAATGAACAACATGAAATCTCTTGTAGTGGAGTAGGAATGCCTAAGTCGCAAAAACATCATACTAATATCAGCAGTCCCATGCTATCGGACTCCAGCAGGATAGAGTAACCTGCACTGAAGAGATGTATTACAAGGACCTGTATTTTGTTTTGCTGTATAATTGTAAAGAAAGGCAGTGTACATTTAAGACAGCTAGTTGCCATCACAACGTGTAACACACTATTATAAAAGGTCACCAATTACTATCTGTTCATTCGTAGCTGGCAGCTATGAATACAACTTAGCAGAGGTAATGCCCCTATCTCTGGGTCAGATGACCTGACTTCAACTCTACTTGCGCCACATATGGATCATAAATTGTCTGAGGAAATTGTTTCAAATATCTATATGGAGAGACTAAGAGAGTCTGGAGGTGTAGTGGTACTGTCTGTACCTTTGGACTAGATGGTATGGTTTTAAGTGAGTTTTAACTTAAAAATAGATTGGTGGGGAGAGTGGGATCCTCAACAGCAGGGAGGCAAATGTGAGGCTGGAAGGAGATGCAGTAATTAAAAATACTAAGTTGAAGAGACAGTTCAGGCTGGAACATGACAGGGAGAAAGGAATGCCTGTTGGATTAAATTGCATCTATTTCAATGCAAGTAGGCTGATAGGTAAGGCCAATGAACTCAGGGTGTGGATAGGTACATGGGACTGGGATGTTATAGCCATTACAGAAACATGGCTAAGTGAGGGACAGGACTGGCAGCTTAATATGTCAGGGTACTACTGCTTTTGGTGGGACAGAGGTGGTAGAAGGAGAGGAGGGGGAGTTGCATTTTTGATTAAGGCAAGTATCACAGCATTAGTGACATGATGAAATAACTGAGAGATCATCCAGCGAGGCATTGTGGGTAGAACTAAGAAATAGAAGGGGATGGTGACACTATTGGGGTTGTATGACAGGGCCCTAAATAGTCAATGGGAATTAGAGGAACAAAAATGCAGAGGGACTTGCAAGAGCATAGATTATCACAGGAGGGGATTTTAATTTTCCTAGCATAGACTGGGACTGCCATAGTGTTCAGGGCTTAGATGGGTTGGAATTTGTTAAGTGCATTCAGAAAAGTTTTCTCAAGCAGTATATAGAGGGTTCTACTTCAGAAAGGGCGAAACTTGACCTACCATTGGGAAATAGGGCTGGTCAGGTGACTGAGGCAATAGTTGGGGAGCACTTTGGGACTGGTGACCAGAGATTTATTAATTTCTAAATGGTTATGGAGAGGGACAAAACTGGTCCACAGGTTCCAGCTCTAAATTGGGGCAAGGCTTTCAGTGTAGAAGAAGTCTGGTCAAGTAGAGGGATCTTATGCTAAAAGTGACAGCCATTCTTTTTACAGACGAAAATCTTGCACATAATGGACCTGGGCAACCATCTGCAATAAGCAAGAGCAGTAATCTCAATTGTTAAACACAGCAGGTGGAAGAGATGTGAGGGAAGTCTTGTAATTTCACTCAAGGGGGTTCTTGTTGTGCGTTGGTAGTGTCCCTCCTTCTGAGCTGGAGGTCTGGGTTCAAATCTCACCTGCTCCAGAGATGATTAGTAACATCTCTATACAGGTTGATTAGAAAATACCTGTAATCTCACTCAACTGAAATATTGGGACAGACGCTATGTAATGACCTGCTACTGTAATTGCTTTGGAAAACAAATGGTAATTTCCCAAAGAGAAATTAGTTTTGTGACACTAATACCATGATCTGCAGCAGCCCATGATGAAAGGTTTATAGGATATTTGGAACACTCTTGGGGATTAATAGAGATCAGTAAGTCAGTTGAGTCTGTTCGCCAAGAAAGCAATATCCTGAACTCTAGTCATACATGAAAACAGCAGAGACTTTTGATTTCTAACTCCAAAGCTTCCTCAAAAACCTTTATAGGTGGAAGTAACCCTCCAGGCTCAGGTTGAGGGGATGATATATTGATTCTGAGAAGAGGGAAGCCTCTGACCAAAGAGTGCTGTATATTAGTTGAGCAGTCATCCATAACCTGCGCCTGAGCAATATTTAGAAATGTTAAGAAGACACAATGAAAAATAAAACTAAAAAAAGTTTCAAGAAGAATACAAAGTAACAAAAATGTATGACTCTTGGCCATAAGCTTCCAATAATATTGAAGTCGAGAGTGTGATGCTAGAAAAGCACAGCAGGTCAGGCAGCACCCAAGGAGCAGGAGAATTTATGTTTCGGGCATAAGCCCTTCATCAGGAATGAGGCTTGTGGGCCGGGGGAGCTGAGACACGATTCTCTTGCTCCTTGGATGCTGCATGACCTGATGTGCTTTTCCAGCACCACATTCTCGACTCTGATTTCCAGCATCTGCAGTCTTCACTTTCTCCCAATAATATTTTATGCTCTTTTTACTGATTGAAAAATATTGATGAATTTTGTGATTTTAATTAAATTTTATATTGAAATGGGTGGAAAAAAAACAAGCTATATGGAATGTATTTTCAGAACACTCAGGTTTTTATTTAAATTAGGTGGATCATCCTCGATATTACAGAAATTGTGCAGCTGCAATACAATCAGAGATTACTGCAAGTCTCTCAAATGACATTGCATCACAATGTGATCCTGCTATTCCCATTCCATGTTTAAGTTTCTCCATTTCACAATTCGAGCTTTGTTTCCTCCTTGGAATAAGTCTGATGCCTAGACTTTTCTGAAGAACAGAATTGCACAGGCAATGCAAAATGACTAGAATTTAAAAGGTCCAGTGGAAGCAGATAGTCAGGAGAGTCAGGTCTATCTTCCCTATCTAGCCAATTTCTTGCTCAGCTTTATTACACATATGAACAAGCACCTATTGCAGTCATATTCCACTTTTTTTGTGGTCATGTTCTATGCTGAGATATGCTAGGATATTATTAAGTATCTGTTTATTCCTGAATCAGCTTACCTTTGTTTGAAGGGAGTGTAGGAATCCTTGAGCCAGAGGCTAAAATGTTAAAATAGGATGTACATAACAACTTGAAAGAAATGCATTAAAACCTGTAGTATAACAACAGTCAAAGGGACTTTACTTCAGAGCATTAAAATATAGTGTAGAACATGATCTAGACCACAAAATTTAATTAATCTAAACCGAAGTGGATTGAGGAAAGAGCTCTTGAAGCACAATAAATTAATAGAGTTATTTCAGGACAACCTCTGGAGATTGGAAACAGATTAAGAGGCTGTACTTGATCTCGATTTTAAGCAGAGACTAAGATGGTAGAAGATTTGAGCACCAGACAGTACAATCTGATTAAATTTGATACGATGCTGGGATTGGAGCAAGGACAATAATATCTCTATATCAGATTAGGAGGGCTGATTATAAAGCAGCCTAGAAGGCTAAACTGTGGGGGATTAAATTAATGAATGACACTATCAAAATATCAAGGGTTTTTAATGGAGATAGTAGGGATAAATATATTAAGATATAACACTGTTTCTACAGGTCTTCTGTGCTTATTACTACTGCTTACAGTTGTACCTTTGTAAATCAAAAATATTGCACTAAAATGTCTAGGTGTATGTAGGGAATTAGAAAAGGAAGTTTTACAATTTTCATGGCAGCAAGTAATGAAAATAATGGGCACAAAATTCATTGTCGACTGAAAATAGCTGTGAGGACCACAATGTGAAATCAACTCATCTACTTTTCTTCTGATACAGACAGCGCACAATATGCTACATGCTAATTTATGTACAGAACAGTTAAAATGTACTGTGTCTGAAAATGACGTCCTGGTGCAGACTGGAAGAAAGGTCTGGTGTAGACTGGTGGTAAGGCCCACCGCAGACTAGAAGTGAGAACCCACGTGGTCTGGCGGTGAGGCCTGGCACGGACTGGTGGCGACCCTGGCATAGACTGGTGGTGAGGCTGACGAAGGCTCCACCTTCTCTGCTTGGAAGGACCACAATTCTGTAATAATGGAAAGAGAGACATGATTTCGATCCACAAGGGGAACAGGAAGCAGACATTTAGTAGACTGTGCAAGTAGGCATGGTCTTGAAGAGCTGGAAACAGTATCACAAAGCATTTAATAACCTTACACAATTGGTCAAGGTCAGTAAGTTTGTCTTCAAATGTCATTCACTTGCAAATGAATCACTAGCTACACACATTACTCCACTCACCACCCTTCTTTCAGTCAACTTCCAATAATCTCTAGCTACTGTAACTCATATCTTACATTGAAAGCTTCTCTTCTTACTTATACACTTTACACTGCTACAAGTCTCAGCTTGCACACAGTACCAGCAATTCAGCCTTGACAGCTACATCACCAAACACAGATTGCACTACCTCTCATTGACAAAATTTCCCTTTCTCTTGGAATACAAGGTACTACCTAACCAGAAGCAGCAACATCTAATGATTGGGGAACAGTCATGGCTGCACACCCTTACAATGGAAGACAAGACTACGTTCTTCATTTTTGCAGCAGCCATGATGGAAAGTGTAGCTTGCAGAAGATCTGAAATCATTAAAATTGTATGCATCTTTACTTCTCCTTCTCATATCCAATCCAGCCTGCATCTGACAAGTTCTTCAGGTTCATGAGCATATTATTTAAGGATGAATCTCTTGCTTGTTCTACATTTCCCTCATCACAGTTCTAACCTTATGCCTTTCCCCTTTTGGGTGACTACTTGTTGAACAATAGTGACATAGAGAAGAGAGGAATAGGAAAGGAAGGAAGAACAGATGGAGAAGGAATGCTTAGAGAACTCCATGTGTTGAGACAATATACAATTGGTCTGTAACTAAAGATGAGGTCAAAAGAAAAGTTGGAGGGTAGGGTCACATATGCATTCGGCTGCAAATAAATTTGCTGAGGACTTTGATGGGATAACACATCGGAATAAGGTGATATGAATACACGTTACTTATTGCATTATTGCACATGTTAGAACGTCTGATATTAACATCAAGGGGCAAGGAGGAATGTGATACCACCTTGGCACAGATTCTGGAGCTAGTTCTTATCCTTGATGCATAAGAGATATGCAGAGATGACACAATTATTTGCATTTGTGTACATGAGCTTTATTTAAAATGTTAGCTGTCATGCTCACTGCTAGCCTTCAGATTAATTTTCTGTCTGCAGTGTTGGTGAAAGGAACATTGAGAACAGTTAATGCACATTAAAAATGTATTCCACTTTTGATATTTGAGAAATAAAAAGATCTTTTCTTAAACATCATTAACAACAATTATATGTACAATGAGCCATTTCTTAGAGGTTGATGATGACAGCACTGAGGTTTACAAATTAATGTTATAATTGGCAGTCATTAGCTCAATGAGGGGAATGATAGACATTTCAGTTTGGTTATCAAAAGATGCTGTCCTTGAAATATCCTGATCAGCTCACTCTCAAGGATCTCATGTTCCAAGACGTGATGTTATCCAACAGGTAAGCATCTGTAGAGGCCAGCCAGAGCAAAGGCCATGACAATCTGGGTGATTCAGCTGATCAGAGAGGGTGGAACAAGTGTGAAAGGATAATAATGACTGGAGATTAGTTACCGATTGGTGTAGATAGAGACTACTGCAGCACTACACACAGGTCTAAGAGTTTCTCAGGTACCATGGCCAAGCTCACAGAACAGCTGCCAAGCATTCTGAAGGGGAAGATTTAACGGCCAGAGGTTTTTGTCCATTTTGGAACCAATGACATAAGAAGAAAGAAAAACAAGGTCCTGCAAGCAGACTTTTATGGAGTTAGACAGAAAATTGAAAAGTAGGATTTCAATTACCTGTGAATGAATACATTTGCTTCCTCATCTAAGTCACTTACATTGATAATAATTGTGACCCTAGCACAGATTCCTGTGGTAATCCACTAGTTACAGGTTACCATTCTAATTGCCCCATTTATCCTAACTCCGTCTTCTGTAAATTAGTCAATCCTCCATTCATTTTAGTAGAAAGCCCCAACACCATGGCCTCTTATGACATTAAGTAACCTTGTGTGCTGTAACTTAACGTAAGTTCATTGCATATCCTTTGGTATTTTGTCAGCCTACTTTTGTTTTTAGGGACTAGTCTACTTTTTGAAGTATCCTGTGTGAAACCAATTCCACCTCCAATTCCTCTTATATAATAAGTTTTGCATGTGATCAATGTTGTGGTCAGGTGATCCACAACCTCCGGGATTGTTCCAGAGATATTGACATTTTCCATTAGCATGAATAAAGATTTGAAATGTGGAAGCCAAATTTAAACCTAGCCGAATTCTAAAATTTGCAAACTGCAGAGTGGAACAGACAATATTCATGCAGTGAGGCCTTAGACAATTAAGCTCCCATCAAAACCAGGCAGGCGTGGAACAGCCTTACCCAGTGATAACGTCACACTGTTTCAGAACAAACCATTGTTTATACCTCCAGTAAACTTACTTTGTTGGAAGAATTCTACACAGACTTAATGATATCCAGCTCAGTAGAATATGTCCTCATAATGTTTTCTGTTGAGCTGAAGAATTACATAAAATTCACTTGGTGAAACAGTGCTAATGCATTCAGTACTGCATTATATTACTTGTCCTCAGATTCCTTTGTACATAGTGTCATTGAGTCATCGAGATGTACAGCAGAGAAACAGACCCTTCGGTCCAACTCCAGATCAGAGTGGTGCTGGAAAAGCACAGCAGGTCAGGCAGCATCTGAGGAGCAGGAAAATCGATGCTTTGGGCAAAAGCCCTTCATCAGGAATAGAGGCAGAGTACCTGCAGGGTGGAGAGATAAATGAGAGGGTGGGGTGGGGGTGGGGAGAGAAAGTAGCATAGAGTACAATGGGTGAATGGGGGTGGGGATTGAGGTGATACATCAGAGAGGAGGGTGGAGTGAATAGGTGGAAAGGAAGATAGGCAGGTAGGACAGGTCATGGGGATGATACTGAGCTGGAAAGTTGGAACTGGGGTGAGGTAG
Organism: Chiloscyllium plagiosum; assembly: GCF_004010195.1. NCBI lineage: Eukaryota > Metazoa > Chordata > Chondrichthyes > Orectolobiformes > Hemiscylliidae > Chiloscyllium > Chiloscyllium plagiosum. Next base: position 75,744,157 of record NC_057713.1, read on the forward strand.
GGGAAAGGGAAATTAGGAAACTGGTGAAATCCACATTGAGGCCATGGGGATGAAGTGTTCCGAGGCAAAAGATGAGGCGTTCTTCCTCCAGGCGTCGGATGGTGAGGGAGCAGCAGTGGAGAAGGCCCAGGACCTGCATGTCCTAGGCAGAGTGGGAGGGGGAGTTGAAAGGTTGGGCCACGGAGCAGTGGAGTTGATTGGTGCGGGTGTCCCAGAGATGTTCCCTAAAGTGCTCTGCTAGGAGGCGTCCAGTCTCCCCAATGTAGAGGAGACCGCATTGGGAGCAACGGATACAAGAAATGATATTGATGAATGTGGAAGGCTCCTTTGGGGCCTTGAATGGAGGTGAGGGAGGAGGTGTGGGCGTAGGTTTTACAATTCCTGTGGTGGCAGGGGAGGGTGCCAGGAAGGGAGGGTGAGTTGTTGGGGGGCATGGACCTGACCAGGTAGTCACGGAGGGAACGGTCTTTGTGGAAAGCGGAAATGGGTGGGGAGGGAAATATATGTGGTTCTGTTCGCCGAGCTGGAAATTTTTGTTGCAAACGTTTCGTCCCCTGTCTAGGTGATATCCTCAGTGCTTGGGAGCCTCCTGTGAAGCGCTTCTGTGGTGGTGTTTCCTGCATTTATAGTGGCCTGTCCCTGCCGCTTCCGGTTGTCAGTTTCAGCTGTCCGCTGTAGTGGCCGGTATAATTTTAGTAGAAGATTTGTACTAAAATCTTCACCCAAACTTTGAGGGAAATATATCCCTGGTGGTGGGGTCCGTTTGGAGGTGATGGAAATGTCATCAGATGATGTGGTTTATGCAAAGGTTGGTAGGGTGGAAGGTGAGCACCGGGGGGGGTTCTGTCTTTGTTACTGTTGGAGGGGTGGGGTTTGAAGGCGGAGGGGCGGGATGTGGACGAGATGCATTAGAAGGCATCTTTAGCCATGTGGGAAGGGAAATTGTGGTCTCTAAAGAAGAAACCATCTGGTGTGTTCTGTAGTGGAACTGGTCCTTGGTTCAACTCGTAAATGCTGATCAGATATCCCAACCTAATCTAATCCCACTTACCAGCATCTGGCCCATATCCCTCCAAATTCTTCCTATTCATATACCCATTGAGATGCCTTTTAAATGTTGCATTTTTACTAGCCTCCACCCCTTCTTTTGGCAGCCTATTCCAGACACACACCACCCTCTGCATGAAAAAGTTGCCCCTTAGGTCTCTTTTATATCTTTCCCCTCTCACCCTAAACCTATGCCATCTAGGTCTAGACTCCCCCACCGCAGGGAAAATACTTTGTCTATTTATCCTATCCACTCTTTTATAAGGTCACCCCTCAGCCTCCAACGCTTCAGGGAGAACAACCCCAGCCTATTCAACCTCTCCTGCAGCTCAAAACCTCCAACCCTGGCAAGATCCTTGCAGATCTTTTCTGAACTCTTTCAAGTTTCACAACATTCTTCCAATAGGAAGGAGACCAAAATTGCATGCAATATTCCAAAAGTGGTCAAACCAATGTCTTGTACAGCTGCAACATGACCTCCCAACTCCTGTACTCAATACTCTGACCAATAAAGGAAAGCATACCAAATGCCTTCTTCACTATCCTACCTACCTGTGACTCCAACTTCAAGGAGCTATGTACCTGCACTCCAAGGTCTCTTTGTTCAGCAACAGTCCCTAGGACCTTACCATTAAGTGTACAAGTCCTGCTAAGATTTGCTTTATCAAAATGCAGCACCTCGGATTTATCTAAATTAAACTCCATCTGCCACTCCTCAGCCCATTGGCCCATCTGGTCCAGATCCTGTTGTAATCTGAGGTAACCTTCTTCGCTGTCCACTGCACCTCCAATTTTGGTGTCATCTTGCAAACTTACTAACTTATACCTCTTATGCCCAAATCCAAATCATTTATAAAAATGACGAAAAGTAGTGGACCAAGCACTGATTCTTGTGGCACTCCACTGGTCACAGGCCTCCAGTCTAAAAAACAATCCTCCACCACCACCCTCTATCATCTATCTTCGAGCCAGTCCTGAAGCCAAATTGTTAATTCTCCCTGTATTCCATGAGATCTAACCTTACTAACCAGTAACCCATGGGGAACCTTGTTGAACGTCTTACTGAAGTCCATCTAGATCACGTCTGCCACTCTGTTCTCAACAATCCTCTTTGTGACTTCTTCAAAAACTCAAGTTTGTGAGACATGATTTCCCATGCACATAAAAATGCACATTCCCAATCAGTTCTTACCTTTCCAAATACATGTACATCCTGTCCCTCAGGATTCCCTCCAATAACTTGCTCACCACCGACATCAAGTCCATCGGTCTATAGTTCCCTGACTTGTCCTTAACACTTTTCTTGAATAGAGTCACCACGTTAGCCAATCTCCAGTCTTCCGACACCTCACCTATGGCATTTTATGCAGCAGCATAAACAGTATATGGGAGATAAACAGAATTTAAAATGATAGAGGAACGCAGGATTTACAACAAATACAAATATTAAACATCTTAACGTGTAATGAGAGAGAATTAATTAGCAACATTGTGGTGTGAGATCATTTGGGGAAAAGTCACCATGATATGATAGAATTCTTCATTAAGATGGAGAGTGACACAATTAAATCTGAATCTAGGGTACTGAACTTAAACAAATTTAAGTTTGATAGTCTGAGGTATGCATTAGCTAGTAAAGGAAAATTAAGAGTTTGACAGTGGATAGGCAATAGCAGACATCGAAAGAACACATGGATAAACTTCAACAATTGTACACCCCTGTCTGGCATAAAAGTAAAACAGGGAAGGTGGGTCAACCATTGCTAACAAGGGAAATCAGGGATGCTGTTAAAGCCAAAGAGGAAGCATACACAAATTAGAAGTTCGAATCAGGTGAATTCATAATGGACGACAAAGAGATGGAAGATCAGTTGAAAAAAATACTTTCAGGAAATGTTAAGGAACAGACGAAATGCAGTAAATCCTTATTAGTTGAAAAATGGTATTGAGGAAATTGATGGGATTAAAATCTGATAAGTCCCCAAGGCCTGATGTTCTGCATTTCACAATACTTAAGCAAGTTACCCCAGCAATAATTGATGCATTGGTGATAATTTTCCAGCATTCTGTAGATTCTGGAAGAGTTCCAATGGACTGGAAAGTGGATAACGTAACCACTCTCTTTAAAAAAATGGAAAGAGAGAGAAATGTGGAATTATTGGTCAGTTAGCCTGACTTTGGTGTTGGGGAAAATGCTGGAGTCAATCATTAAGAATGTAAGAACTGAGCATTTGGAAAGCCAGTGACAGGATTGATCCTAGTCAGCATGGATTCACCAAAGGGAATTCATGCATGACAAATCTTCTAGAATTTTTGAGGATGTGACCAGTAGGGTGGACAAGGGTGAATCAGTGTCAAAAAGTGTGGTGCTGGAAAAGCACAGCCGATCAGGCAGCATCCAAGGAGCAGGAGGGTTGACGTTTCAAGCATAAGCTCTTTGTCAGGAACATCTGATGAATTCTTATGCTCAAATTTCAACTCTCCTGCTCCACAGATACTGCCTGACTGGCTGTGCTTTTCCAGCACTGCACTTTTTGACTATGATCTCTAGCATCTGCAGTCCTCACTTTCTCCAAGGGTGAATCAATAGATGTTGTGTATCTGGACTTTCAAAAGGCTTTCAACAAGGTTCCACATAAGAGATTAGTAAGGAAAATTAATGCTCATGGTATTGGATGTAATGTACTGACATGGATTGAGAACTGGTTGGCAGACAGGGAGGAGAGAGTTGGAATAATTGGGTCCTTTTCAGAATGGCAGGCAGTGACAAGAGGGGTAATGTAAAGTTCAGTGCTGGTACCTCAGTTGTTAACAATATACAGTAATGATTTGAATGAAGAAATTAAATGCAATTTCTCCAAATTTGCAGATGATACTAGGCTGGTTGGCAGTATGTGCTGTGAGGAGGATGCTAAGAGGCTGGAGAGTGACTTGGACAGACTGGCTGAGTGGGCAAATACTTGGCAACTGCAATATGATGTGGATAAATGTGAGGTTATCCACTTTGGTCGCAAAAACAGGAAGACAGTTTATTATCTGAATGGTGGCAGTTTAGGAAAAGGTGAGGTGCAATGAGACCTATGTGTTATAGTTGGTATGCAGGTGTAGTAGGCAGTGAGAAAAGCTAATGGCATGCTCCTTCATAGCCAGAGGATTTGAGTATGGGAATAAGAGTGTCTTGCTGCAGTTATACAGGGCCTTTATGAGGCCACATCTTGAGTATTGTGTGCAGTTTTGGTCTCCTAGTCTAAAGAAGGACATTCTTGTTATTCAGGGAATCCAGCAAAGGTTCACCAGGCTGAGTCCTGCGATTCTGGATTAGTGGTGCTGGAAGAGCACAGCAATTCAGGCAGCATCCGAGGACAGGCAAAATCGACGTTTCGGGCAAAAGCCCTTCATCAGGAATAAAGGCAGAGAGCCTGAAGCATGGAGAGATAAGCTAGAAGAGGGTGGGGGTGGGGATAGAGTAGCATAGAGTACAATAGGTGAGTGGGGGAGGAGATGAAGGTGATAGGTCAGGGAAGAGAGGGTGGAGTGGATAGGTGGAAAACGAGCTGGGCAGGTCGGACAAGTCCGGACAGGTCAGGGGATCGAGTTTCTGGAGGTTAGAAGCTAGGATGAGGTGGGGGAACGGGAAATGAGGAAACTGTTGAAATCCACATTGATGCCCTGGGATTGAAGTGTTCCGAGGCGGAAGATGAGGCGTCCTTCCTCCAGGCGTCTGGTGGTGAGGGAGCGACGGTGGAGGAGGCGCAGCACCTCCATATCCTCGGCAGAGTGGGAGGGGGAATTGAAATGTTGAGCCACTGGGCGATGTGGTTGATTGGTGCGGGTGTCTCGGAGATGTTCCCTAAAGCGCTCTGCTAGGAGGCGCCCAGTCCCCCCAATGTAGAGGAGACCGCATCGGGAGCAACAGATACAATAAATGATATTAGTGGATGTGCAAGTAAACTTTGATGGATGTGGAAGGCTTCTTTAGGAGGGAGGTGAGGGAGGAGGTGTGGACCGCCTTAGGGAACATCTCAGAGGTCCTTGTTGCGGTTGGAGGGGTTGGGTCTGAGGGCGGAGGTGCGGGATGTGGACGAGATGCGTTGGAAGGCATCTTTAACCACGTGGGAAGGGAAATTGCGGTCTCTAAAGAAGGAGGCCATCTGGTGTGTTCTATGGTGGAACTGGTCCTCCTGGGAGCAGATATGGCGGAGGCGGAGGAATTGGGAATACGTAGAGATGAGTTCAGTGGGGCAGGAGCATGCTGAGACAATGGGTCGGCCAGGGTGGTCAGGCTTGTGGATCTTGGGAAGGAGGTAGAACTGGGCAGTGCTCGTAGAGATGAGTTCAGTGGGGCAGAAGCATGCTGAGACAATGTCGTAGAGATGAGTTCCGCCTCCGCCGTATCTGCTCCCAGGAGGACCAGTTCCACCATAGAACACACCAGATGGCCTCCTTCTTTAGAGACCGCAATTTCCCTTGCCACGTGGTTAAAGATGCCCTCCAACGCATCTCGTCCACATCCCGCATCTCTGCCCTGGGTAAGCAAGAAAGTTAAAAATTGTATTAAGTTGAAAGAAAAGGACAAACATACAATATGGCCAAGATTACTGATGAGACATAGGATTAGGACAGGTTTAAAAAAACACCAGAAGATGACCAACAATAATAAAGTGGAAGAAAATAATCTTTATAGGGAAATAAGCAAGTCTATGAATAATGATAATATGACCATCTTTAAATTATATAAAAAAAGGAAGAATGTGCCCAAAGTGAATACAGACCCCTCCGAGAATGAGGCTGGGAAAATAATAATGGGGAACCAGTAAATAGCAGAGGAGTTGAATAAATATCTTTAGGTAGAAGACAATAATTGCATTCTAAAATTACTAAATATTTTAGGAGCAAAAGGGGGAAAGAAATAATTATAATAACTGTCACTAGCGGAAAAGTACTAGGGAAGCTCATGGAGCTTCAGGCTGATACAGTTTCTGGAGTCCTCTAAAGATGAGTCATTAGATTCCAAACATTACCTCTGTTTCTCTCTTCTTGGATGCTGCCAGGTCTGCTGAGACCCTCCAACACTTTTGGTTTTTATTTCAGATCCCCAGATAGTATTTTGGTCTTATTTATGTTAATTTCATTCATTCCTGTTGCTGGATGATCAATATCCTTTGGTCAATGGGGAAGGTCAAATTGTATGTTCCCGAGGATGTGCCATGACTTCCATTACAAGCCACCATTTCAATTTTATTTCAGTTCTTAGATGCTAAGTTAAAATAGGTATCTGCAAATATTGACTTATCAGGTACAAACTCATTAGAGTGAAGATGGGGGTTATCACAGTAATCACAAAAGGACAGCACATGACAGCATCACTAACTAGTTCTGATAACTGCTCATCACTCCCTTCACATTTGGATGCATGTGGTGTAAAGAATGAATTATACCTTAACTCTACAAATAGCTGCTAAGCATGTTCATGAGAAGCAATGTCACAACGGCATCAAATCCCAAGGAACTGGGTCTCAAGTGTATAGGTTTCCAGAGATATTCTCTCTTACCATCCCCTGTAAATATTTATATTTATTAAACATAATTGATTTTCATTGATGCAGGTGTTGTCTACCTTGTGTCAACAACCCAGACTTGATCATGTGGCATTCCATAAATTTTAGCCAGCGATCCTCACATTCTAAGAGAAAAAAATATTAACAAGAATTGAGTATCCTGGGTAAGGTTACTGGCGAAGGTAACACTTCAACTATATTCTAATAAATTCCATATGCAAGTTCATCATTATCTCTGTGCTTTTTCACTTAATATGTCTTGATATAAATCCATGTAATCTTTTGTTATCTTTGATGTTTATGTGCTACAACTTGAATGTTCTGCAAATTTGTACACTTGGGCCTGTTTACTCTTGCAATCTATTTAAAACCTTACCATTTATGTTGCACGTCCTTCCCCTATTATTACTTGCAAAATTTATTTTACTGTTCAGCAGTGTGGATAAGCCATGCTTACTCATTTCAAGAACAGTCCTCAAGAAGCATAAAGATTAAAAGTAGCTTGAGTATTATTACAGTCTTCATAATGTGTCCCAGGAACTCTCAAAGTGTGAAGAGATCCTCTTCAGAGCTGCAGGACCAGATGAATAGGAAGTGGTGAGTATTTCTTTAAGTACCACTTGAAACTGCATCATTGCTTCTCATTCAGCTGGCCACTGTTATGAGAGGGTGTTATGTCAAATGTTAGTGATCCAAATCGTATCCAATTTTCTTAATGAGCACTCACAGACTGTTTAGTTATGATGAGCTTTGACAAATCACTGTTTGGCTATTTCCATTGCAGGCTTCAGCCTCTTTGCAAGGTAGCATTATATGCTAAATGCCAGGGTGAGTTAGCTCAAGAATCCACCTTGGCTACCTCAGGTGACTGTGTTAGCTCCTGATCAAGTAATCAGAAATCTTCCCCTACTCCCCATCCACTCCCTACCACCACCACCAGCTCGACCTCATCCACTTTACTTCCAATATCTAACATTGTATCTAAGTTTCTTTAAAACTCTCTGGAAAGTTGGTCACTTTTAGCCCTGCTTTTCCGGATTGCCTGCTGATTGGCTCCAAAACTTGAAGTACAGTTTAATTCCAAAAATTGTCAAATGAATCAAGATTTAACCACCTCTAATTTTCTATTGTAACCCTGGTCAAGCTTACTCTGGCATCTCTATCATTCGCAAATAACTCTCTGAGTCATGAGTATTTCCCACCTTACTTCTCTCAGAATCCTTGGCCAAAAGTCGAGAATTTCTGTATCAATGTGTTTCCAGAAAAAGTTTAGGGGAGAATGTATATAATGTAAGTGTCTAAAAAATGAATGGAAATTAGAGTGAGGATGCAGAAACAGTAGAAATTCAATTATCCACTAAAATGCAACAAGTGGATTAAGCAAAACTTTTCAATTTCTTTTTAAACTAAGGGACTTTTTTTTACTTCTTTTAACAATAAGAATTGAAGAAGATGACAATGTTGGTTTCTAAATATGTCTTAGGGAATAATCTTCTGACTGATTTTGTGAATAGACTATCACCTTATGCAATGAATTTGGTTGATAGCATTCACAAGAGAATGTGACATTATTCTATCAGTAATTTGTAGTAGGAGTGTCGAAACAAAATGAAGAAAACAATCAGAATTTGGATGGGTTTTTACATTGAGTGCAAAGGCCTCACATATTTGTCATGATCATCAGGTTAGAAACTCTAAGCTTGGGTATGTCAATGATGCAACCACAAACAATATTTAAAGATGCAGGTTAATCATTGATTGGATATCTGCTCTTTAAATCTTTAGAAGGTTGATACTACCGTTTAAAGGCTATACAATGGGTTGCTTACAAAACCTTCAAACTCACGTTTGCAAAAAAGAAAAAGTCTCAGAAGGTACTTCATTCAATCTACTTTCCTGTATACCTTAGAAATTATGTAAATGTCTGTGGTAGATAATAGAGGCTTTTGAAACATGAATAATTTGACATCCACTAAAGATTACACATACAAAAGACTAGATAAATGAGGAGTATTGAAATTTATAAGGCCAAAACGGACTCTCAGCCAAGACATCCAGAAATATCAATAATTGAGATAAAAAGCTTCAAAGATCACTTCAGGAGGACAAAGTGAAGAGGAGGAGAAAGTAGGTCAATCTTTACAAAGTCAGATGATAATGTTTCAGAGCAGTTGCAGATGAGATCCAGTGGATGTTCGTAGGACAGTGGAAGACAGATAAACATGGCATACCGATATCTGTCCCATGACAGAAGATCTACTGGCAGGAGTAGTAAACAGCTTCAGTAGTTAACTAAGAGGCAAATTGATTGAAAGAAAATGACATAAAGGTGGAACACAGGAGCAGTGGAACAAGAGATTGTTAGGGTCAAAGTTGTAGGATTGTGCTGTCATTACTACAATGCAATGGTCACATCATAATTTTGTTTTTCACAATTACTAATATTGCGAAATATTCTCTTTATCCATATTAGGTTTAGAATAAAAGGTCTATCAATCAGGCTTTCAAAATGAATCCCAAAGTTATTGATTTATTATTAGAAAGGGACTTACTCAGCAAACAATAAAAAACTGATTAACACACAGTCTGAAATAAGGAACTAAAAATAATTCCCCTTCTAAATAAACCTTGGCACATACATGCATTCATACATTAATTAGAAGAAGAAGAGAAAATTTAGAAAATGAAGAACTTTCTTTGAACTGATCAATTTTGAAATAAAAATACTTTGGCCAATAACTGTTTGACCTTCTATTGAAGGTAGAAACAAATAATATATGAAAATGTTCAGGATGCCTTTCAGATGTTGTCCTGACACAAACAGACTATTGTCAATGGACAGAGCCAGTTGTCAAGGGAACTTTTAAACAGCTGCTCAGTAAATATCAAGAATTCAGGTTGTATTGGGTTTTCAGGTCTCTCTTCAAAAGGGTTTTCTGAGAAAAAGAGAGAAAGTGCCAGGTCGCTTTTATTATTTAGCAGGTCTGACCTACTGAAATTCAAGCAGTGTCAAAAACTAATCCATCAACACAGTCATGTGATTTCCAACAAGTATCCTTTACAAAATACCAATATCCTTTTAATGATCCCATTCTTTAAAACAAAATGGGTTCAGACATCCAAATTAACTACTGTCCGTAACCCTTTAACATTAATCCTCAGAAATGTGTAATGAGGCATCTTTATAATGAGGTAAAATGAATGCTGATTAATAACATAGATTATATTGAATTCTTAAAATGTTTAGATGTTTCATTCAACGGTTTAGGTTTATATTATTGCTACTGTTCCAGATATTTGAGTTATTCTATTATTATGCATGAAATAAAAGCAGATGCAGTGAGTCTTGAAGGAATAGGAGAAAACAGGAATATTGATGAAACTTCCAAAACATAAGGATACAGAATGTTCTGGTGGAGTCCAGAGAAGGTCCTCAATACTGCAATACATATAATCTCATTGTTTTTGCTATCTGATTATATTCTTCCTATTATGGTGTATGTATGAGGCTTACTAATATGTCAGCATTTGTAGTGTTTTATCAGACTACTAGTACGTGTATAGTTTAGTTTGATACTGATGACATTAACAACACAATATTCCCAACGTAAAATTTGCCAGTGGGTCTGCACATATATATTTAGAGTCAGAGAGTCATAGAGATGTACAGCACAGAAAAAGATATTTTGGTCCAACTTGTCCATGCCAAACAAATATCCCAACCCAATCTAATCCCACCTGCCAGCACCCGGCCCATATTCCTCCAAACCCTTCCTATTCATATACCCATCCAAATGCCTTTTAAATGCTGGAATTTCACCAGCCTCCACCATTTCCTCTGGCAGCTCATCCCATGCATGTACCACTCACTGTGTGAAAAAGTTGCCCCTTCGGTCTCTTTTATATCTTTCCCCTCTCACCCTAAACCTATGCCCTCTAGTTCTGGACTCCCCCACCCCAGGGAAAAGACTTTGTTTATTTATCCTATCCATGCCCCTCATGATTTTTTATAAACCTCTATGAAGTCACCCCTCAGCCTCCGACGCTGCAGGGAAAACAGACCTAGCCTATTCAACCTCTCCCGATAGCTCAAATCCTCCAACCCTGGAAACATCCTTCTTAACCTTTTCTGAAAACTTTCAAGTTTCACAACATCTTTCCAATAGGAAGGAGACCAGAATTGCCCGCAATATTCCAACAGTGGCCTAGCCAATATCCTGTACAGCCGCAACATGACCTCCCAACTCCTCTGCCACTCCTCAGCCCATTGGCCCATCTGATCAAGATCCTGTTATAATCTGAGGACCTTTTTTGCTGTCCACTACACCTCCAATTTTGGTGTCATCTGCAAACTTATTAACTATATCTGTTATGCTCACATCCAAATCATTTATATAAATGATGAAAATTAGTGGACCCAGCACCCATCCTTGTGGCACTCCACTGGTCACAGGCCTTCAGTCTGAAAAACAACCCTCCATCACCACCCTGTGTCTTCTATCTTTGAGACAGTTCTGTATCCAAATGATGAGTTCTCCCCCTACTCCATGAGATCTAACCTTGCTAATCAGTCTCCCATGAGGAACCTTGTTGAACGTCTTACTGGAGTCCATATAGATCACATCTACTGCTCTTCCCTCATCAATCCTCTTTGTTACTTCTTCAAAAAACTCAATCAAGTTTGTGAGATGATTTCTCATGCACAAAGCCATGTTGACTATTCCTAATCAGTCCTTGCATTTCCAAATGCATGTATATCCTGTCCCTCAGGATTCCCTCCAACAACTTGCCCACCAATGTCAGGCTCACTGGTCTATAGTTTCCTGGCTTTATCCTTATCACCTTTCGTAAACAGTGGCACCATGTTAGCCAACCTCCAGTTTTCCGGCACCTCACCTGTGACTATTGATTATACAAATATCTCAGCAAGAGGCCCAGCAATAAACTTCCCTAGCTTCCCACAGAGTTCTAGGGTACACCTGATCAGGTCCTGTGGATTTATCCACTATTACGCATTTCAAGACATCCAGCACTTCCTCCTCTGTAATATGGACATTTTTCAAGGCCTCGCCATCTATTTCCCTACATTCTATATCTTCCATGTCGTTTTCCACAGTAAATACTGATGTAAAATACTTTTTTAGTGTCTCCCTTATCTCCTACGACTCCACACAAAGGACACCTCGCTGATCTTTGAGGGGTCCTATTCTCTCCCCAGTTACCCTTTTGTCATTATGCATTTGTAAAATCCCGTTGGATTCTCCTTAATTCTATTTGTCCTGATTTCTCTCTAAAGTATACTCCTACTGCCTTTATACTCTACCAAGGATTCATTCGATCTGTCCTGTCTATACCTGACATATGCTTCCTTCTTCTTCTTAACCAAACCCTCAATGTCTTCAGTCATCCAATGTTCCCTATACCTACCAGCCTTTCCATTCACCCTAACAGGAATATACTTTCTCTGGACTCTCATTATCTCATTTCTGAAGGCTTCCCATTTTCCAGCTGTCACTTTACCTGCGAACGTCTGCCCCCAGTCAGCTTTTGAAAGTTCTTGCCTAATACCATCAAAATTGACCTTTCTCCAATTTAGAACTTCAACTTTTAGATCTGATCTACCCTTTTCCATCACAATTTTAAAACTAATAGAATTATGTCACTGGCCCCAAAGTGCTCCCCCACTGACACCTCAGTCACCTGCCCCGCCTTATTTCCCAAGCGTAGGTCGAGTTTTGCACCTCCTGTAGTGGGTATATCCACATACTGAATCAGAAAATGTTCTTGTACACACTTAACAAATTCCTCTCCATCTAAACCCTTAACACTATGGCAGTCTTTGTTTGGAAGGTTAAAATCCCCTACCATAACCTGGACTAAACTTCTTACAACTTCCTCTGAATTTTTAGCCTGGTACCATGAGGGACCCTGTTGCTGGTTGTTTTCTCTGCCACTCAAGGGATGTTGACATTGCTGGCTGGGCCAGCATTTATTGGCCATCCCTGGTTGTGATTGAGAAGGTGGTGATAATCTTGTTGAATTAATGCAGCCAATATGCTGTAGGTAGACCAACCATTCTGAATACAATATAGTAGGAGAAATGTAGTTATTGTCTATAATTCTCTGGTTAGAAGGAGATAGACAGGATTGGATCTAGATAAGAGCCTGTTGCATCCTGCGAAAAAGCAGTTCAAGTTTGCAACAGTAATGATTGATTCATGAATCATCTATGAACACCACATCAGATAGCCTAAAATCAAGCAGTGGAAGCAACGTTGAGTATAGTGTTGATCTGGACTGATATTTATTATGCCAATCATATATCGGAACTTAACACTGTAGACCTTACAGCAATGCTACTAGTCTAAAACTGGTATGGAAATTAGAGACTGAGGAGCAGGTTATCTTTTGTCATTTTCAGGTGACACAATTGCATGTATGGACAATTTGATTCTAGTCACAACTGATCTCTTTGTTTCTTTACATACAACATCAAACATGGATGTGTTGCCTTTCGGTGCTTGAATAACAAAGACAATAATTTGGACTTGAATTGCAGACAGAACTCTGTAGTTTCCAATTAATTTGTATTTTTAGTTGATGAGCCATGCTGAAAGTTCCAAATAAAAGAGCTCTTTTGTTAGCGCCCTTTATTTTATTTACATGCTCTATTATTCTGCCACGTTCTTCTAAATGTTTTAATTGCAGTTGGTTTGCAAAATAATTTTGCACACAATACTTTAGATGGGAAATTGCAAACCTTTCTAACAAGTTCTGATGACAAAAAAAAAACAAAATAGACAAGGTAAAAATGATTACAGAAACAAAAATCAGAAAAGAAACAAAAATATGTCCCAAAGAACAGTTCCTCAAATCTAATGGAATAAAAACAATCAAGCAAAAAGAGCATTGCAACAATAGTGGACTATTAAATTTTAACTTGCATCATCCAATTATTGCTTTTGAGATCTTTCATGAGTTGAAATGGTTTTGCAGAAAAGGACAAATACTGAAACAATCACCTTCCCACAATTTGAGGCAGACCAGGAAACCTGTATGGAATAAACAAAAGCATCTACACTGCAAGTCTTTATCTAAAGACTTTGCAACCATGCAATTGAGTTAACAACTAAAATTCATGTGTTTTATTCAAACTTTTTTTTGGTCAATCATGGGATGTGAGTGTTGTTGACTGATCCAATATTTATTTCCCATCTCTAATTAACCTTGAGAAGGTGGTGGTGAGCTGCCTTCTTGAACTGCTGCAGTCTGTGTACTTTAGCAGAACTAGAATGTCGTTAGCAAGTGAGTTCCAGGATTTTGACCCAATGAGATGTAAGAATAGCTACATGTGTCCAAGTCAGTGGTTTGGAGGGGAATTTGGAGGTGGTGTTCCCCTTTGTCTGCTGCCTTCTAGGTGGATGTCGTCATGTGGTTAGAATTTGCTATCTCAGGAGTCACAAATGGTGCTGACCATTATGAATCCTTGGTGAACATTCCCACTTCAGGTCTTACATGAAAAGAAAGTGATTAATGAAATTACTTATATAATTCTGCCAGATACCCCAACCTAATCTAGTCCCATTTGCCACCACTTGGCCCATATCCCTCTAAACCCTTTCTATTCATATACCCATTCAGATGCTCTTTAAAAGTTATCATTGTACCAGCCTCCAAGTAGTTTCTTTTCGTTTGTCTACAGGGAGGCATAAAATAATTGGATAGGGATGGACAACTAAAACTTTCATTAATTTATTGCTGATATAATAGCAATATGTCCCAAGGCTCTTTGAAAAACCATTATCAAATAAAATTTGATCAAATGGCAATTAAAATAACGATTGTCAATTATTGTAGCAGAAATTTGCTTGTCTGTCTCAGTTTAATGCTGGATAATTTAGCACAGAATTGCAAATGAGTGATTCCTTCAGAGAGCAATGGATATTATACTCCCGTGTGCAACCTAAGACAAGTTTTTCTGACTTCATGTTTTTCACTCTTAAGTCTCAAAAATAAATATTTTATTCATGAAATGATATCAGTTAAATTATCCCATTGTTCTAAATAGTGATCAGAACTAAATAATGTGGTACATTATTAAATGATTCAACCCTTCAATGGAAACATAAAATAGATATTTGGTTGGTAAAATGACATTATGTGTGCATGTGAGGGCTTGGATAAACTGTAAAATGACTGTTTTTACTAAATAACACAGTAAATGATCTTCCAGTCTAATCTTTTGTCTAAGACCTTGACAATCTGTTACAATTTATGGGAATAAATTCACTGTGTACTTTTATATGTTAAGTAGTTTGAAAGGTTTTTGTATGTTGGAACAACCAAGTGAGAATGATAATTTTGCTCACCCCTTTTGACTCCCACATGGTCAGTTGCAGCAAATATCTTTACTTCTGCACACAGCTAACTTAAGTAAACTAAAATGTCATGCTTGGCAAAATTAAGTAGCCAATGACAAGATTTTCTTGACTGAAAGAAACAAGAATTTCATCACCTACTCAGTCCAAGACAAAAAAACAGTAAAAATACAACATCAAACACACACACACACAATTCAAAAAAGCATGAAAATAAAGGCAAAGCAGTTTAAAGATCTTAGAGATGTTAGATTTTTAGTGGAAGACCACAATTGCTTAATTATTGATTGGTATACTCAATATTGGCAATTTTTTTTAGATCCATTGCAGGTCTCAGTGAGTCCTTGTTTGCCAAATTTACTTTCATCATCGTTTGCTGTCTTCTTTGACGATGAGTAAGAAACAGACAGAGGGAAAGTGAAGGCACGACAGCAAGGCTTCCAAGTTCTGATATTATGAATCAATTTTTACTTCTCTCTGTTCTGTTGGTCAACAAAAGCATTTAAATATTGTTGGAGAAAGTGAGGACCGCAGATGCTGGAGATCAGTGTTGAGAGTGTGGTGCTTGAAAAGCACAGCAGGTGGTTTTCCAGCACCTTCATCAGGAAGGGCTGATGAAGGGCTTATGCCTAAAATGTCGATTCTCCTGCTCCTCGGATGCTGCCTGACCTGCTGCGCTTTTCCAGCACCACACTCTCGATTTAAATATTCTTATTTGTATGTTCCCAAGTTTGGCTCCGTATTCTTTCTATGTTGATTAACCAGTTGGTGAGCAATTCATCTATGAATAGAAAGGGTTTAGAGGGATATGCGCCAAGCGCTGGCAAATGGGACTAGATCAAGTTGGGATATCTGGTTGGCATGGACAAGTTGGACCGAAGGGTCTGTTTCCGTGCTGTACATCTCTATGACTCTGTTGCAAGTAAACGGAGGAAAATCAAAGTCCCCATTCTGGTGACACAGATGTATTTCTGGTCACAAATATTAAAATGTCATTATTTGAAAGACTTAATTTATCAGTAATTGCCTTAAAATGGTCAATGCAGTTTAAACATGTAAAACTATGAAGGGATTATCTGACTGAAATGCAAGGGCAACATTCAGTTTGGACAAACAGATCATCTGCTGGTTGTATGCTCACCCAAATTATTCCTTCCAATGAAGCTAATGGGAAAGTGTCCCTAATAATGTTTACTTGTCCCAGCCATCTGCACACTACCTTCAATGTCATCAATAATTGTTTCAGTTCCTTAAAAACAATTACAATTTATCAAAAGGAAAATTAAAACATTGGCAGAAGAAAGAATGTACAATGTAGTTCACATTATAAAATATTTGTTATGAGCACATAATTTCCAAAGTTTATGGAAAGAAGAAATGTTTTTTAAAGAAATGTTTTTTAAATTACTGGTGGTGCATTTTCACAGATTTTCAACTGTATAAATTGCCTATGTTTGCTTTGTTTTCTTAGTATTTAAGTTATTCAAACAAAATAATTTAGGTTTTTCACCATCCACAGAATCATTTTCATTAGACAGCCAGATACCTCACCCTAATAGAACTGCAGGCCATCATTTTTTCACTTTGCTTTCTTATGTGTTATCGTTACCTGGGATTGTCTGGTATTCCAAATACATCTTTATTTCTTACTATCAGAATATTTTGAAGTGTAGTAGAGTTATTGCTAATTACATAGCCATCTATCATATCATTACGCCTAATTATTGACTTGCTCCTTTCTTTAATGCCAGTGCCTGCCTCTTGATGGAACTATATGGAATACATATGGCCAGCTGGTAAATCTATAGCCGACTGTTCCTTTCTACGAATCAACCCAGGTCACCATTGCAGATGATACGAAGATAGGTGGAGTTGTGGACAGTGAGGAGGGCTGTTGTCGGCTGCAGAGGGACTTAGATATGATGCAGATCTCAGTAGCTGCCTTGAATTCTCCTCCATGAATAATTGTTCCTTCTTTATTTCAGTTGGGTCTGTTTATTCTGCATTAGTTCATTGCTATTCTAAAAACAGTCCCATTTTGCTTTTAAAAGCGACGTCGATAAATCTCTCACAAAAGTTTTTTTGATAATACCCTTCCTTCAACAACATATCAAGATCTCTGAATCATATTTTTGCACTGTTTTAAAAAAAGGAACAATGTTGGTCTCTGATTTTCACCTTTTCATCAAAGTGTTAAATATGAAGTCTGTTTTGTATAGATTGGTTCAGCTATATTTAGTGTAACACAGAGGTTACTAAATTGATTTTCTGTACTGAAACACTGCACCAAAAAACTCTTTTACTTTAATTACTTGCAATGTTATTTTTGTACTCCCTTATTCATTCTTGTTTTATAGAACATTAAGAAGGTGCACAAACTGTACAGAAAGCATTCACGTTGAACAGAAAATGAGAGAGTGTGTGCTCTCTTACAGATAGTCTGGTCACCTTCAGATTATACAACATTTCAGGAAGCGTAGTGAAATCTTGACTTCATATCAGAAGAATGAATAAAAATGAAGAACCTAAAGTGGATTTTGGCGATCTGAAAAGATAAATGTACAGGAACAAAAGTCTATGTGATGCATATGAACTATAGGTTTTGTATTTTTTAACTGTGTTGGAAAGAGTAATTAGTATTGGTGTTTTTCAGACATTCCCAGATGTGTATGAAATACACTGTCTATTGGTTTATTACCAATCAAGCTGGATCTCATTGCTTATAATTAAATGTGCCACAGCAATATAAGGAACTATATGTTTCTAGTATCGGACTTAAGCTCTTTGCAGCAATTTACCTTGGATTTCTGTAGAACTGAATTGATTCTTTGCTCAAATTCAGTCTATAACCAAACCTCCCATTAAAACCGACGTACCCTATTCATTTGCTTAAATTACTTTGGTTAAAAGCACATTTAATATCACAATCTTGGCAATGTTATTATTATGAAACAAAAACTATATGTTCGTTGCACAGACAAGACCATGGAGTCCACAGTAGCTGCAGCTCTGCCTGGTTTGCTGTCAAACTGGGCTTGTCCATTCAACTTGTTTGCAAACTGCTTAACAGCCTAAAGACTGATAAATATAACAGCTCCATTCCAACACCAGGAGATTCTTATCCAATGGTATGGAAAAGCAAATACTTTGTTCTACCTTGTTTCCCTCTTTGATTATTAATGGGAATCACACAGAAGCACCCAGAATACATAATGGCCTGCTTGAAAACACCTGGCAGCTGAAAGGTCAGTGGGTGAGTACACAGCCATTGACCTCATGGTGAGTATTTATTTTTAAAATCCTCTTCTTCCTGGAAGTCTAAAGTACTTTCTCTACCTTTCTCTAATGAGGGAACAGTCCAATGGGATTTTGGTATCTAGTACTGTTATAAATTCTTTAGTAATTAAATGTGTATGTTAGCCTTGAATATGCTTAAAGCCCCTGACTTGACAGCTTTCTGAAATAAAGAATTCATCAGATTCCCTACCCTCTGAGAGATGATATTCCTTCTCATCTCTGTCTTAAATAAGCAACTCCTTATTTTGGAATTAGACACTGATCCAAGAGTCTCCCACAAGGGGAAATAATTTCTCTATTGTTAAGTTCTCCAATAGTCTTGAATATTTCAAGAGGTTTTCATCTCAGTCTTCCACAAGTCCATACTAAACCTGCCATCATCTGAAAATCCTTCAAAACCCAACAGCAACCCAGTGTACCTTCTCCAGAATGCCTTCAATGATAGTGCATCTTACTGGAGAGCAGATGGCGTCCAGTTCTGGCTGTCACATTATAGGAGGGATGTGAACACACTGACAAAAATACAGAAGGGGTTTACAGAAATGATTCTATGGATGAGTAATTTCAGTTATGATCATATATTGAAGAAGTTAGGATGGTCCTCATTGGAGTGAAAGCAGCTAAGAGGTAATCTCACAGTAGTTTTCAAAATCATCAACTGGCTGGATAGAGTAGATAGGGAGAACCTGTTCCTGCCTGCAAAAAGATCAAGAACTAGAAGGCGAGAGGAACAAGGGTAAAGTGAGGAAAAGGTTTCTTCATTCTGCGAGTGGTTAGGATAGAGTTACACTGTCTGGAAATGTGATGGAGGCAATTTTAAATGAGACAGTAAATAAGGCATTGGATGCTAAGTTGAATAGGGCATGAGGAATAAGTAGGAGACTGGCTCTTAGTAAAGATGTTCGTTTGAAGAATGGGGCCTTAGTATTGTTGTAGAACTGGGAGACCTAGATACAAATTCTTTGAAATTTATGTCACATATAAACAGTGTAATTCAGAAGGTGTTTAGCACACTTGCCTGCATTGCTCATGCCTTTGAGTAAAGGAGTTGAGACGTCATGTTGAAGTTGTACAGGATATGTGGCAGAAAGGACGTTTGAGGACTCGTCTATTGAGATGGTATAGGCTGAGGTTAGAAACAGTAAAGGAGAGGTCATCCTCTTGGGAGTTTTCTATAGGTCTCCAAATAGTTCCAGAGATGTAGGGGAAAGGATAGGAAAGATAATTCTATATAGGAGCAAGAGTAACAGGGTAGTTGTTATAGGGGACATTAAGTTTCCAAAAATTGACTGGAAATACTACAGTTTGAGTAGTTTCGATGGTTCAGTTTTTGTCCAATACATGCAGGATGGTTTCCTGACACAATATGTAGATAAGCCAACAAGAGTCGAGGTCACATTGGACTTGGTACTGGGTAATTAACCTGGCTAGGTGTTAGATTTTGTGAGCACTTCGGTGATAATGAGACTAAACAGGATTGAGGTTCACAAGGAGGAGGTGTTAGCAATTCTGGAAAGTGTGAAAATAGATGTCTCCTGGGCCAGATGGGATTTATCGTAGGATCCTCAGGAAAGCCAGCAAGGAGATTGCAGAGCCTTTGGCTTTGACCTTTAGGTCATCATTGTCTATAGGAATAGTGCCAGAGACTGGAGGATAGCAAATGCTGTCCTCTTGTTCAAGAAGGGGAGTATAGACAATCCTGGTAATTATAGACCAATGAGCCTTGCATCGGTTGTGGGTAAAGTATTGGAAACGTTTATGAGACTTAGGATTTATAATCAGTTAGAGAGGAATAAGTTGATTCAGGGTAGTCAACACAGTTTTGTGATGGGTAGATTGTGCCTCACAAACTTTATTGAGTTCTTTGGTATGGTAACCAAACAGGTGGATAAGGGTAAAGCAGTTAATGTGGTGCATATGGATTTCAATAAGGCGTTTGATAAGGTTCCCCTTGGTATGCTATTGCACAAAGAATGGAGGCATGGGGATTGAGGGTGATTTAGCGGTTTGGAATAGAAATTGGCTAGCTGAAGGAAGACATAGGGTGGTGGTTGATGGGAAATGTTCATCCTGGTGTTCAGTTACTTCTCGTGTACCACAAGGATCTATTTTGGGGCCACTGCTGTTTGTCAGTTTTATAAATGAACTAGATGAGGGCATAGAAGGATGGGTTAGTAAATTTGCTAACAAGGTAAGGTCTAAGGTCAGTGAAATTGTGGATAGTGCTGAAGGCTGTTACAAGTTACAGAGGGACATAGATAAGCTGCAGAGCTGGGCTGAGAGATGGCAAATGGAGTTTCATGCAGAAAACAAGTGTGAGGTGATTCACTTTGAAAGGAGCAACAGAATTAAAGAGTGCTGGGCTAATGGTAAGATTCTTGGTGATGTAGATGAGCAGAGAGATCCCATGTCTATGTACATAGATCCCTGAAAGTTGCCACCCAGGTTGATCAGGTTGTTCAGAAAGCATACATTTTATTGGTATAGGGATTGAGTTCTGGAGCCATGAGTTCATGTCGTAGCTGTACAAAACTCTGGTTGGGCTGCACTTGGAGCCTTGCTTACAGTTTTGGTCACCACATTATATGAAGGATGTGAGAGCTTTGGAAAGGGTGCAGAGGAGATTTACTAAGATGTTGCCTGCTATGGAGGGAAGGTCTTATGAGGAAAGGCTGAAGGACTTGAGCTGTTTTTGTTAGAGAGAAGGTTGAGAGGTGACTTAGTTGAGACATATAAGATAATCAGAGGATTAGATAGGGTGGACAGTGAGAGCCTTTTTCCTCAGATGGTGATGGCTAGCATGAGGGGTCATAGCTTTAAATTGAGGGGTGATAGATATAGGACAGATGTCAGAGCTAGGTTCTTTACTCAGAAAGCAGTAGGCATGTGGAACACCCTACCTGCAACAGTAGTAGACTGACCAATATTAAGAGCATTTAAATGGTCAATGGCTAAATGTATGGATGAAAATGGAATAGTATAGGGTAGATAGGCTTTAGATTGATTCCACAGGTCGGTGCAACATTGAGGGCTGAAACGCCTGTACTGTGCTGTAATGCTCTATGTTCTATGTTCTAACATTGGTGAGGCCTCTTCTGGAATACTCTGTCCAGTTCTCGTCACCCTGTTATAGAAAGGATATTATTAAGCTGGAAAGATTTACCAGGATGTTTCTAAGAATGAAGGGTTTGAGTTATAAGCAAAGCCTGGAAAGGCTGGGACTTTTCACTCGCATGTAAGGGGTTGAGGTGTGACCTTATAGATTTTTATAAAATCATGAGGGAAATAGATCAAGTGAAAGGTAGGTGTCCTTTCCCAAGAATGGGGGCTTTAAGACTGGGGGCATAGAATAGTCAGGATTGAAGTTCACAAGGAGGAGGTTTTAGCAATTCTGGAAAGTGTGAAAATAGATACGTCTCCTGGGCCAGATGGGATTTAGTTGAAAAATGTGGTGCTGGAAAAACACAGCAGGCCAGGCAGCATCCGAGGAGCAGGAGAATCGATGTTTCGGGCATATGTCTGAAACGTCGATTCTCCTGCTCCTCGGATGCTGCCTGGCCTGCTGTGTTTTTCCAGCACCACATTTTTCAACTCTGGTACTCCAGCATCTGCAGTCCTCACTTTTTCCCAGATGGGATTTATCCTAGGATTCTCTGGAAAGCCAGGGAGGAGATTGCAGAGCCTTTGGCTTTGATCTTTAGGTCATCATTGTCTACAGGAATAGTTCCAATCTTTCATTGGAACAATTTACTTGAGGGGAGAAAGATTTTTTAAAAAGACATGAGGAGCAACACTTTTACACATAGTGTGGTTTGTGTGTAGAAGTGGTGGGTGCAGGAACAGTTGCAATATTTATAAAAACATTTGGAAAGTGCATGAGTAAGGACATAGGCCAAGTGCAGGCAGTTGGGACTAGTTCAGTTTGGGATTTTGGTCAGCATGGATCTATTGGACTGAGGGTTTGTTTCTGTGCTGTATGGCTCTATAATTCAATGGTGCAGGCACAATGAGTTGAATGGCTTCCTTCTGCAGTGTAACCTCTGTGATTCTGTGATCTTTCTTGATTCTGCTTCTCACACTGCAGCTGCTGCCAGTCCTGATTCTGTGGATCAAACTGTTTACAATATTCCACATATCGTCTGACTACTGCTCCATGTAACTAAGCAAGGCCTACCTAGTTTTATACTTCACCCCTTTGAAATAAAGGCCAGTAGTCTTTTTGTCTTCCATGTTACTCACTGAACTTGATTGCTAGTTTCTTGTGGTTCATGGACAAGGACTGCTGAATCCCCTTTCTGTAGCTTTCTGCAGTCTTTCTTCATTTAAATAATATTCAGCTGTTCTATTCATCTTTCCAAAGTGCATAACTTCATATCTTCTACACTATAATCAACTGTCAAAGTTTACCTCCTTGCTTAACTTGCCTATATGCCTCTGTAAACTCTTCTGTCATCCTCACCATTTGTCTACTCTTATTTTTGTATCATCTGCAAACTTGATGATAATACATTCACTTTGCTCATCCAAATGATTAATAAATATTGTAAATCACTATGACCTTTTTGCTGATCCTTGTAGCACCCAATGAGTTACAGATTGCCATCCTGAAAATGTTTTCTTAATCCCAACTCTCTGCTTTTGATTAGTTAGCCTATCTCCTATTCATTCTAATATACTACCCCCATAACCATAAGCACTTGCATTATGTGTGGTATCTTAACAAATGCCCTTTGGAAACCTCAGTGTATTATACATTTTCGTTCCTGCATCTATTGGTTCCTTTATTTGGGGCTTATGACCCAAACTTCCCCATGCTGGTGTTTACAATTTATCATCCCATCCTTTCCTGCCTAAATCTCTCATTGGAACAATTTCCTTCCTTCTCATATGTTTATCTTCCTTCTTTTTTAATGCATTCACTTCAATCCATCTCCTGTTGTAGTCAATTCTGCATTCTCACTACCGTCTAAATATTCATTTTTCTGAATTCCCTATTGCATTGTGGCTTAGTGCAAAATTAGGGGGCATTGTTTTAAAATGAGGCATCAATCTTTTAGGACTAAGATGGTGAGAATTGTGTCTTCTCAGAAGGTTGTGCAACTTTGAAACTCTCTGCCTCAGAAGTCAATGAAGGTGGAGTCATTTAACACTTTTAGGCAGACATGAATAATTTTTTCTTTAATAGAGAAACAACAAGTTATCGGAAAGTGGGAGAGAGTGACGGTGAACTGAAATGTGGAATTGAAACACAAACATTCAGCATGATGTAATTAAAGAGTGGAGCAAGCTTTAGTGCCTAAATGGCTTACTTCAACTGTGTACCACATGTTGGAATGGATCTTTTGGTGACCATCTTATCTTGGTGGCCTCTAGTTATACTTTTTCTCACAAGTTTCCCATAATTTTAAATATGTTTTGAAAAATGCTTCAGCTTTCCCTTTCCAAGTAAAAAAAACAATATCAAACCTGTTCATTCTTTTCTGCTTTGTGTACTCATGTGTTTCTAGGTTCATCCTTGTAAATCGTTTCTTTACCCTCTCAGGTGCCTCTAGAATTTACATGGAATTGTGAGCAGATCTGAACAGTTCCGGAAGGACGGTACAAAGACTCAATGCAGACTTAGCATAATTTCCTTTTATGTTAAATTATATCCCACTCAAAATAAAGCCGAGTATATGAACTGGTTTTTTTTAAGTGGCCTTGCTAATCTTCTCCAAAACAGATTGTTGTTGTCCAAGTTGCAACATGCTTTGAAAATGTGGCATTGCTTGATTCCACAGAAAATTGAGAATTTCCTCCAAAGGTTGTTGTTGTGCTTTTACCATCAATGAGAGCACTGAGCCCCATTGTAGCTACACACTGAAATAACATTCATGAAGAATTATTGTTGACTACTAACTGCTTCTGACTGGCCTCCCAAGCCACTCAGTTTGATTCATGATGGACAACAAGTGTTAGCTTCACCTGGGATGCATACATCCCCTGAAAAAATAAATAAAATAAATATAACTTGCATAGTCCTTGTCACAAAACTCATTTAGCAAGATGCCCACAAAACCAAGTTCTTGCAGTTGATGGTACTCTGCACCATTAGGAAGCTGTTACCCTAGCAGCAGCTGGCATTTGCTTCTTTCAATGAATTCCCCTCTCACATAAAGAGTACCTGGCTCCTCTCTTGTGCACCAATGGACACCATTATGGCAGATGTGTATGTTGTCTGTCCCAACCTGGGCTGATCCTGACATGAAGAAATTCGGGGCCATGTTCACTTTCAAGGACACAGGTACTTCCTTCCCACTGTGACTGCAGGATTGTGTGGTAGAGATCAGTTACCCTTCAGAAAATGCAGACAATGCACTTGGCTTTTGTGGAGACAAGAGATGTGCTCTTGGAAGCGAATCAATACCGCCTACTATAGAGAGGATTTTTCCTTGTCTTTGTCCTCCTCCCAATGCATGTCCTGACTGATGTCACTGCATGTTTACACAGCACACCTCTATCACTTGTACTGATTCCCTCACTAAATTGTTTTAGTATGTGCATCATTGATATTTTAGCTCTAAATCAGCAGTATTTCATGCCAGTCGGAGCTGTCAGAGAGAGTATAAACTAAAATGAAAGGGAGTTAAGAACCTGAGCAGGGTGATCTAAACAAGTTGAGTGTGTGGGCAAATACATGACAGGTGAAGTATAAATGTGAAGTTATGCATTTTAGTGTGAAAACAGAAAGAAGATTATTTTATTGCTGATACAATGGAATATGTGGGTGTACAAAGAAATCTGGGTGTCCTGGTACAGAAGTCAATGAAAGTAAGCAGGCAGATGCAGCAAGCAGGGTTTACATCAGAGTGGTGCTGGAAAAGCACAGCAGGTCAGCAGCATCTGAGGAGCAAGAAAATCGACGTTTCGGGCAAAAGCTGCAGCAAGCAATCAGAAAAAAAATAGTATATTGACCTTCATTGCAAGACGATTTGAGTTCAGAAGTAACAATATCTTTCTGCAGTTATACAGGGTCTTGGTGAGATCACACCTGGAGTATTGTGTGTGGTTTTCATTACCCTATCTAAGGAAAGGTATACTTGCAATAAAGGGAGCGCAGTGGGTGTTCACTAGACTGCTACCAGAGATGGAAGGATTGTCCAATGAGGAAAGCTTGGTTTGACTAGGCCAATTTTCAAGGAGAAAGTGAGGACTGCAGATGCCTATTTTCACAATAGTTTGGAAAATTGTGGGGGGATCTAATTGAAATGAATAAAATTCTAACATTGCTGAACAGGTGAGATACAAGGAGGGTGTTTCCTCTGGTTGGCAAGTCTAGAACCAGGGGACACAGTCTCAGGGTATGATGTAGATTATTTAGAACTAGAATTAGAACTGGGTTTATTGCCATATGTACTCACATGGGTGAAGTGAATAGTTTACAAAGTCATCTTAGATACTGAGGAATAATTTAGAAAAATAAAGAAATACAAAGTTCAGCACTACAATCCCTTAGGAGACCATGTCAGATCTTGCCACTAGGTCAGGTCACTGAGTATATTTAAGAAAGAGAATGATAATTTTTCAATTATTAAAGGCCTCAGGAAGTATGGAGAGAAAGAGGGTATATGGTATTGAAATAGAGGAAAAACCATTATTATATTGAATGATGGACCAGGGCTGAAGGGCCTAATGGCCCACTCTTGCTCCTGGTTTCTATGTTTTCATAGAATATGAACACCAATGATCATAGTGATTCAAGAGGGTAGTTCACCGTCACCTTCATTGGTGTCCATAATCTGACTTCTTTACAGCACACAATGTGGTACCCTGAATGTACAACCACATTATGAATAGTTCCTGGCCATTTATGAATAACATAACAAAGTTCCTTGGCCTGAAAGGCTTCCAACAAACTAGAAGAATGAAACTGGGGATAGATCCTACCAGGGCATTATTGATCTGTGCATAAATGTCACTTCACTTCCGAGTCAATCATTTCATCCTGTATTCAGGCTGGCATATAACTACCTGAGAGTAAGTGTTTAGGTTCTTGTGTGACAGGCCCCTTAGACACAAATAATAGACTCAATGACAATAGATAGAAATAAGGTATAATGAAAATATCATAATTAAATATGAACAATATTTCCAGAGTGGTGTATTTGTGGTTTCTTTATGCTCAAGCCTGGTGTTCTCTCTGAGTGCCATGGTTATCCATCCATGTGAGGATTTGGCGATGGCTGTCTCTTAGGAAACAAAAATGTGATCAAATCAGTTATGATTCTTGGAGATGTGGCACATCCTGCCCATTGTAAGGAATTCTAGATAACTTCCTGTTAAGCCTCACTTGCTAGAGGCAGCAGAATTCCCCATGTCACTTCATAGAATCCCTACCATGTGGGAAGAGGCCATTTGGACTATCAAGTCTGCACCGACCATCCAAAGAGCATCCCAATCAAACCTAGTCCCTTACCTTATCCATATAACCCTGCATTTACCATGGCTAATCCACCTAGCCTGCATATCTCTGGACACTATGGACAATTTAGCATGTCTAATTCCCCCTAACCTACACAGCCTTTGACTATGGGAGGAAGCCAGAGCACTGAGTGGAAACTGCAGACACAGCGAGAACATGCAAATTCCACACAGTCACTCAAGACTAGAATTGAACCCAGATCCCTATCGCTGTGAGGCAGCAATGCTAACCACTGTCCCACTGTGCTGCCCCATCTATTATGGTGCCCTTGTTCCATCTATTTTCCAAATCCCAAAACTCTTCACTTTCTTTCCCTTCATCTTCTGCAGCTGGAAGATCCAATCCCTTTGAGCTACAAAATTTCTGTGGTACATAGTTAGTCATTACAGTTCCTATGTCTTTGCCAAGTGCTTTGCAAAGCTCTCCTCGAACTGTCCAGGGAATGACAACAGAGGTTCACAATAATCCTGTTCTGTTTAATAACGATGTGCAAGACTGTTGTCAGTAGCTGCCCTCTGATGATATAGTACTGCCGTCATTCAGGGTAGCTCAATCTCCAAGCAAGCAGGCTGATTCATTGTTCTGCCTGAACAATGTGAATATTTTTGGTTGTCAGAGAACAAAGGAATCTTTGCAGCTTCCAAGGTAGCAAGCATTCACACATAGAATAAGGCGGTTGGCATCACTCAACTGGTTTACGTCAATGACAATTGGAACCTAGGGGAATCATAATGTTTTGTGCTGAAACTCAAGTCTTTTGCATCAGTATTTACTGTGGAGAAAAATATCAAAGATACAGACCTTTGAAATAAATACAGACATCTTGAAATATGGCCATATTACAGAGGAGGATGTGTTGGACACCTTAACCCCATAAAGGTGGATAAATCCCCAGGACCTGATCAGGTATATGCTAAAATTCTGTGGGAGAAAAAAACTGCAGATGCTGGAATCCAAGGCAGATGAGCAGGAGGCTGGAAGAACACAGCAAGCCAGGCAGCATCAGGAGGTGGAAAAGTCGACGTTTCAGGTATAACCCATCTTCAAGAATCCATTCAGGTATAACACGTCTTCAAGAAATGTCGACTTTTTCACCTCCTGACACTGCTTGGTTTGTAGAACTCTGTGGGAAGCTAGTGAAGTGATTACTGGGCCCCTATGCAGAGATACTTGTATCATTGATAGCCATGAGTAAGGTGCCAGAAGACTTGAGATTGGCTAATGCGGTGTCACTGTTTACGAAAGGTGGCAAGGAAAAGCCAGGAAGCTATAGACCGACAAAAGTGGTGGGCATGCTGTTGGAGGGGATCCTGAGGGACAGAATTTACAAATATTTGGAAAGGCAAAGACTGATTAGGTATAGTCAACATGGCTTTGCGCAATGGAAATCAGTCTCACTAACTTGACTGATATTCTTAATGAAGGAACGAAGAGGATTTTTGAAGGCAGAGCACTGGATGTGACCTACTTGGACTTCAGCAAGGTGCTCAACAAAGTTCCACATGGTAGACTGGTTAACAAGATTAGATCACATGGAATATAGGGAGAACTAGGCAGTTGGATACAGAAATGGTTTGAAGGTAGGAGGCAGAGGATGGTAATGGAGGGCTGCTTTTCAGACTAAAGGCCTGCGTCCAGCGGTGTGCCACAAAGATCAGTGCTGGGTGAAGTGCTTTTTGACAATTATATAAATGATTTGGATGTGAATATAGGAGGTATGGTTAGTACATTTGCAGATGACACCCAAATTGGTGGCGTAGTGGACAGTGAAGAAGGTTACCTCAGAGTATAATAGGATAATCACCAGACGGACCAATGGGCTGAGGAGTAGCAGTTGGAGTTTCATTTAGATAAATTTGAGGTGTTGCATTTTGCAAAGGCAAATCAGGGCAAGACTTATGCACTTAATGGTAAGGTCCCAGGGAGTGTTACTGAACAAAAATACCTTAAAGTGCAGGTTCATAGTGTAGGTAGACGGTAGTGAAGAAGGCAATTGGTATAGAACATAGAACGTAAAACATTACAGCGCAGTACAGGTCTTTCAGTCCTCGATATTGCGCCAACCTGTGAAACCAATCTGAAGCTCATCTAACCTACACTACTCAATGTTCATCCATATATCTATCCAATGACCATTTAAGTGCCCATAAATTTGATGAGTTTAATACTGTTGCAGGCAGGCCGTTCCACACCCCTACTACTCTCTGAGTAAAGAAACTACCTCTAATATCTGTCCTATATCTATCACCCCTCAATTTAAAGCTAGCCATTACCATCTGATTAAAACGGCTTTCACTGTCCACTCTATCAAACCCTCTGATTATCTTAAATGTCTCAATTAAGTCCCATCTTAACCTTCTTCTCTCTAATGAAAACAGCCTCAAGTTTCTCAGCCTTTCCTTGTAAGACCTTCCCTCCATACCAGGCAACACCCGAGTAAATCTTCTTTGAATCGAAAGCTTCCACATCCTTCCTATAATGTGGTGAGCAGAACTGTATGCAATACTGCAAGTGCACCAGAGTTTTGTACAGTTGCAGCATGACCTTATGGTTCCGAAACTCAAGCCCTCTACCAATGAAGCCTAAAACATCGCATGACTTTTTAACAACCCTGATGAAGGGCTTTTGCCTGAAATGTCGATTTTCCTGCTCCTCGGATGCTGCCTGACCTGCTGTGCTTTTCCAGCACCACTCTAATCTCGACTCTGTTTTCCAGCATCTGCAGTCCTTGTTTTTACCTTCTTAACAACCCTATCAACCTAGGTGGCAACTTTCAAGGATCAATGTAAATAGACACCGAGATCTCTCTGTTCATCTACACTACCAAGAATCTTACCATTAGCCCAGTACACTGCATTCCTGTTACTCCTTCCAAAGTGAATCACCTCACACTTTCCTACATTAAATTCCATTTGCCACGTCTCAGCCCAGGTCTGCAGTTTATCTATGTCCCTCTGTAAACTACAACATCCTTTGGCACTATCCGCTTTGTGTCTTCCGCTAATTTACTAACCCATCCTTCTAGGCCCTCCTTCTAGGCCCTCATTTATAAAAATGACAAACAGCAGTGGCACTAAAATAAATCCTTGTGTACACCACTAGTAACTGAACTCCAAGATGAACATTTCCCATTAACCACCACCCTCTATCTTCTTTCATCTAGCTAATGTCTGATCCAAACCGCTAATTCACCCTCAACCCCATGCTTCTATATTTTAGATTAGATTAGATTAGATTACTTACAGTGTGGAAACAGGCCCTTCGGCCCAACAAGTCCACACCGACCCGCCGAAGCGTAACCCACCCAGACCCATTCTCCTACATTTACCCCTTCACCTAACACTACGGGCAATTCAGCATGGCCAATTCACCTAACCTGCACATTTTTGGATTGTGGGAGGAAGCCGGAGCACCCAGAGGAAACCCACGCAGACATGGGGAGAATGTGCAAACTCCACACAGAGAGTCGCCTGAGGTGGGAATTGAACCCCGGTCTCTGGCGCTGTGAGGCAGCAGTGCTAACCACTGTGCCACCATGCCGCCCACATGGTGCAATAGCCTACCGTGGGGAACCTTATCAAATGCCTTACTGAAATCCATATACATCTCATCAATGGCTTTACCCTCATCCACCTGTTTGGTCACCATGTCAAAGAACTGAATAAGGTTTGTGAGGCACAACCTCTCCTTCACAAAATCGTGTTGACCCACTCAAATCAACTTATTCCTTTCTAGATGATTATAAATCCTATCTCTTATAACCTCTTCCAAACCTTTACTGATAATGCTTGCCTATGTTCATCAGTACATTGAGTATAGGTGTTGGGAGGTTATTTTGCAGCTGTACAGGACATTGGATCAGCCAGTTTTGGAAGACTGCATTCAATTCTGGTGTCCCTGTCATAGTAAGAATGTTGTGAAACTTGAAAGGATTCAGAAAAAGTTTCTAAGGATGTTGCCAAGATTGGAGGTTGGAGCTTTCGGGAGAGGCCAGTTAAACTGGGGCTATTTTATCTGGAATGTCCGAGGCTGAAAGGTGACCTTGTAGAAGTTTATACAATCATGAAGGGCATGGATAGGATGAATAGCCAAGGTCTTTTTACCACAGTAGGGGAGTGCAAACTAGAGGGCATAGATTTAAGGTCAGAGGGGAAAGAGTTAAAAGGGACCTAATGGGCAACCTTTTCATTCAGAGCATGGTGCATCTTTGGAAAGAGCTGCCAGAGGAGATGATGGAGGCTGATACAATTATGACATTTAAAAGGCACCTGAATAGGTACATAAATAGGAAGGGCTTAGAAGGTTATGGGTTAAATGCTGGCAAATGGGATTAGATTAATTTAGAACATCCTGTCGGCATGGATGAATTGGACTAAAGGGTCTATTTCCATGCCGTACATCTCTATGACTCCATGACTCTTCCTGATTTTCAGATTATTGAGGGGAAGTGTATTCTAAATGCTCAGGACTATGATTGTATATTTGGTTCCAAGCGGCTTTGCTGAATGATATTTGCAACATGTTACAGAAGCTGTCTTAGAGATATGAAACCTTTGCAACCGCTACCAAAGCAATGGCTCTGATTGAAGGGACTGTTGCCTCATCTTATAAAACTAATACTACAGTCATTTCTTCCATAACGTGATAATTCTGTTCCTGTGTGATTGTTCCCATACCATCACGTTACCGTCGATGGCATGGCCCTTCTGTCACTCCCTCAACAAATTGCTTCCGAGCATTTATTGAATATTTTTTTTCAATCTACTGTATTTTCTTTTCCTTTCACTTCTCAGTAATTACTTTTCAGAAATCAATGAAAATTATCAAGCATGACAGCCCTTTTCAAAAAAAAAATCTGTCTTGATTGCTCTGAATAGCTTATGCCTTTCTGAGCATTATGACATCTATCTAACAGTTGCCCTACGATCAATGTAAAACTAACTAGTGGATAAATGTTTTTTCACTAAAACTTTTTTGGACAGGGTTATCAGATATGTTAATATCCAGTCTGTAGTGGTTTGAACCAGGACCAAGTGGATTCCCTTGATTGGGATTGCTAACCTGCACCAATCAGTGAGCCCTGGTGGACAGGTGTAAATAGGGGATTCAGGTAGTCTGTTTCTGGAATCTGGCTCAGAGCTGGCTGCTCAAAGTGCATGTTTATGCACATATATACAAAGAGTAATTTAATGACAAGATACCAGCCTCCGTGCAATTACTTCCCACCCATTGTCATCCACGTTTTACATCTCATTATAAAGAAGAAGAGTATCCTGATTCTAGAGTCCAGCTCAGAGCTGGCCAGTCATAGCCCATGTACAAACTACATGTAAATAGAGGGTGGCATGGTAACAGCACACTAGTCTCTATTCAATTATTTCATAACCCTTTCTGTAGAATTCCTGTCACAGGAATTCTGGAATGTGCATTGTCTGATCTTGTGGTTTAAGAGTCATAGGCCCATTAATCCTTATCGCGAACTGTTATTTTTTAGAAGTCATACATCAATTAATCATTCTTTCAAGTTCACTATTTTAATCTTTGTCCCATAATATTGCCATTTATTCACAAGCCTCTTTTGTTTAACATGCCTATTAAATATGTATAATGATAGGATCTAATTCTGGAAAGGGTGAAAATAGATAAGTCCCCTGGGCCTGATGGCATTTATCCTAGGATTCTCTGGGAAGCAAGGGAGGAGATTGCAGAGCCATTGGCCTTGATTTTTATGTCCTCGTTGTCTACAGGAGTAGTGCCAGAAGACTGAAAGCTAGCAAAAGTGGTTCCCTTGTTCAAGAAGGGGAGTAGGGATAACCCTAGTAACTATAGGCCGGTGAGTCTCACTTCTGTTGTGGGCAAAGTCTTAGAGAGAATTGTAAGGGATAGGATTTATGAACATCTGGATAGGAATAATGTGATCAAGGATAGTCAGCATGGTTTTGTGAAGGGCAGGTCGTGCCTCACAAACCTTATTGAATTCTTTGAGAAGGTGACTAAGGAGGCGGACGAGGGGAAAATGGTAGATGTGGTGAATATGGATTTTAGTAAGGCATTTGATAAGATTCCCCATGGTAGGCTACTTCAAAAAATACGGAGGTATGGCATTGAGGGTGAGTTGGAGGTTTGGATTAAGAATTGGCTGGCTGGAAGAAGACAGAGGGTAGTAGTTGATGGTAAAGGTTCATCTTGGAGTGCCGTTACTAGCGGTGTTCCGCAAGGATCAGTTTTGGGACCATTGCTGTTTGTCATTATTATAAATGACCTGGAGGAGGGGTTAGAAGGTTGGGTGAGCAAGTTTGCGGATGATACGAAAGTCGGAGGAGTTGGTGACAGTGAGGAAGGATGTGGGTAAATAGTGCTGTGAAGAAGGCATATGGCGTACTGGCTTTTATTGGTAGAGGAATTGAGTTCTGGAGTACTGAGGTCATGTTGCAGTTGTATAAGACTCTGGTGCGGTCGCATCTGGAGTATTGTGTGCAGTTTTGGTTGCCATACTATAGGAAGGATGTGGAGGCACTGGAGGAGGTTTACCAGGATGTTGCCTGGTATGGTAGGAAGATCGTATGAGGAAAGGCTGAGGCACTTGGGGTTGTTTTCATTGGAGAAAAGAAGGTTTAGGGGTGACTTGATAGAGGTGTATAAGATGATTAGGGGTTTAGATAGGGTTGACCGTGAGAACCTTTTTCCACATATGGAGTCAGCTATTATGAGTGGGCATAGCTTTAAATTAAGGGGTGGTCGGTATAGGACAGATGTTAGGGGTAGGTTCTTTACTCAGCGAGTCGTGAGTTCATGGAATGCCCTGCCAGTAGCAGTGGTGGACTCTCCCTCTTTATGGGCATTTAAGCGGGCATTGGATAGGCATATGGAAGATAGTGGGCTAGTGTAGGTTAGGTGGGCTTGGATCGGCGCAACATCGAGGGCCAAAGGGCCTGTACTGCGCTGTATTCTTCTATGTTCTATGTTCTATGATCCTGGAAAGTACAGAGGATAAAAGGGACCTTGATTTTCATGTTCATAGATCCTTGAAAGCACACGGGTAAGGCTAGAAAGGTATATGGGATAATTCCCTCTATTAGTTAAAAATCACACAACACCAGGTTATGTATTACAATTCTGCAAATGCAAATTCACTCCATAGACTTATATGTGTGTGCGCATGCATGTGAGGGGAAGAGAGAAAGAGAGAGAGAGAGACAATGTTTGTGGATATGTGTCTATGTCTGTGGGAGAGAGTGTGAGTGCATGTGAGAGTGTGTGTTTGCATGTGTGTGTGCTTGGTAGAGTGTGTGTGTGAGTGAGATGCAATACAAGCCTGTGAGAGGGTGTGTGCATGGGTTTGAGTGTGGCGTGTGTATGTGTGTGTGTCTGCGAGAGAGTGGGTGTATGGGGGGGTTCTGCTTGAGTGTGTGAGTATGCAAGAATGTGTGTGTATGCATGCTTGTGTGTGTGTGTATGTGTACATAGTGTAGTGGGGTCACCTGTAGTGTGACATGAACCCAAGGTGCCGGTGTCAGAGTGTCTACTTGGATACTACCATTATGCTTGTGGACACCACTCATCATGCAGGTACACTTGCAATTTGGTCAACATTGTCTATCTCAGACACTGTAGCCAAGGATGCTCTGAGGCATGGTACATTGGCGAGACCAAGCATGTGCTATGGCGATGGATGAATGAACACTGTGCAACAATTGCCAAACAGAGATGTCCCCTCCCAGTCAGGGAACACTTTAGTGGTCAGGGACATTCGGCCTCGGATCTTTGGGTGACCATCCTCCAAGGTGGACTTCGGGATTAGCAACAATGCAGAGGAGCCGAGCAGACACTGACATCTAAGTTCAATACCCATGAGGATGGCCTCAACTGGATCCTTGGCTTCATGTGACCTGACTACACTATATACACACACACACACAATCACACACACACACACTCTCTCTCTTACATACTCAAACACTCACGCAGACCCTCTCTCATACACACGCTCTCTCTCAGACACACAGATGTACACCCACCCCCATCACACCCATGCTCACACCCTCTCACAGGCTTTTACTTCATCATTCTCATGCACACACCCTACCAAGCCTGCGCATATGCAAACACACACTCTCACACTCACATGCACTCACAATGAAACACGTGTGCGGGTGCACACGCACACACACAAGAGCGCATGTGCGCACACACACACTGACCCTCTCTCTCCCTCTCCCTCACATGCATGTGCACACTCATATAAGTCTATGGGGTGAATTTGCATTTGCAGAATTATAATTGCAGATTTGTTCTGTTTTGTTCAGAAAGCACACAATCTGTAGGCAGTCAATGTTAGCAGTCAATCCATGTAACATTTTATAAATTCCTACTTTGGAAATAGAACCAGTCTGGCTCAAGATTGAGATGCAGACAGACTCTAACCTCACACCTTTAATGCATTGTCTGAGCTAAGATGTCACTTTTTTAAAAAATAAAACCTTAAGTTATCTCAAGAATGTAATTTGAAAAAAGTTCTGGGATTTACATATTAATGAACCAAAACCTGCAATCTATTCTAAAAGATGAAAGACTTAATAACAATCTAGGTTTGTTCAATATATAATTTCAGTTGTATGACACTAAGATCTATAAATCCAGTGCCATATGATTCTGCTCCACAGCTACCTGAAGAAGGAGCAGTGCTCCAAAAGCTAGTACATCCAAATAAACCTGTTGGATCCAAACTATACCTGGCGTTGTGTGATTTTTAACTTGTCCACCCCAGTCCAACATCGGCACCTCCATATCATTCCCTCTATTAGATAAAGCATTGAATACAAGAACAAAGAAATTCTGAAGAAACTGTATATAATGTTACTTAAATCACAACTGGTATAGTTTTAGTTACCACACTATGTGATTGCAAAAAAGAGAGCGCAAAAGTGATTCACTTGGACCTTGTCTGGCTTGGAGCAAGTCAGCTATGAAAAGAGACTAAAAGAGAAAATGCTGGAAAATCTCAGCAGGTCTGGTAACATCTGTAAGGAGTGAAAAGAGCTGACGTTTCGAGTCTAACTGACCCTTTGTCAAAGCTAAAAAAAGGGGGAGAAATAGGGAGGTATTTATAAGCAGAACTTCTTCAGGGTAGGCGTTCCTGGAAGAGGGGTGGCAGTGGGTTAAACACCGGATAAAAGCAAATTACTGCAGATGCTGGAATCTGAAACCAAAAGAGTAATTTTTAACCCACTGCCACCTCTCTTCCAGGAATACCTACCCTGAAGAAGTTCTGCTTATAAATACCTCCCTATTTCTCTCCCTTTTTTTAGCTTTGACAAAGGGTCAGTTAGACTCAAAACGTCAGCTCTTTTCTCTCCTTACAGATACTGCCAGATCTGCTGAGATTTTCCAGCATTTTCTCTTTTGGGTGAAAAGAGACTAGATAGGCTGGGGTTGTTTTCCTGAGAGCAGAGCAGGCCGAGGGGCTGTTTGATTGAAGTGTATAAAGTTCTGAAGGCCATTGATCTAGTAAATATGGAGAAACTTCTCTCTTGAGTAGAAGGGATAATAACTGGGGGAATAGTTTTAAGGTAGGGAGCAGGACTTTTTTGTTAGATTAGATTCCCTACAGTGTGGAAACAGGCCCTTTGGCCCAACAAGTCCACACCGACCCTCCGAAGAGTAACCCACCCAGACATGTTTCCCTTTGACTAATGCACCTAACACTATGGACAATTTAGCATGGCCAACTCACCTGGCCTGCACATCTTTGGACTGTGGGAGGAAATCAAAGCACCCAGAGGAAACCTGCCAGACACAAGGAGAATGTGCAAACGCCACACAGATAGTTGCCCAAGACTGGAATCGAACCTGGATCCCTGGTGCTGTGAGGCAGTAGTGCTAACCACTGAGCCACCATGCTACCCTTTAAGAAAAATTCTTTTCATCCAGAGGATGGTACATAGCTGGAATTTACTACCTGCAAATGTGTTAGAGTGGAAACTCTCAAGACGTTGAAGAACTATGTAGATGAACAACTGAACCATGCAAAGCTATGGGCCAAGAATTGGAAAATGGAGTTAGCATTGATGGACGTTTTATGACTGTTGTAGACATGATGGGCTGAAGGACCTATTTCCATACTATAATAACACTATGGCTCTTTGTCTCTTTGACTCTAAAAGCCTTTGCTACTCCCTTTATGCAAAAAATGATAGTATTCTTGATTTAAAAATGTTGCTAAAGAATATTTACAAAGTCTACTGACGTAATAAATACAGTTAGATTATTTAAGAACCATCTTAATATGGATTGATTTTACTATGAGACTGCAAAGGAGTGGAAGAATATCTCACATTGCCTCACTTCTTGTGATAATGTATACCGTGTTTCATCACCGTATTATATACTACATCTCTGAGCAGCCTCCAGTTCTACCCATTATATCACATCCCATCCAAATTTGTTTTTTAAATAACCAAGCACTGTGCCAGTTTCACAAATATGTCCATAATTGTTCTCCATTTCTTTTGGAGGAAATTGAAGATTCAAATTGATTCAATTCTTCCATGTTGTTTCTCTAACTCTGTTGGGCAGGAGGAGAATTGACAGATAATTCCAGTTCAGTAATTAAATTGTATTAATGCAATTTCTCGCTCACCTTTGTTTAAGTTATCACATTATAGACACAACATGAACTTTCGTCAGGGTGTAGGGAATTGAACAATTGCCCCAAAGTGCAAGTTGAATGTCATTTTTCTTCAGAAACACTTTCACTGTGGTCCCTGCTATTTCAACTTCACACCTTAGTGAATTAGACAAATCCATATGACACTGTGAATGTTTAAGGTACTCATTAGGAAAGTGCCATCCATTGGCTGAGGTCTGGCAATCCATATGTTGAAACTTCTCCTTCAGCAATGTAATCACTATTTCAGACATGTGACCCTGCAACTATATTGACTTTTGTTCATCTGGAATGGTAGACTGCAACAGTCAAAGTGATCCTTTCAAGACCTCCCCATGGTTTTTATAGAAGACAAGATGACATCAATGGTTCTCTTGTCTTCTAGTGGTGAATGGCACAAATAATACAGCTCAATATTATTGTTCCCAATAATGTTTCGAGACCTTGTCATCAAATGGAAAATCTTATTCTGGCTTAACATTTTGTGATATCATGATGCCCTAGACACATTTGTTGCAGCATATTGCGATGTAGGACTCTTGGAATAACTAGTATCTCCTTATAACTGAGCAAGTCATCCACTACATTGAGGTTCCTTCTCTGTTTATGGGATGGACGGCATGTATACTGGCCATCTTTTTGACATAATTCTCTTTGAACTGAGAACATTTTTTGTCAGTTTTCCGAGTTAATTCATTGTTGAATTGTTGCTTATCAAGTTGGGATTGTTAGTGATGCAAAGGTTTTCAATT
Organism: Chiloscyllium plagiosum; assembly: GCF_004010195.1. Taxonomy (NCBI): domain Eukaryota; kingdom Metazoa; phylum Chordata; class Chondrichthyes; order Orectolobiformes; family Hemiscylliidae; genus Chiloscyllium; species Chiloscyllium plagiosum. Next base: position 75,782,316 of record NC_057713.1, read on the forward strand.
TTTCAATTGAAAACTTCATCTCCTTACTTAGGTCTTGACACAGATAGATGAGGGTAAGCGAGGACTACAGATGCTGGATTTCAGAGTCAAAAAGTGTGGTGCTGGAAAAGCACAGAATGTTAGGCAACATCTGAGGAGCAGGAGAGCCAATGAGCAGAGTACCGTGAGAAAGAGACTCACTGAGATCCTTGTAGCGGGAGAATGAGAACTTCTTCAAGGTGGTTATAATCAACTGGGAGAAAGTGAGGACTGCAGGTGCTGCAGATCAGGTCAAAAAGTGTGGTGCTAGAAAACCACAGCAGGTCAGGCAACATCCTGGGTAGCACTGCTGCCTCACAGCACCAGAGACCTGGGTTCAAATCCCGCCTCAGGCGACTGACTGTGTGGAGTTTGTACATTCTCCCCGTGTCTGCGTGGGTTTCCTCCAGGTGCTCCGGTTTCCTCCCACAGTCCAAAGATGTGCAAGTCAGGTGAATTGGCCATGCTAAATTGCCCGTAGTGTTAGGTGAAGGGGTAAGTGTAGGGGTATGGGTAGGTTGCGCTTCGGCGGGTTGGTGTGGACTTGTTGGGCCGAAGGGCCTGTTTCCACACTGTAATGTAATCTAATCTAATCCGAGGGGATGGGACAAAGTGTCTGCCATGGGCTATTGTTTTCTTGGAGCATATTCTACCTGAACATCAAACTATATTATCCTCTTTCTGCATCAGTATATTAAAGGCTATATGCCTCTAGTGGCACTATGGTAGTGTCTCCACCTCTTGGCTAGAAAGTTTGGGTTGAAGTCCCAACTGCTTCACAAGTATGTCATAACACACTTGAAAATGTTGATTAAAACATCTACTTTTCTAACTTTATAGAATTTAGGAGTGTCACTAAATAGTATGGTCTGTCTGTATCTTGAAGTGAAGACCAAAGACATAATCGGTAAACCTCACACAAACTCACTCAAGCAGCTATTGTTCTTCCTCTATCACTGCATAACTCTTAAGTACACTCAATGACTTGGCCTTCAAGTCTTCTGCGGCAAAGAGTTCCAGATTCATGACCCTCTGGCTTAAGAAATTCCTCCTCATCTCAGTTCTAAAGAGTTGCTTCTTCACTCTGAGGCTGTGCCCTAGTATCCACATCTCGTCTACTAGTGGAAACATCTTTTCCACTGTCACTTTATCCAAGCTTCTTAGTACTCTGTAAGTTTCAATTAGATACTCCCTCATCCTTTTAAACTCTATTGAGAACAGACCCAGAGTGCTCAACTGCTCCTCATTTGCCAAGTACTTCATCCTTAGGATCATTTTTTTAAACCTCCTCTGGAGCCCTCCAATGCTGGCTTCCTTCCTTAGATATGGGGCCCAAAACTGCTCACATTATTTCAAATGCAGTCTAACCAGAACCTTTCCTAGTCTCAGCAGTATATTTCTGTCCTTCTATTCTAGCCATTTTGAAATGAATGTTAAAATTGCATTTGCTTCTTAGCTGCCAATTGAAATGCACGTTACTCTTAAGAGAATCCTGAACTCGGGCTTGAAAGTCCCTTTGTGCTTCATATATTGGAAGCCTTTCCTCGACTAGAAAATAGTCTATGCTTCTGCTCTTCCAACCAAAGTGCATAACATCACATTTTACAATATTGTATTTCATTTGCCACTTCTGTATCCACTCTCCAAGCCTGTCCAAGTCCTTCCACAACCTCCCAATTCCTCAACCCTATCTGTCCCTTCACCTATCATAGTGCCATTTGTAAATTTAGCATCAATGCCCTCCGTTCCTTCATCCAGGTCATTGAAGTATATCATGAATAAATGTCACCCCAATACATTTGTCTATCCATGTTCCTAACTCTAATCTTATTGAGCAGTGTCCTGTGCAGCACTTTTTTAAAGGCCTTCTGGAAATCCAAATACATCATGTCCACTGTCTCTCCTTTGTCTAATTTGCTCATTACCTCCTCAAAGAATTCTAACAGATTTGTCAGACATGACCTCCGCTTGATGAAGCCATGCTGACTGAACCCAATTTTACCATGCACTTCCACGTACTCCGCAATCTCATCCTTAGCAATGGACTCGAAAATCTTACCAATGACTGAGGTCAGGCTAACTGGCCTACAGTTTCTTGTCTTTTACCTCTATTCCTTCTTAAACAGGAGTGTTGCATTTGCCATTTGCCAGTCTTCTGGGCGCCTCACTGACTCCAGTGATTCCTGAAACACAACTATCAATGCCTCTACAATCTCCTCAGCTATCTCCTTCAGAACTCTGAGGTATAGTGTATCTGGTTTGGGTAATTTATTCATTAGTGATCCCTTCAGAATTGACTGGGATAAAATACAGCATTTGGTCCCAATGGGCACAAGTACCTCCTCTTTCAGAACACACTGAGTTCCACTGCTGTTAGGGGTCAGTCATGTACACTCAATACACTCCTGTCCTGCTGAGGACCACTGTGTTAGTCTTGCCAGATCCTCTGAGGACGAGTTCTGGTGAATTATCCATTCTGCCATTTCAGATGCATTAAAAGGGATGGGTTTTAAAGGGATGCCCTCTGTCAAGTGGGTGGAATTGCAGGAGTATACCCAGCAACTGGAAACAATAGCTCATTTGGTATGCGTGTAGGATATATACAAAAAGGTATTTACAATACATGCAATTCCCTTTTCTCTTGTCTCCATTCTGGTGCAGGGTGTTGACAAGTTACTAGTAGGCAAATACTCAAATACACTTGTTAGTCATGCAAACAATTTCCCCATCTTGGGCTAAATGTAGTCTTCAAGTTCTTAATACTTGAATTTTAACTGTTTGTGGTGCTTTTTACATGTGATGCGTGGATCCAAGTTTTCTTCCCTTCTACTTTAACTGTCACTGGACTGGTCTGCAGCACTTGATAGGGTCCTTCCCACTTGGCTCCTAGCAGTTATTTATGGATTTTCTTTACATCAACCCATGTTCCTGGGATGATACAGTGTCTTCCTTTGGGAGGGTCACCCCAAGCAACCAATACCTGTTGGGAAGCAGTCTTGACAGCATTGGTCAGGGCTTGACTATATTTCAACGGTGCATCACTAATTAAATGGCAATCGGTGTTCTATAAATCAACTATTCTAGGCAGTGGCATAGGCCTTCTGGTATGACTTCTAAAGTGCCTAGTCCTGTTATTCAATTTGGGGTCACCCGAATGCTACATAGTACTATTGACAGGGCTGTAGCCAGGGCACTCCTCCTTGGGGTGCTTAGCGAGCCTCTGTTTTATTGTCCAGTTAATTCGTTGCACTTGCCTTGGAGGGAGATGATGAGGCTAGTGGAGATCCCATTTAGTGTCAAAAATTGTGGCGCTGGAAAAGCACAGCAGGTCAGGTAGCATCCAAGGTGCAGGAGAGACCTGCTGTGCTTTTCCAGCACTATACTTTTTGACTGTGACTCTCCAGCACCTGCAGTCCTCGCTTTCTCCAGGTCCCATTTAATGTTTGGCAACCTACAAACTCCCTGGCAGAAATCACCTGAGAAGGGTATCCATAGGTCAGAGACTATGTTGGTCTTCACTCCCCACCAAGGAGTGTAATCCTTACACAAAACTTTAGCTGTATGATTGGCTGTGGCTCGTTAGATTGGAGTGGCTTTCACCCATCTGGAGAATTTGTCAACGGCAACTAGGATTTCAGTATAGCCTCAACATTGTGCGAGGGATATGTAATCGACTTGTAGGTGTTGGAATGGTCCTCCTGGGTGAGTGTCTCAATTGGGGCATGGCTGTGATAGGTTTGGGCTTGTTTATCTGGCAGGTCATGCGATGGTCCACTACCAACTGGGTCTGCTTTTTAAAACCCCAACCCCACCAGCTCTTCTGGAATCATGCCATAATTTGTTGCAGAGTCAAATGTCTCCATGAGTGAATGTGTTACACTAAAAAAAGGGCATTCATGACTGTGGGGTGACGGGCTTGGCAATCACTCTTGCTCTTCAGATACCATCGTTGCACAGTTCAATGACTGCCTTAATCCAAGTTCATTTTTTTTTCTCCCAGGAATATTGATTCTACATCTTTTTGAAGGCATGATGGCTCAGTGGTTAGCACTACTGCCTCACAGCACCTGGAACCCAGGTTCAATTCCAGTCTCGGTTTGTGTGGAGTTTGCACCTTCTCCCGTGCCTGCGTGGGTTTCCTTGTACAATCCAATGTTGTGCAGGTTAGGTGAATTGGCCATGCTAAATTGGCCCATAGTGTTCAGGGATGCTTAGGTTAGCTGCTTTAGTCAGGGGTAAATATAGGATAATACATTTACTATCCTATATTTAGGACCATTGCCCTATGGGAATGGGTCTGGGTAGGTTACTCTTCAGAGGGTTGGTGTGGACTTGTTGGGCCAAAGGGCCTGTTTCCATACTGTAGGGATTCTATTCTATATATATCCTGGAAGTTATTGTTAGCACCTTTACTTTACACATTTTGGATGAAATGTTATAGTTCTTATCAAGCTTCAAGTTCAATCACTGCTTGCTCGTTCATATCATACATGGACTCAAAATTCCCCGGTTCTCTTATCTGTATGCATTTTGAGGATACTTCATCAATAGTTTTCCTTCTTTGCCAATTTTATGAATGATTGTGTCATTAAGTGGTAACTACATCCACATGCAATTATCCCCTCAGAGCTGCAACATCCATGATCTCATTCAATACAGCTCGAACAAATTTCAATCTGTTCACCAGGCTTTACCTTCAGTTTATGGTTCCCTTCTCTTTCAGTGGTATGTGTACGTCATTATTTTGGGCCCCTTCACTTCAGCTCACTGTCACTGCTTTAAAGTCAGTTTTTCCATGGATTACGTGTCTTATCGTTTAAACTGTGCTTTTGTGCTCTTCCAAGCGACACAAATCTGTTTTAAAAGGTGTTGCGCTGAAAAAGCACAGCATGTCAGGCAGCATCTGAGGATAGGAGATTCAATGTTTCAGGAGTCACACATTCCTAATGAAAGGCTTATGCCCAAAATGTTGACTTTCCTGCTCCATGCTGCCTGACGGGCTGTGCTTTTCCAGCGCCACACTTTTCGACTCTGATCTCCAGCATCTGCAGTCATAGAGTCATAGAGTCGTAGAGATGTACAGCACGGAAACGGACCCTTCGGTCCAACTCGTCCATGCCGACCAGATATCCCAACCAATCTAGTCCCACCGCCAGTGCCCGCCCCATATCCTCCAAACATTTCTTATTTATATACCCATCCAAATGCCTTTTAAATGTTGCAATTGTACCAGCCTCCACCACTTCCTCTGGCAACTCATTCAATACACACACCACTCTCTGTGTGAAGAAGTTGCCCCTTCGGTCTCTTTTATATCTTTCCCCTCTCACCCTAAACCTATGCCCTCTCGTTCTGGACTGCCCCATCCCAGAGATAAAAACCTTGTCTATTTACCTTTTCCTTGCCCTTCATGATTTTATAAACCTCTATAAGGTCACCCCTCAGCCTCCGACGCTCCAGGGAAAAACAGCCCCAGCCTGTTCAGTCTGTCCTTCTAGCTCAAATCCTCCAACCCTGGCAACATCCTTGTAAATCTTTTCTGAACCCTTTCAAGTTTCACAACATCTTTCCAATAGGAAGGAGACCAGAATTGCATGCAATATTCCAACAGTGGCTTAACAAACATCCTGTACAGCCGCAACATGACCTCCCAACTCCTATACTCAATACTCTGACCAATAAAGGAAAGCATACCAAACACCTTCTTCACTATCCTATCTACTTGCGACTCCACTTTCAAGGAGCTATGAACCTGAACTCCAAGGTCTCTTTGTTCAGCAACACTCCCTAGGACCTTACCATGAAGTGTATAAGTCCTGATAAGATTTGCTTTCCCAAAGTGCAGCACCTCACATTTATCTAAATTAAATTCCATCTGCCACTTCTCAGCCCATTGGCCCATCTGATCAAGATCCCATTGTATTCTGAGGTAACCTTCTCCGCTGTCTGCTACACCTCCAATTTTGGTGTCATCTGCAAACTTACTAATTATACGGCTTATGCTCACATCCAAATCATTTATATAAATGATGAGAAGTAGTGGACCGATCCTTGTAGCACTCCACTGGTCACAGGCCTCCAGTCTGAAAAACAACCCTCCACCACCACCCTTTTTTTTCTACCTTTGAACCAGTTCTGTATCCAAGTGGCTAGTTCTCCCTGTATTCCATGAGATCTAAACTTGCTAACCAGCCTCTCATGGGAAACCTTGTCGAACGCCCTACTGAAGTCCATATAGATCAAATCTACCACTCTGCCCTTATCAATCCTCTTTGTTACTTCTTCAAAAAACTTAATCAATTGTGTGAGACATGATTTCCCACGCACAAAGCCATGTTGACTATCCCTAATCAGTCCTTGCCTTTCCAAATACATGTACATCCTGTCCCTCAGGACTCCCTCCAACAACTTGACTACTACCAATGTCAGGCTCACTGGTCTATTGTTCCCTGGCTTGTCCTTACCACTTTTCTTAAACAGTGGCATCACATTAGCCAGCCTCCAGTCTTCAGGCACCTCACCTGTGACTATCGATGATACAAGTATCTCAGTAAGAGGCCCAGCAATCAATTCCCTAGGTTCCCACAGAGTTCTCGGGTACACCTGATCAGGTCCTGGGGATTTATCCACTTTTGTGTGTTTAAGGCATACAGCATTTCCTCCTCTGTAATATGGACATTTTTCAAGATGTCACCATTTCTTTTCCTACATTCTATATCTTCCATGTCCTTTTCCACAGTAAATACTGATGCAAAATACTCATTTAGTATCTCCCCACCTCCTGCGGCTCCACACAAAGGCTGCCTTGCTGATCTTTGAGAGGACCTATTCTCTCCCCAGTTACCCTTTTGTTCATAATGTATTTGTAAAAACACTTTAGATTCTCCTTAACTCTATTTGCCAAATCTATCACATGTCCCCTTTTTCCCCCTCCTGATTTCTCTCTTAAGTATACTCCTACTGCCTTTATACTCTTCTAAGGATTCATTCTACCTCTCCTGTCTATACCTGACATATGCTTCCTTCTTTTTCTCAATCAAACCCTCAATTTCTTTAGTCATCCCGTATTCCCTATACCTACCAGCCTTTCCTTTCACCCTGACAGGAACATACTTACACTGCATCTTATTTCAGTGTATTTCCAACTAAGATCACTGAATAACAAAGAGATGGACAGGCTCTGGTCCATCCCAGGTCATGATGTTTTCACAGACTTAACTGATAAGGAGGGCCAAGTCTACTGCCTGAAATTGGTTTGAATCTTTTCCTTTGGTGATTTTTTGTTGTGTATATGTGGATCTATAACAAATATGGAATCTTTATCTATGTTTATCTGAAGAATTTTAACTAAAACCTATTCTTAATATTGTAACTTATTGATTAAGTAATTTAAGAGAAACTGCTACTTCATGTAAATTGTTCTTATCTATGTAAGTACATGCAGCTGCACATTCTATCCCAGCCAATAAACTTGATTAAACAGTCCTGCTATTGTTCAATTTGCTAAAATTATATTAATAAAATATTTTCCCAAGGGTCTTTAGCTACTACCAGCCATGTTCTGCTACATTCTGTTGCCCATTTGCTGTTTGTTAGGGGCAGACATTGGCCATTTTGTGTTATTTAATTATGGGCAGCCCTCACAGTCTCCCAGCATTCTGACTGAACCATGTTTTTCAAAATTCAATAGGTATGTTTTAGCCTTATTTGTATGCACAGCTCTAATTACAGGGAAGTAATTAGTGTGTCATTAGGTGTACAACATGGCTGAATGTCTTATTCTGCAGTGACCTTAATATCCAACATGTGAGTCCTGATCCCAATTATGGGGCCCTCTATGTCTGAGGCGAATGTGAAGTATAATATGAGTTCACTAGCAACAAGCTCAACAGAAAAAAAATCTTAGCTACATCTATAAAGTAGTCTTGCGAGTGGAATATCCAGCTTACAACAATGGAATCAATACAAGTGGGGGAAGGACGAGGGATAGCAGAGTGCATGCAATGGGAGTTGGTGACAATATGATGATGATTGATTCTTTGGCCTTCTGTTGCCACCAACTTGTAATCAATGCATTACACTTTAATCATTTGTACTTAGCACTTTCGGTCAGGCTAAAACAGTGAAATATTTGATTAACTGAAAATCAACACATTATAAGGTGGATAGCTCCACCAGAAGCCGTAAACCCGTGATGCCTTGCTGATCGATTCTTGGTTGCAGCAAAGGACAGAGACAACAGCAGAGACAAGAGATAAGAAGGAAAGAAGTAATGGAATATGGAATCAATTTTCCAGTTCTAGCTCTGATTAAGACATTTGTCGAAGAATAGAAAAGCTAGTTATCAATATTTTCATTTGAATAACTGCACAAATAGTATCTGCATTGAATTGTACAATCTGATTTCTTCCCTTATTCTTCTACTTGGCCATTTGTAAAAATTGGGAATGGCCGTTTTATGCAAACTCTTAATTTTAATGGAAGAAGTTATTGTGTTAGTAAACATACCATGCTGCTGATGGTTTACTCTGCAGGAAATATAATAACCAGTCAGTGATCGCTGATATCAACTGCATGGCAGTCAGTAACTGAACTAACTGTGAAAGACTTTATGTGTTCACCAGAGAAAAAAAAATACAGCATTCCTTGTACCTATTTCACTGTGTAGAAGTGATTCTTTCAGATATTTATGAACTTTATTCTGAGTGAGCTATTGAGAAATCTGGTAGAGTATCTGCTCTGCAGCTGAATTCCAAATGTCATGAATTCTTCTGTTCTTCATTGTTCATAAGAATGTGGTCATTGCTAAGTTCTCTAAGAACATGTTGGTGAGCTACCTTCTTCAACCAATGTAATCCATGGAGCGTAGATGTACCCACCATCTACATGATGCCTGCAGCAACTCACCAAGGTTCCTAAGAGAACATCTCCCAAAAGCATGACCTCTATCACCTGGAAGGAAAGGACAGCAGATATGTGGGAACATAACCACTTGCATCAACTAGTATTATGCTATTCAGGAGAAAGTTCTAGGATTTTGACCCAGTGACACTGAAGGAATTGTGATACATTTCTGAGTCAGGATGGGGAGTGGTTTCAAGGAAAGTTTGCAGGTGTGGTGTTCCCATGTAGCAGAGATGCTGGTGTTGGACTGGTGTGGACAAAGTTTGAAGTCACATAGCACCAGGCTGCATTCCAACAGGTTTATTTAAAATTACAAGCTTTTGGAGTGCTACTCCTTCATCACCTTGTCCTTCTAGGTATTATAGGTCTCAGTTTTGGCAATTGTATCATAACCATTTATCTCTATTTGGACCTTTTTGCAAATGCCTAATTCTTTCTCATAGAACTTTATCTTTTTGACTTCATTCCACATTTGAAGCATAATTTATGGTCACCTTAGAATAAGCATTAATTTTGCTTGAAATATTACTCTGACCTTGCCTGCTCCACTTCGTAATACTGACTGTCTATCACAGGGTCCTTCATCTCACCTGCTCCTCTCAGGTGCTGACTGCCTATCATGGGTTGTTCACCTTGCACACTCCTCCCCAAATGTTGAGGGGTTATTGTTGGATTCTGACTGTTGAAGATATTTATTGCCTTGCTCTTGCATAGAACAAACATTTATATTAACTGAGCTGTTATAGTATTCCAAACATTACCTGGGATGCAGCCTAGACCAAGAGGAAATGTTGATTTGTCTTTTTCAGCTCACAAGATAGCAAGGTGATAAATGATAGGTAATACTTGAGTGACAGTTATTTGATGATTTGTGCTGCAGTGGGTTCAGATGAGGATGTTTAGAGGATAGCAATGCATAGGGCGATGATGGGTGCACACAAGGAGGTGCTGGGTGCACAGGTTAGTCTGCTAATTTGTCACTGTTGTGAAACCAGAGTGTGACAATGAAAAGCCGAAAGAACACCTCATGAAACTGCATAATAAAGCAAACTAATTTTGGCGACAGGAAATGAAAGTTTCAGATCACTTTGCACATGTCCACATATACTAATATGCATTTTGATTCTATGTGTTAACGCTGCAGTCTTTTCTCAAAAAATCAGATTATCATCCTAATTTTGTTTTGCAACAGCTTTAAAAGTCAACATGACTACAAAAGCAAGTTAGAGGCTAGGAATACTGCAAAGAGTAACTCACCTCCTGACTCCTCAAAGGAGAAAGTGAGGACTGCAGATGCTGGAGAGTCAGAGTTGAAAATTGTGGCACTGGAAAAGCACAGCAGGTCAGGCAGCATCTGAGGAGTAAGAAAATCAATGTTTTGGGCATAAGCCCTTCATCAGGAATAGGCTTATGCCCAAAACATCGAGTCTCCTGTTCCTTGGATGCTGTCTGACCTTCTGTGCTTTTCCAGCACCACACTTTTCAACTCCTGAATCCTCATAGCTTGTCCACCATCTAAAGCACATGTCGTGAATGCGACGGAATACTCCCCACTGTCCTGGATGTGTGCAGATCCAACCAGAAACTTGACACCAGTCAGGACAAAACAGCCCACTTGATTGGCACCACAACCATAAACATCTACTCTCTCCATCACGGATGCTTAGTAGCAGCAGTGTATACTAAATACAAAATACACTGCAGAAATTTGTCAAAGGCCCTGAGACAGCACCCATGACCACTTCCATCTTGAATGACAAGGGAAGCAGATCCATGGAAACACAATCAACTGCAACTTCCCCTTCCAAGCCATCACCATCCTGACTTGGAAATGTAAAGCTGTTCCTTCACTTGTCACTGGGTCAAAAATCCTGGAAATCACTTCCTCATGGCATTGTGGATCTACCTACAGTAGATGGACTGCAGTTGTTCAAGAATGCAGCTCACCACCACTTTCTCAAGAGCAACTAAGGACAGACAATAAATACTGACCAGAACTCTAAGGACGGGTCACTGGACCCAAAACGTTAACTTTGATTTCTCTTCAGACCTGCTGAACATTTCCAATAACTTCTCTTTTTGTTTCTTATTTACAGCATTTGCAGTTTTTTTGGTTCTAATTTGTACAATCTCTCCTCATAAACTAATCCATGAAATTCAGGTATCATTCTTGCAAACCTACATTGAAGTCCCTCAAAGGCTAATACTGTATACTCTTCCTAAGGTGTCATACCCTGATCAGCTTTCAGTACTCCATGAGGTGTCTAACCAATATTCAGTATAACTGCAGCAAAACTTCTGCATCCCTAAACTCATGTCCTTTAGAAACAAAGGATATGTAAAATAAATCTGTAATTATAAATGCTGATTTCCTGTGAGTATACAATGCTCACTTTTACAAATTAATTATGGGAGTGGTGTAGAGTGTGAAGGATGTGGATGGATGACTGAAATTTGGTCTAGCGCACCTTTCACACTTGTCTCGGGTGCAGTGTAGAGAGGCAGAGCAGCTTTGGGTCATGATACCATTACAAGTAGCTAAGGTAATTTCACACATCCAGTTTCTAGTTACACTGCTTCCCCTAGCTTAGAGGGAGAGATATAAAAATATATAATTTTTTATCAATCTCCAAGCTATCACTAAAAGTCTGATGTAACTGGGTCTGGTTTTCCCTTATACCATTAAATGGGCATAGTGGAAAATCTCACATTTATTTAAGTTAGATTTAATTATCTTTTTGTTTATTTTATGTCCTTCCTTTATCATAGTCTTACTTATAGATATATATTTATCAACTTTTTTATTTTTAAAACAATTAACTTGTATGAACTACTGAAACACTGAATGAAACTTTGAACACTTAGTGTGATAAGCTGACACAATGTATGCAAGACCTTTCCCCTCTGCACCAAATTCCCACTTCACCTAATTCTTAGCTTTTCAATCTGTTCACATTATGCTATATGGTTTATCTCTGCCATGTTTGGCCCTGCCCAATTTCAAGGTATATTTTTCTTGTGGCATAGCTAGTAGAGCTTAAATTCCAATTCCAAAGGGTCACTAGACCCAAAACACTAAGTCTGCTTTTTCTCCACAGATGCTACCAGACTTGCTAAGTTCCTCCAGCAATTTCTGTTTTTGTTTCAGTGTTTAATATGTGCATGTGTTTTTTTTAAATAGTTGATCATTTGCTATTATTGGAACCTACACTTTCTGACCAAAGAGATGAACTCTGTATCTTTGTTAATATTTGGAATGAAGATGTTCATGTGGCTTTGAAAGTTTTGGAAACCAGGTATCTCCATGCCTCTGGAGACGATGACCTTGATTCGCATAATTTCTCTGAGAATCTCATTGATCTTCTGCTGAACTGGTGATCAGGAGAACACATGCCAGAATTCAAGGCCTCCAGATGTATCTTAACACCCAACAGCAGAACAGGTCAGGTAGATTTGAGGAAACACATTTGATTATCGAATTTTTTAAATAGGAATTCAAGAAAAATCTTGGTTCACTCAACAGGTCAAGCACCATTTGTCAAGATCATACAGGTCATTCCATTTCAAGAACAACCACTGCCCCAGAACTGTTGACAGTTCACACATTTTCTCCAGAAATATTGGCAGTCTTGCTTAGAACCTCCAGTGTTTTGCTCATTTCTTTCAGAATTGCATTATCCACAGTGTTGTATTTTATGCCTCAGAGATATACTGGGCACCCTGGGTTTCTTTGTGTGAACAGGACATTATTTACAAGCTTTTAAAATGCCTGCAGAGGCAGTTTCCAGCTGCTTCTATCAATTTAGTTTCCTACCCAGTGATCATGTCCAGGCTTGACTAACATCATACAATAAATAGTTCACAGCTGATCACATAATCCAACACTGAACAATTGAATACTACATGTGGTATTTTGCTCCTTTCCTTCACTTCTTAAAATCTGTGTCCATGAAATTATACAAAACGTACTTTTGCCATCCCATCGTGACCCCATAGGGTAGCAATCAAAATCCCAATGAGAAGGCACTTTCAGCCAATTTCTTGAGTCTCCTGTTGCGCTGCACACAAGTCAAAACTGGTTAAAAATAGATCTTGCTTATCTGGTATGCGCCATTTATTTATGTAGGTAGAACACTGTCAACTCAATTTAAACCCTCATACGTTTGCACAAAATACACTCATGGCATTTTGAGTTTCAGTACTCAGCAGGCAAGTCTAACACTTGAACATGGATCAAATTAGCTCCAGTGGATGCAACATTAGCTTATTTTATAAAGTGACCTTAAAACTCACCCCAAGTGCTTATGTTTGTGCTAAAATGTAATCCTTCCACTGAGGGAACAATAACTGCCTTTCTGGTATCATTACAAGTAACACACAGTGGGACCATGCTAATTAATTATCACTGCGATCACACACTTGTTTCTCTGAACCATTTAAATGTGAAGAGATGTAAAATTATGCAAAACACTGTGGCTGGGGGAGTTCATGTCCCCATTCACATCAGTTTTAAAGCAATAATAGGAGAATGATGCTGAGTTTTTAATTTTGTTTGTCACAGAGTTGTTAAAATTTACCACTCAAAACAGTTTTCTTACTTTAAAAGGAACCTTAATATGAATCTTAATATGATTTCATTTTTCAAGGGTGTGATTTGTAGTTTGACTGCTACACAACAAAAATGATGTTGGATTGATGTGATTTCTGGAGCAATCAGTTTTTATTTCATGAATCCTGACCCAGAAAAAAGGGATCTTTTCTTCTTGTGTGCAAAGATGATCTAGCACCTATTCCTTCCAGACAGAAATGCTCCCTAACAGGATGTCAAAGTTAAATCAAGACACCAAGATTTTTTTTTTGTCACTAACTGACACAGTAAACTGGACGTGAAGGGAAATAATTCAGGTCATTGGGTAAAGGATACTTAAAGGGATTGTATTTTGGGATATCTACAAATTGCATTTCCTACAATTTCTTCTTGGACTTGGAATTGCCCTATCATTGTCTTAGCCTCAGAATGCAGCATCAACTATTACTTTTGAGCAAAGTGAACAAATTAATATTGCATTACTTAATGGGCAATTTGTAAAATGCCTCAAACAAATATAGAAAGTCAAATCAACAGGTTGAAGGACTAGCCTTTAGAACATAAGAACTAGGATACATGGATGCATAAATCATGCCTAAGCTATTCTCAAATTTTATAAAGCTCTGACAAATCAGTTGCTGTGAGCAGTTCTGGGTATCACACCATGGGAGGAATATCATAGGCTTTGACAGACTGCAACTTGACTATAACAGAATGATACATGGTCTCAAAAGAAGTAATTCCACAGATTAAAGTTGATTTCCCTGGAATTTAGAAGATTAAGAAATAATTGGATTACATTTTCAATATATCAAGAGGAACATGCTGCTTGATTGGAAGTAACACTTTCTGCAGGTTAAGGAATCTAAGAGTACAGGACATAGTCTGAAAATTAGAGCCAGATCTTTCAGAAGCGAAACTAGCAAACACTTCAACACAAAAAATGAACTTGGTGTTTAGAACTCTCTTTGGCACATCACAACTGATTCCAGACCAACTGTAATTTATAAATCTGTGGTTGATGGGTCCAAAGATATTAAATGGTATCGATGCAAATCAGGCAAATGCCATTTGGTACAGATTAGACTTTCTCTGGTCAAAGGTCCCTGTTCAATGGACTAAATGGTTTACTCCTGTTCCTATGTCCTATGTGGTGATTACTTCAAGGTAGGTATCCTGGAAGATTTTGCATACCTTCAGTCATGAGATTAAATCAAGGGACAGAATCCATGGCTAGGTAACTTCCACACAAAGGCAGTTGTTCTATGTTGAGGCTTTTCTATATCCTTTTCATATCAATAAATAGCTAACATTGTGCCAACTTCTAGTTTATGTTATGGAGCATTGTTTAACAGTAATTGCTCATGTATCAGATTTATGAATATACAATTGCTTCAAAGCCACAGATGAAATTTTGTCTCAACAAGCAATGCAAAATGATGTTTCCTTATCTGGCTCGGGCATTACATATATTGAGGATTGGCCTTACAGGATAACAATCTGGGCATTCAAAAGACTTAACAGAACTGTCCAAAAAAATGACTGAAGCAGAAGGTGCTGGAAATAAGCAGCAGGTCAGCTAACAAACTTGAACAAAACTGAATCATCCACCCCGACCAGACATTCTAATCTGACCTAATGCTATTTGCCAGTATTTGGCCCATAATCCCAATAAGCCCTACCTATCCATATACCTATTCAGATATTTCAGATGGAGCTTTTCTACTTTTTTGCCCACCTATCTTACTCTCCATTAGACCTTCACAGTTGTATTTTCAGCTCTTTCTATTTTGTTTCAGGTTTCTATCACCTGCAGCATTTTAGCAATGTTTGGTTTCTCATTTCATCTCAAGCAAAATAGCTTTAGGATTAGGATGTCTGTTCGGGGTAGATGATTTGATCCAAATCATCCACCCCGACCAGACATTCTAATCTGACCTAATGCTATTTGCCAGTATTTGGCCCATATCCCAATAAGCCCTACCTATCCATATATCTATTCAGATGCCTTTTAAATGTTGTAATTGTAATCACCTCACCAATTCCTCTGGCATCTCATTCCATACATGCACCACCCTCTGCACGAAAAAGTTATCTCCTCAGGTCCTTTTTAAATCTTTCCCCTCTCACCTTAAATCGATGCCCTCTAGGTTTCAACTCCTCCATCTGAGGAAAAAGACCTTGGTTATTCACCCCTTCCATGCCTCTCATGATTTACGGTCACACTCAGTCTATAATGCTCTGAGAAAAAAGCACCAGCCCATTCAGTCTCTTCCTATAGCTGAAGTCCTGCAGCCCCAATAACATCCTTGTAAATCTTTTGTACACCCTCTTACAGAAGGGTGAGAAGAATTGTGCACTGTATTCTAAAAATGACCTCACCAATGTCCTGTACAGCTGAAACATGATGTCTCAGCTCCTATAACCAATGATCTGATCAGTGAAGGTAAGCATGCCAAGTGCCTTCTTCTCTACCCTGGCAAAAATGAGGACTGCAGATGCTGGAAACCAGAGTTTAGATCAGAATGGTGCTGGAAAAGCACAGCAGGTAAGGCAGAGTCCGAGGAGCAGGAAAATCGACGTTTTGGGCAAAAGCCCTTCATCAGGAATAGAGGCAGGAAGCCTCCAGGATGGAGAATTAAATGGGGGGGCTGGGGAGAAGGTCGCAAAGAGTACAATAGGTGAATGGGGGTGGGGATGAAGATGATAGGTCAGAGGGGAGGGTGGAGCAGATAGGTAGGAAGGGAGGTTGGTAGGTAGGACAGGTCATGGGGACGGTGCTGGGCTGGAAGGTTGGAACTGAGGTAAGGTGGGGGGAGGGGAAATGAGGAAACTGGTGAAGTCCACATTGATGCCCTGGGGTTGAAGTGTTCTGAGGTGGAAGATGAGGCATTCTTCCTCCAGGTGTGGGGTGGTGAGGGAGCGGCAGTGGAGGAGGCCCAGGACCTCCATATCCTTGGCAGAGTGGGAGGGGGAGTTGAAATGTTTGGCCACAGGGCGATGGGGTTGATTGGTGCGGGTATCCCGGAGATGTTCCCTGAAGTGCTCTGCGAGAAGGCGTCCAGTCTCCCCAAAGTAGAGGAGACCGCATCGGGAGCAATGGATACAATAAATGACATTGGTGGATGTGCAGGGGAAACTTTGATGGATGTGGATGGCTCCTTTGGAGCCTTGGATTGTGGTGAGGGAGGAGGTGGGAGCAGGTTTTGCAATTCCTGCGGTGTCAGGGAAGGGTGCCAGGACGGGAGGGTGGTTTGTTGGTGGGTGTGGATCTGACCAGGTAGTCACGGAGCAAACAGCCTTTGCGGAAAGCGGAAAGGGGTGGGGAGGGAAATATTTTGGTGGGGTCCGTTGGAAGTGGCAGAAATGTCGCTGATGATATGGTTAATGTGAAGATTGGTAGGATGGAAAGTGAGGACCAGGGGGGTTCTGTCGTTGTTACAGTTGGAGGGGTGGTGTTCGAGGGCGGAGGTGCGGGATGTGGATGAGATGCTTTGGAGGGCATCTTCAACCACATGAGAAGGGAAATTGCGATCTCTAAAGAAGGAGGCCATTTGGTGTGTTCAGTGGTGGAACTGGTCTTCCTGTTTACCTACAATCCACTTTCAAGGATACTTGCACCTGTACCTTCTAGGTCTCCTTGTTTAGCAACACTCTCTAGGGTCCGACCATTAATTGTATAAATCCTGCCTGGTTTGTCTTACCAAAATGCACCACCTCACATTTATCTAAATGAACCTGAACCTGCCACTCCTTGGCCCATTGGCCCATTTAATCGAGGTCTCATTGAGATAATCTGCTTCACTGTCCACTACACTACCTGTTTTGGTGTCATCTGCAAACTTACTAACTATGCCTCCTATGTTTACATCCAAATCATTTAGACAGATGACAAAACGCAGTGGACTCAGCACCAATCCTTGTGGCACACCGTTGGTCACAGGCCTCCAATGTGAAAAGCAATACTTTGCCATTACCCTCTGTCTCCTACCTGCTATCCAATTTTGTGTCTAATTAGCCAGCTTCCCTGCATCCCAAGTTATCTAAACTAACTAACTAATCTACCATGGAGAACCTAGACAAACACTTTGCTGAAGCTCACATATACAACATCTACCACTCTGTCCTCATCAATCATCTTTGTCACCACTTCAAAAAATTCAAATTAGTGAGACATGATTTCCCAAGCAAAAAGCCACGTTGCTACTCCTAATCAGTCTTTGCCTTTCCAAACGTAAGTATATTCTATCCCACAAAACCCCCTCCACCAATTTACCACCACTGATGTAAGGCTCACTAGTCTATAGTTCCCTGATTTTTCCTTACACCATTTCTTAAGTAACAACATCACATTAGCCAACTTCCAGTTTTGCAGCACCTCACTTGATGCCGTTGATGATACAAATAGCTTAGCAAGGGGCACAGCAATCCCTTCCCTAGCTTTCAACAAGCATCTGGGAAATACTTGATCAAACCCTGGGGATTTATCTATCTTTTTGCATTTTGAAACTTCCAATGCCACCACTTCTGTAAAATGAGCTCTTTTCAAGATATTGCTATTAATTTTCCCAAATTCCCTAACTTCCATGTCTTTCTCTACAATAAATACTGACATGAAATGTTCATTTACTATCTCACCCTTCTTCTGTGGTTCCACACGCAGATGGCCGCACTGATCTTTAAGGGCCCCTATTCTCTCCCTTTTACTCTTTTGCCCTTAATGCATTTATGCAATTACTTTTAATTCTCTTTATCTTTATTTGCCAAAACTATCTCATGTTTTCATTTCACCCTCCTGATTCCCCTATTAATTATACTCCTACCATTCTTATACCCCTCTAGGGATTCACTTTGTTGAAGGAGCCTTGATGAATTATTACAATGTACTTTGTGTATAGTACATACTGCTGCTTCTGAGATCAATGGTTGGTTCAGAACAGCAGCAAGATCCTGGAAAGGTGGATCATTTAGCATATCTTGGTAGCCTCCTCGCAATAAAGGCAAACAAAGAAAACAAAATTCATCATGGTTTCCAATGTTCCAGTTCAGTCTTCATCCAACTCCATGACTAAGATCATTTGAGGGGTTCAACTCCATGACTAAGATCACAGTTTACCTGGCAGCAATGATCTCTGTCTGATGTAATATATGAACTATAGCAACAAACATATGCTCAGCAGGCTCCCATAAGCAGCAATGAGAAAGGACAATCATGCTTATTTTCTTCTTTGGAAAATTTTCGACGTGGTCTATTTCTTGCTTGTTCTGGTGTGCATTTGCTCTCAACTAATAACTTAAGCTTTGTTTCCATGTTGTAAGACTCTATGACAGCAGCTTCGAAATGCGCGACCTATATCACTTACAAGGACAAGGACAGTTGATACTGGTGAAAACCACCACGAACAAGCGACTCACCATCCTGGCATAAAATGTATCACTGTTCATTTAGTGTAACTGGGTTAAAATCCTGGAACTCCCTTCCTACTCATTGTGGATGTGCCTACGCCATAAGAACTTTAGCAATTCAAGAAGGCAGATGACCAACATTTTCTCTGGGGGCTATTAGGGATGATTACTATGTACTGGGCTAGCTAACAATGTCTATTATCCCAAGAATGAATCAAACCAGTGATTGATGGCACAGTACCTTAGGCATGGACATCATGAAAGGTGCAATGTCAATGCAAGTCTTTCCTCTTACTTTTAACCATGGTTGGGGAAAGGGGGATACATTTCACTGAAGTTCTTCTCATAAATTCAAACAAGCCTTTTTCAAAACACATACTCAGCAGAAAGACTGTTGACAACATTTCCATTGATTTGCTACTGAGGTAAGACAGCAGATTGGATAAACGTTAACAGAAATTTATCCTTGTACTGATGTAAATTGCCATAAACAAAATGCTGTGATGTGTTGTTTTCCTAGTGATCAGGGACATAGGTTTAAAGTAATTAGTTGAAGATTTCGAGGAGAGTGGCGCTTTTATTGTTCACACCCTGTTGCTGGTGGGGTTGTCTGGAACTCAATGCCTGAAAATGTAGGAGAGGGGGAAACTTGAGGTGCCATAACGTGCATGGTCATGAACCAAAAGCTGGAAGATAAAATTAGCATGTACAGATCTCCCCAGAATATGAGCTGAATGGTCTCTCCTGTAACTGTAAATCTTTTTATGTTTCAATTTTTTTTACCTGTTCAAAGTTTGGGTGAAGATTTGTAGCTCGGGTGCTCGTTGCTGTAGTTCTGTTCGCCAAGCTGGAAGTTTTTGTTGCAAACGTTTCGTCCCCTGTCTAGGTGACATCATCAGTGCTTGGGAGCCTCCTGCGAAGCGCTTCTTTGATGTTTCCTCTGGTGTTTATAGTGGTCTGTCCCTGCCGCTTCCGGTTGTCAGTTTCAGCTGTCCACTGTAGTGGCCGGTATATTGGGTCCAGGTCGATGTGTTTGTTGATGGAGATTGTGGATGGCACTCTATAAATGCCGGAGATTTTGTACACTACATTAGTTTTGCTCATGCTGGGTATCGGGTCCTTCGCTCTGGTGAGTTGTTGACTGAGTGTGGCTGTTGGTTTGTGTGCTGTTATAAGTCCTAGTGGTCACAGTAGTCTGGCTGTCAGTTCAGAGATGTTCTTGATGTATGGTAGTGTGGCTAGCCCTTTGGGTTGCGGCAGTGCAGGTAGTCTCCCGGTTGCAAACGGGTTCCAATCCTGCGCCCGTTTTTAAGTCACTTTGCGCATTAGTCCCCAGTGCAGAGCAATATAAAATAAGTCATTCATAAGTACAAGGAAACGTTTGTATATTGGATCTTGAAAATTAATATTAATACATCGCAGTATGGGATCGCAATCATTAGTATGAGTGTTGGTGAGTTGTATTTAGACTGAAATTCCAATGAATTTGCCATTCTGATTGAGAACATTCTACTTATCATTAACAAATCCGTATGCCTTCCATTTCTGTATAATGGGAGCAGTGCATTTATAAAACGCGATTTCACATATCGGAAAATATCATTTTTAATTGTTAAAGAGGAAGCCTAAGTACAAACTGCAAACATTGGTTCGCACTCCCACATTTGCAACAAAATTGTTTTTTTTCCTGATTGAACAGAAAGGCAAACACTGTTGTTTTTGCCTGAATCCCTTCCAAAAACTGAAATTCAACAACGTGGAAATATCCCTGGAATGCAAATACTTGCCGCATACAGGAGGAAATCAATAAGGTGGAACAACTGTAATTCCTGCGACAAATCTTCTGGATTCTGATTAGTACTGATTTACGGACTGAATCTCCTCAAGAATGGTAAACAAACAGTCAAGGATCCAAAATATCTGACAAAAGCAGATGGCCTACTACACATCGGCAGCAGTTGGGTAAAAATAATAGTTTCCTACTAACATAAAGTTAACATGACTTTTGACCTACCTGTCCCACCTCTTATCAATTGCAACTGGAACCTTTAGATGGTATTAAACAAATATTCTTTCACTCTTCTAATATAAATATTCACAGTATTTCAAGTGTACAATATAGCCTTAAATTCAACATTAGGACTTTATTGAAGATAACTCTCCATGGAGAGAGTGCATTGAGTACAGAGTAGGCGCAAAAGGCTGAGCGGCCCACTTTTGCTCCTTGTTTGTATGTTTACATGAACTGATGAATGCATTTCAACCAAGCCACTGCTTATTGTAATCATATTAAAATTGGGAGTTTAATCTGTAAGTTCTCATAGTGAATTTTGAACTCATTAACAAAGAATCACATAACTAAAATTATGATGAAAATCTGTCTTTATTTCAACTGTGAATTTATGTGGGATTGTATGATGAAAATGCATGAAATACAGGAATCTGATCTTGTGCTGGCTGTGACTGAATGTTGCATTTAAAGTAAATGGAATCAGAAAGCCATCCAACACATTGATGATCCTGATAATGTAATCTTCTTTTGGAGTTCATTAAGTCAGATGTAAATATTTTTCAGAGTTTGTTCCCTAAAATATAATATTTGCAACTATTTTTGAACTCAGTTGTAGATGAGACAAAGAGGTTTTCTAATATTGAGGAAGTGGCGGTGGGGGGAGGTGTCAGGAAGCTGTGGTTGATGCAATGTTTCTGAACTTTGCCAATGCAGACAATGTTTGAGGGACTGTTTCCCAAACGTCAGCGTGAGAGGATGTTGCAGGAAACAATAGCAGGAAGATAAAGAGAGGCACAGAAGTACTTTGGGAAGGTGTCTGGTTATAAAAAATATAATGTTATTGTTCAAAAGAGAAAACAGGGGTTAAGTGCTTTGAGAGTGCAGTCAACCTGAAATGTTAAATCTGTTTCACTCTCTATAAATAACTCATGTAGTTGCCTTTGAACTAACTGGAATTATTTTCCTTGGGTCTGACACCTAGGAACATAGTGTGAAGCTCAATCCAAAATAGAATAGGGCTGCACTTCAATACTTCACTTCCCCTATCCTCAGTACATATTGTTTCTTATTTATATTTCACCTTTGCAGTGTCTCTAGATTCCATTATTCTTGCATATTGCATCCCTTCTGTTTCTTCCCCTACTCATCCTAACCTGCAGACCAGTGAGCCTGACGTCAGTGATGGGAAAGTTGTTGGAGAAGGTACTGAGGGATAGGATCAATTTATATTTGGAAGAGCATGGGTTTATCAGTGATAGGCAACATGGTTTTGTGTGGGGGAGATCATGCCTTGCCAATTTAATAGAGTTCTTTGAGGAAGTGACCAAGTTGATATACATGGTTGATACCTATATACAAGTTGATATCCATATACATGGACTTTAGTGAAGCATTTGATAAGGTTCCCCATGGTAAACTAATGAAGAAATTGAAGTCACATGGTGTGCAGGGTGTTCTAGCTAGTTGGATAAAGAACTGGTTGAGCAACAGGAGGCAGAGAGTAGTAATTGAAGGGAGTTTCTCAAAATGGAGAAAGGTGACCAGTGGTGTTCCACAGGGATCAGTGCTGGGGCCACTGATGTATGTGATATACACAAATGATCTGAAAGAGAGTATTGGTGGTCTGATTGGTAAGTTTTCAGATGATACAAACATTGGGGGAGTAGCAGAAAGCATAGGGGACTGTCAAAGAATACAGGACAATATAGATAGACTGGAGAGTTGGGCGGAGAAGTGGCAGATCATAGAGTCATAGAGATCTACAGCATGGAAACAGACACTTCGGTCCAACCCGTCCATGCCGACCAGATATCCCAACCCAATCTAGTCCCACCTGCTAGCACCCGGCTTATATCCCTCCAAACCCTTCCTATTCATATACCCATCCAAATGCCTCTTAAATGTTGCAATTGTACCAGCCTCCACCACATCCTCTGGTAGCTCATTCCATACCCGTACCACCCTCTGTGTGAAAAAGTTGGCCCTTAGGTCTCTATTATATCTTTCCCCTCTCATCCTAAACCTATGCCCTCTAGTTCTGGACTCCCCGACCCCAAGGGGATATAGACTTTGTCTATTTACCCTATCCGTGCCCCTCATAATTTTGTAAACCTCTATAAGGTCAACCTTCAGCCTCTGACGCTGCAAGGAAAACAGCCACAGCCTATTCAGCCTCTCCTTATAGCTCAAAACCTCCAACCCTGGCAACATCCTTGTAAATCTTTTCTGAACCCTTTGGAGTTCAATCCAGGCAAATGTAAGGTGATGCAATTTGGAAGGTCTAATTCTAGATTGAAATACACTGTAAATGGAAGAACTTGTCTCGGGAAAAGTTGATGAGCAGAGAGATCTGGGAGTTCAGGTTCATTGTACCCTGAAGGTGGCTGCACAGATGGATAAAGTGGTCAAGAAGGCATATGGTATGCTTGCCTTCATCGGATTGGGTATTGAGTATAAGAACTGGTAGGTCGTGTTAAAATTGTACAGGACTTTGGTTTGGCCGCATTTAGAACACTGTGTACAGTTCTGGTCGCCACATTATCATAAGGATGTGGACCCTTTGGAGAGGATGCAGAGAAGGTTTACGAGGATGTTGCCTGGTATGGAAGGTGCTAGTTATGAAGAGAGGTTGAGTAGGTTAGGATTGTTTTCATTTGGAAAAAGGAGATTGAGGGGGGACCTGATTGAGGTCTACAAAATTATGAAGGGTGTAGATAGGGTGGATTGAGATAAGCTTTTTCCCACTGTGAGGGATTCAATAACGAGAGGTCACGCCTTCAAGGTGAGAGGAGAAAAGTTTAAGGGGGATACACTCGGAAAGTACTTTACACAGAGGGTGGTAGGTGCATGGAACATGTTGCCAGCAGAGATAGTTGAGACAGGTATGGTAGATTCATTTAAGGTGCGTCAGGACAGATGCATGAGTAGGTTGGGCGCAGAGGGATACAGATCCTTAGTAATTGGGCGATAGGTTTAGATAGGGGATCTGGATCAGCACAGGCTTGGAGGGCCGAAGGGCCTGTTCCTGGGCTGTACATTTTCTATGTTCCTTGTTCTTTCCACACAGCATATGGGTAACTTGATTGAGGAGTAAATTTGATCTGCCAGAAGTAATAGTTTTAATAGCAAGGAGTCTAAAGTATAAAGTTATCCTACAATTTTTACTTGCCCATAAGTAATTTATTCCTAAACACACTGATAAAACTCTAGCTCTACATTTTTGGAATCAAAGTGGCTGTACAGAGAATGATGACTCCTGCTGTTTAAAAAACCTTTTAAGATTAACACATGAGCCTGAGATAGATATCTTGGCAGCCTTAAAAATGGTGCTGCATGCTATCCTGATCACTTTACTCAAAGGATGTTCCAAGACAATTGTCTCAGCATTAAAAAAAGAGTAGTTTTGAGAAAATGACGTCACTGTGCCCTTGCAGCAAAAATCCAATATGTTGTGGCACATGATGTGGGTTTTATCTCCAGCTGGATATTTTACCTGATAAAACAATGTTAATGTTGGAAACAAAGAAATAAATATCTGCAGACGCTGGAAATATGAAAGGATCAACTCAACAGCTCTGGCAGCATCTATGAAGAGAAATCAGAGTCACAATTTTAGGTCCAGTGACACTTCTTTAGAACATAATGCTTATGTTATTCCTCATAATTTAAAAAAAAATTATTCACTCATGCAACATGGGTGTTGCTGGCTGACCAGCCTTTATTGTCTGACCTTAGTTGCCCTTGAGAAGGTGGTGGTGGTGAGCTACCTTCTTGAACGGCTGCAACCCATGTACCATATGTTGACCCACAATGCCCTGAGGGAGAGAAATCCATGATTTTGACCCAGTGAAGGAATGGTGATATATTTTCAAGTCAAGATGGTGAGTGCCTTGTACAGGAAGCTTGCAGGTGGTGATATTCCCATGTATCTGCTGCCCTTTGAGATGGATGCAGTTGTAGGTTTGGAAGTTGTTGTCTAAGGATCTTTAGTAAATTTCTGCATTGCAATTTGTACATAGTATGCATTGCTGTGACTGAGCATTGGTAATAGATATCTGTGGATGTGGTGTGGTTAAGCAGGCTGTTTTGTCCTGGATGCTGTCAAGTTTCTTAAGTGTTGTTGGAGCTGGACTCATCCAGGCAGGTATGGAGTATTCCATCACATTCCTAACTTGTGCCTACTGGATGGTGGACAGGCTTCAGGGAGTTCGGACGTTAGTTACTTATTGCAGCATTCCTAGCTTATAACCTATTTTTGTAGCCACTGTGCTTATGTGATCAATCCAATTGAGTTTCTGGTCAGTGTTGACCCCAAGAATGTCAATGCTGGGGGATTCAGTGATGATAACACCATTGAATATCAAAGGTTGGTGGTTAGATCATCTCATATTGGAGGTGGTCATTACCTAGCATTTGTGTGGCATGAATGTTGCTTGCCTTTTGTCAGCCCAAGCCTGGATCTTGTTGCATATGAACATGGACTGCTTCAGTATCTGAGGTGTTGTGAATGGTGCTGAACATTGTGCAATTGTCAGCAAACATTATTCACCCAGTCTGTTGATGTTGTTCAAGGAAACAATGTCCTCAATACCATGATTCCACCAGAGAATCTCCCCAGCAGGGTAATAGTTGCCATTTATAAAATCCTATTAATCAATACCTACTTTTCTGATCAAAATATCTATTTTAAGATAGATGGAGGAGCACATGGCTTTTATCGCACATGACAGCAAAATGTCAGTGGGTCAGGATCATGATTTGAACTAATCTACATTTAACTTGTTATGGACTAGGCCAGACCACTCAAAACATTCTTAAGTAGGCAGCCCAAACTGTAACTTTGCTATTTGTTTTGGTAAGCGTACAGTGTACAGTGAAAATTACCCAGAATAAGTTAGCTAGGTTGACTGCCAGGTTTTAAAACAGACAAACATTTATTTCCAAAATTACTGAATGAAACACAAAGAACAGAATATAGAATACCCACGGAACTCAGTCTATGAAAACTAGACTTAATTATGCTGTTCCGAAAAATACATGCTACATTCCCAATAAACATAACCCCTTAAACACAGAGCAAAAATGAAACAAAGGCTAACAGGTTGAAGTTAGAAGAGTGGAAAGAGAGAGAGTCTAGCAGCCTGTTTCCAAACAATCCACTGCTGAACTGAACTAAAACAAGAATTCAGCTTTCAGGACTGACCACTCCCCTTTCATTATACAGGTTACTTCAAAAACATAAAAGCTTTGGCCTAAAGTCTCATCTGATTACATATAAACAAAAGGCCTCTCCGTAAACCCTTTCATCTCTATACCACTTCAGCTGATTCAGAGCCCAGACTGTTTTATTACCCCTCTGAAAAAAATCAAGGATGCAGTATCCTTGAGAAAAGAAACAACTCTTAGAAAAAAGGACCAGCTTTGTCACACTATTGATAGGTTTCTCTAAACTCCTGAGGAGAGCTGAGTTGCTTATTGGCATATGCTAATTGGTTAACTGGAACAATGTTTCAATATACTTTTAAACTTAAGATAAAGACGCTTATGGAATAGTGGTAATATCCCTACATCTGTAAGAAGAGGTCAGGAAAAAGAGCCTACCTGCTCTGGAGCTGTGTCATGTGTCTAAACAGTGGATTAAAAATATTGTTCATACTACTGTTACTGAAATGTTACTACCTATTCATTGTGTTTTTTTGAGTCATATCAGGGTGGTTGACATCTTCATTATATTAGGTTGGAGGCCAGATGAAGCTGGATGATAGAGCATGGACAGACAGTGCCTAACCATGACACAGGGGAGTATAAGGTGATATGGCATTCCCTTGCCATTTTTGGAAAATAGCTTCTCAGAGAGGTTAAGATAGTCACATAGGTAGTAGCACGCACTGGCAACCTCCTGGAAGAAAGTCTGTACCTATTCATTCTTGATTAAGTTAAAAGGAAACTTATCAATTATGAAACTATAATGGGGGACATGAAAAAGTGATGTGACAGGATACATCTATGGAGATTTCACTGACAACCAGAAATTTCACCAAAACATTTCCTCATGTACCCACATGCAAAACATATGCCATTATGAATCTTTACTTTGTCTTTTCTTAAGCTCTTATAGGATGAAGTCTAAGCACCTTCATCAGAGGTGGAGGCAGGATACTCAAACCTATACTTTGAATTCTTCAATGCTGCTGACCAATGTATTCCATTTGCTGCCAAATAGAGCTCTCCAAAGACTGCTCCAGCTGTAGCACGTCAGGATACCAGTAGCATGGCAAAAGGTCAAAAATGGAAGTGATTTGAGTTGAGTTCCCATTGAGTGTTCCCTTTTAACTTCTAATGGGCCATGAAACACATCATTGCTACCATTGTGTTGGTGAGTACTATGCTGTAGATCTGTGTAGCACAGTAAGGCCAATGGTATCTATCAACCTATTTAAAGGGTGAAGGCATGCTTGTGTCTAGAATGTGAAAGGTCATGATTATAATGTGCATGGACTAATTTGATTGAAATGTGCTGTGGAGTTGACAGTCCTATCTAATCAAGAAGGCACCATTGTTTTGGCTTTGGCATCATTCTGCAAAGTTCCTGCCATTCAATCTGCAATCACGCCTGGCAGACCTGTCTCCTGAATGATTATGTTTTCCAATACATTCATAACATCCCTATTCAACTAATCAGAACTTAAAGAGATCTGAACACTCCAACTTGGACTCTCCAGAGCTTTCCTTGCCTTCAACAAATTCTTTTGTTCACTTGAGGACTGCCACAAGGTAAAATAGCAATTTACAATCTTTTACTGATCCCACCAAGTTATGAGTATCTGAGAATGTACACGGTGAATATGTTTTCTGCAAAGGTGTGTCCTGGGAAGGAATCGGCTCTTCTGAGGATTCAACATTCAGAATGCTCATAGATTCCTCCCAAATACAAAGGTTCTGGCAGATCAAACACATATCCATCAATACTAACATTGTACAAATATTGCAATGTATTTTGAAGTATAACATATATCACTTGATTTTGGAATCAAGTCCACACAGCTGACTCTTGGAAGATTCTTGTGGGTCACTGATAAATCCCTCTTCAAAGAGCTGGAAGATTTTCATCTCTCCATTTGTGATGTGTAGTGATACCAAAATATCTGCAGGTTATCCTCCTTTGCAGTTGTTGGCTGTGGAGGACCTATAGAGAGCAACTCTGATTCTTTCCTTATCTTTTGTGTTCTGGCTTATCCGGCAACAGGAGAAAGAACTGATTACAAGTGAGTGTGATGTCATTCGTTCAACCAATAGATATTGTGCATTCGGTGAGGGTCACTATCGGGGAGACATCAAATTGCATAAGGATCAGAGTGGCAGTTGGGTATGGATAGATGGGGATATAAGGATGAGTTGCTTGATGTGAGAGCAATGTGCTAGGGCTGTCATGAAAATAGCAGTCGGGTGGAGGTGTTGGTCTCATGGTATTATTGCTGGACTGTTAATCTAGAGACCCAGGTAATGTTCTGGAGAGCTGGGTTTGAATCCTGCCATGGCAGATGGTTGAATTTGAAATCAATAAATATCTGGAATTAAGAGTCTAATGATGACCAAGAATCCATTGTCCATCTGATTTACTATTGTCCTTTAGGGAAGGAAGCTGCCATCCTTACCTGGTCTGGCCTACATGTGACTCTAGACCAACAACAATGTGGTCGACACTTAACAGTTATGGATGGGCAATAATTGCTGGCCTGGCCAGCGATGTCCTCATCCTGTGAATGAATAAAAATACATGAGGGAGGCAGATGATGTTTTCAGTAGAATATAAGTAAATATGGCAACGTATCCTGCTCAGATGGAATCATCAGAACACTTCCTAGAATAAATTCAAGAGCATGGGTGTAATGCTATTGATGCTGACTTATCATGTAACCTCCAACAATGTTTTCACTGTAACAGCTGCTGGCTCTATTTCTTCCCGTTGCTGAGCTTTGGCTCCTCACTGTCCTAAGGAGGCTATTAATCAAGGAGTTGTTCAATTGTGATATTGCCTTTCATCATTGCAAATCCAAATTGAATCTCTGTCTATTTCTTGTGCAAATTCCTTCAAGCTCCACCTTTAGTTTGACTCTTTGAAGTATACCAGTTGAATTTGCATGATGATTTCTAAACCATTCAATTAGTGCCAAGCACAAAATGATAATGAGGTGATTGTGGTAAAATATTTGCAAACAAATTTCTTGAGTTTCCTACATGATATCGATAGCCATCAGTACCACCTTCCCTCTAAAACCCCAACTCGAACTTAAT
Organism: Chiloscyllium plagiosum; assembly: GCF_004010195.1. NCBI lineage: Eukaryota > Metazoa > Chordata > Chondrichthyes > Orectolobiformes > Hemiscylliidae > Chiloscyllium > Chiloscyllium plagiosum. Next base: position 75,811,538 of record NC_057713.1, read on the forward strand.
CTTGACATGTTAATAGTGGGGATTAAAGCATGGCTTAATTATCGGTAACTCCATTAATGCTAAAAGGAAAATTAAATATGATCACACACACACACACACACACACACACACACACACACACACACACGTTTGTTCTTAACATCTAAGTCAGTGGAAGATGAATTTTGTATATTGTGATCCACCTGCTGAAAAATCCTTATAGAAGTCACTAGCGCAGTTAATCTAAGTCAATCTGTTGCCTTGCAATAAATTCAAACTCTGTTCTCAATGAACTGTCAATGGTAGATTATTGTGAGACTGCAGAATTGATTGCCATGGCAACAACTTAATGTTCAAAAACTATCCAGTTCTCTGCAATCATTAGGCCTGACATGGCATTAGTAATCAGCCTGCACAAAAAAAAGATTATGAGCCTTTAATTACACATGAAATTGTTTACTATACTGGTAGAGGAATAGCTGTAGTACTTGAAGCAGAAAGCTAACGCAAACCTTTCTTGTTTTCCATCGGGTGAATTTGGGCAAGTTATCACAATGCATACTGAAAACAAAGTAACTTGGTGCATTTTAAAGTCAGACATTCAACCAATAATAATCAGACAATTTACATCAATTGGGAAATATGTCAGAACTTATTCCTCTTCTTGATATTTAACCACTGTCATGAATGTGCTTCACATTTCTTTGGATCACTGAGATGGTATCAAACATTCAAATATGGAGAAAGATCTTCCACTGATTTATAATGCAGTTGCACTAACCTCAGATGCCTTGCTTTGTTGTTACTGACCTCTGACATGAAGTGCATGGCTCAACTGTTCAAACAGTATCCATTCTGATTTCAAGACATGCTATTAGATAGTTGCTGATCACTGCAGCCACGTTGCTGAAGCAGCTGAATAGTTAAAATGAAATGTATTCTTTTCAGATAATTGAACATATTGATGCTACATTTATCAATTCCATTTCAATTGAATTAATGTTCAGTTCATATACTTGTAATAAAAATGTGAATATTTAACTGCCATTGACAGCAGGTACCGTTGCATTCTAAAAATTGGACAAAGCAAGTACAAATACAGTAGAAAACACATTAAATATAATTGACTGAAGATCATTTATCAACAGATGTCACAATCTATGTTTGTTAATTGCCTGGCCAGAGGGCAGTAATCTTCAAAAACATTCTATACATTAAAAGACTGTGGTTCGGGGGGGCTGGGGGGTGGGGGAGGGTGGAGAGGTGGAGCTGAGACTGAAAATGACAGGGACAATGCAGGTCCTGTGGATCTTAACTGTAGGATCTTATTAACATTTTGCAGACATTTTGTGTTTCTTAACCAGCAGCTAGAGAATGAATGCACTCTGGCTGGCCAATGGAAGAGGACATCAGTGGCAGGAGACCATGGTTATGGCCACTTGGGGCAATTCCTGGCATTCAGGAGTAAGATGTCCAGTATTTAGGAGGGTATAGACGAATAGACCTAGGAGGTAATTAGTCCTCAATTGAGAGGAAAGAAAAACCTGAAAATTAGTAGTGGAGGGAAGGCCAAAAGCTAAGGCTAGTGGATGTCAACAACAGAAATGGCCCTTCAGCCTATCAAGTCTGCACTGAAAATAACTACTACTAAAGGTGCACTAATCCCAATTTCCCACACTTGTCCCATTTCCTTGATATTCCAACTGCTAACCCAAATACTTTTTAAAGGTTGTAAGGTTTCTAGCTTCCATTACCTTCCTAGGCAGTGCATTCCAAATATCCACCATCCTTTGAGTTAAAAAGTTTTTTTCTGGAAGTCCCCTCTGAAGTTCCTGCCCCTTACCCTAAAATTATGCCCTCTCATGATTGACCTCTCAACCAAAGGGAACAGTAGCTCTCTATCCACCCTGTCTGTGCACCTCATAATCTTATACATCTCAATCATTCCCCAATCAGCCTTCTCTGCTCTAAAGAAAACAGTCCAACCCTACCTAGTCTCTCCTTACAGCTCAACTGCTCCGTCACAGGCAACATCCTGATGAACCTCCTTGGTATCTCAAATATTCCCTGTCAGGGAAGGAGTTCCAAAATTTTGCCCTGGCAGTACTGAAGGGGCAGTGATATATTTACAAGTAGGGATGGTTTGCGACTTGGAAGAAAACTTGCAAGTGGAGCTGCTCCCTTGCATCTTCTTCCCTTGTCCCCTTATGTTGCAGGGTTCATGAATTTTGTCAACTAAAAAAAGTCAATGGCTTAAAGACAATGAAAAACTGTCATTTTGGGAGGGGGATTAAAGGTCAAAACCATGGGATTCAGAATGGGACCTGTTATTTGGAGTTATTATAAGCCTTATTTTGGATGGCTGCATAATCACAAAGAAATCCTGAAGTATTTCTTTCTAAAAATTAAGGCAAAATATTGTGGATGATACAAATATGAAATAAAAATGGAAATTGTTAGAAATACTCAACAAACCATGTAGCAGAAAAATGATTTAAAATTTTGTTAATATTTAAATTAACATTCTGAATCAAATATGATTCTTCTTCAGAGCTGAATGAAAGTTAGAAATGATGGGAATTATGTCACTAAAAGATGGAAAAGAGACAAAAGGGAAGATCTGAGGGAAGATAGAGGACAGAAGACATTAATTGACAAAGATATGTTCTAAAAGACAAAGGAAGTAGTAATGGCTATAAAGAGAGATAACATTTATCTCGTGTATTGTAAATATTAAAATAATGAACAGTTTGGTCTGAAAGAAAAAAAAATGTGAAAAACAAGCTTCTGACTAGTGCACTACAAAAACCAGAATCAAAATGAAAGACAGAGCTAGATAAAAACTGAAAGAACTGCAAATGCTGTAAATCTGAAACAAAACAGAAGTTGCTGGAAAAGCTGAGCAGGCCTGGTAGCACCTGTGAAGAAAGATGCCTCACAGATTTGTTAGAGTTCTTTGATGAAGTAACCAGGAAGGTTGACGAGGGCAGGGCAATCGATGTAGTCTTCGTGGATTTCATGAAGGCCTTTGATAAGCTTCCATGTGGTAGGCTGCTCTGGAAGGTTAGATTGCATGGAATTCAGGGGGAGCTGGCAAATTGGATACACAATTGGCTTGATGGTCGGAAGCAGGGGCTAATAGTGGAAGGATACTTGTCAGACTGGAGACCTGTGACTAGTGGAGTGCCTCAGGGGTCAGTACTGGGCCCATTGCTGCTTGTTACCTATATCAATGATTTAGATGTGAATGTCCAAGGCATGATTAGTAAGTTTGCAGCTGACACTAAAATAAGATGTATCATGGACAGTGAGGAAGGTTCTCAGAAATTGCAGCAGGACGTTGATCAGCTGGGAAAGTGGGCCAAGAAATGGCAAATGGAGTTTAATATAGATAAATGTGAGGTCTTGTATTTTGGAAAGTCAAATCAAGCTGGGAGTTCTGTGGTGAATGGTAGGGCCTTAAGGAGTGTAGTGGGACAGAGGAACCTTGGAGTTCAGGTGCATGGTTCTGTGAAAGTAGAGTCACAGGTAGACTTGGTAGTGAAAAAAGGCTTTTGGTACACTGGCATTCATAAGTTAGGGCATTGAGTATAGAAGTTGTGAAGTTATGTTGCAGTTGTACAGGACATTGGTGCGGCTACACTTGAAGTTTTGTGTTCAGTTTTGGTCACCTTGCTATAGGAAGGATGTTATTTAACTGGAAAGAGTGCAGAAGAAATTTACAAGAATGTTGCCTGGACTCAGCATTCTGAGTTATAGGGCGAGGTTGGACAAGTGAGGACTTTTTCTTTAGAGCATAGGAGACTGAAGAGGGATCTTATAGAAGTGTTTAAGATGATGAGAGGCATGGATAGTGTGATTGCACTAAGTCTTTTTCCCAGGGTTGTGGAACCGAGGTCTAGAGGCCATCAGTTTGAGGTTAGAGGGGAAAGAATAAAAGAGAACATGAGGGGCAACGTTTTTTACACAGAGTATGGTAGGTATACAGAATGAGTTGCCAACGGAAGTGGTTCAGGTGCGTACATTAATAACGTTTAAAACGTTTGGACAAATACATGGATAAGAATGGTTTCAAAGGATATGGGCCAAGTGCAGGGAAATGGGATTAGCATGGATGGTCTTTTTGGTTGGCGTGGGCCAGTTTGAGCCAAAGGGCCTGTCTCCCTGCTGTAGAACTATACAACTCGATGACTCTAAATCAGAGTTAAAATTTTGAGTCCAGTGACCATTCCTCAGAACTCTAATGCGTTCTGAAGAAGTGTTACTGGACCCAAAGCATTAACTCTGATTTCTCTTCCCAAATGCTGCCAGACCTGCTCAGCTTTTCCAGCAACTTCTGTTTTGTTTCTGAAAGACAGAGCTCATGGTTTGTATTGTTGTACTCAGTATTGAATTCAGATGGCAATAAATTGCCTAAATTGAAAATGAGGTACTATTCTATGAAAATGCATTTAGCTTCACTAACAATTTGCAGTAGGTGGAAGACAGAAATGTGACAATGAAATCAATTTGTAAATTAGCTGGAAAACATTTGGAAGGTTAGGTTGTCTTGCGGACTAAGTGTAAGTGTTACATGAATGGTTATTCATTTGATCTCCCTTATGTAGAGGACACCAAATTGTTGTGAACAGCTAATATGGTAGATGAAAGTAAAAGAACTGTGAATAATGTGTTACTTCAATGGGAAGGAATATTGGGGACTTGGGAGAGTGCGAAACAATGAGGAGGTCAAAGTGTAGGTGTTAAACCTCCTGTGTCTACATGGGAAGGTGCTGTGGAAGGAGCTGAGACATTGGATGTGATTGAAGAGTAGTCCAGAATATTGGGGTAGGGTTATTCTTTGTAGAATGCTTCCAGGTATTTTGGGGAAGAGGGGGAGATAGTTTATTGGTAGCATCATGATGGAGCCGCCCAAATTGGTGGAAGATTGGCGAAGGCTGCTGGGGTGAAAAATAAGGACAATGAAAACTTAATTGAGGTTCTGGAAGGGATGAGAAGAGGTGACTGCAGGTGTGAGAGATTGATGAGAGCCCCAAGAATCACAGGGAATAGGAAGCCCTCACTTCATGCTAAAGAAAGACATGTTGGAAGCAACTCCATGAAAGATGATTCCATTGGAACAGATATGACAGAGATGAAGAAACTGTGAGAACAGAATTGAGACCTTACTGGAAACTGGCTGTGAGGAAGTCTGGCTCATGTATTGGGGTTCTGTGGCTTTGTAGTCAACAACCTATCACCAAAAAAGAAGATCATAAAGTTGAGGAAGGAAACAGAAATGTCAACAATAGACCACATGAAGGAATTGTGGAAGTAGGAAGCAAACTTGATTAAAATTTCGCATAGAATCATAGAGATGTACAGCACAGAAACAGAACTTTCAATACAACTTGTCCATGCCAAACAGATATTCCAACCCAATCTAGTCCCATCTGCCAGCACCTGGCCCATATCCCTTCAAACCCTTCCTATTCATATACCCATCCAGATGCCTTTTAAATTTTGCAATTGTACCAGCCTTCACCACTTCCTCTGGCAGCTCATTCCACATGCGTACCACCCTCTGCATGAAAACGTTGCCCCTTAGGTCTCTTTTATATCTTTCCTGTCTCATGCTAAACCTATGCCCTCAATTTCTGGACTCCCCCACTCCAGGGAAGAGACTTTCTCTATTTATCCTATACATGCCCCCATGATTTATAAACCTCTATAAGGTCATCCTTCAGCCTGGATGAGAGCAGGAAATGGTACCAACCTAGTCATCAATGTCCCAGAAAAGAGTCCAAGAAGAGGTCCATAGCACAACTGGAATAAGTAATGTTCCAAAAAATGTTCCACAAAAATATAGGCAAAACTTCCAAGCTCATTCATTCTGAAGTTGATGTACCAGCTTCTGTGCCCCATATTACATACCAATGTAATTCCATAGAAATTAAGTAGAGAAAGTAGGTGGCACATTGACTCAAGGGTTAGCACTGTTGCCTCACAGTGCTAGGGATCTGGGTTCAATTCCACCCTTGAGGGACTGTCTGTGTAGAATTTGCACATCCTCGCTGTTTCTAGGTGGGTTTCCTCTGGGTGCTCAATTTGTCTCCCACAGTTCAAAATGTGCAGGTTAGGTAGATTGACCATGATAAATTGCCCATTGTGTCTAGGTGGATTAGCGATTGGAAATGCAAGATTACAGGGATAGGGTAGGGTTTCAATGGTGAAATGACTTGCTTCCACACTGTAGGTATTCTATCTACTATGAAAAGTACACAGTGGGATTAAAGAGACATCTTCGAAGATATAATGCATCCAGTGACCTATCCTGTTCCTATGTATTTGTTCCTGCTTCAGTTCATTTTTGCAATGGATTATTTTATTATTTTTTCATCTCTGATCCAAGATTTTCCAATGGCTTCAGCAACATTTCCAGCTTTTTATGCTTTTACAAAAGTCTAGCCATCCTTTAGTCTGCTACAATAGGTAAAGCAATACATATATTGGTCTACCATTACTCCATCCTCATATCCAACAGTTGGGCAATGGATTTCCATTGGATTGATTCACAGCTATGGTCAAATCTCTGCATCATTTTGCCATTGACTTCTGCTAGATGAGTGACCAGAAATCTCTTCCACACCTATTGCATGCCATCAAGTGTATTAAAAGGATTTACAGGACAATAAAGAAGCAGCTTGAACATGCCTTCCATGGTCAACAAGAATGAGTTGGGGCTTGAACTGGAATTTCTGGACCAGAGATGGACACTTTACTCATTGCATTGTGCAACTTCTGTAAGCAATATCTAGAACAAAATAAAAAAGACCTCAGGCAAGTTAAGACTGGAACAATTATCCAATAGATGGGACCACTTATGCTACAGTATAGCAAATAATTTACAGAAATAATATGCTTTGTTTAGTACTATTTCCTTTTTCAAAAGGCATAAACCAGTACAGAGTAAAATATACTTGCTTTTTAAAAAATGGCTTCCTGTCTTGAGCTGCTGTGGTCTGCCACTTGCTACTTACTGAGCTGAGTCGTTCACTGTAAACATTGAATCTTCTCAATGTCTGATGAAAGCTACAGTGATCTACTTCTCTTCCAGAATCATCCTATTAATTTTGAGTTTACTTTAAGCTATGTTTGGTTCATTGTCATAGCTCAAAAAATATTTACACTCTGTCTTATTGTGCAGAACAAGAGAATTACTGGAAACTGGAATTCAAACCTTTCGAAACACTGTAGGTGATGAAAATAACAGGGATTGACTTTTTCCAAATATTAATATATCTGCATTCAAACCCTTCCATTTTAAATGTGAAATATGTCAGTGCAAAGCCATTACAGACTGATCTACTCTTGACAGCTGTTATGGATGGTGTAGTTAGGTGAGATACAATAATTGGCACTCTGTCAGTGATGAACCATTTAGTTCTATAACTTGTGCCCTGACAGGGTTGTCTGGATGTGGTTTGAATGATACACTTCATAAACTTTGTATCACTATAGAGTTGACATATTATGGTACTAGTTTAGAACAAGACAGCCCTTTCACATGGACTGCCACAACAAACCATGCATTTTATCCAAATCCTGTTCCCTACTATATTTCACAATGCATTTCTTTATTGGAAATCCATAACTGCAATTACTTGTTATATGGTTGTTGCCCCCCCACCTCAGTGGAATGGGAACATAATCTTTATTCAAAAGGGAAGGTAAAAAATACAATAGGCTGTTTTGAGGGCATACTAAGTACCCAAGTTTTCCAGAATGACATCCATGGCACACAGAGCCAATTGCAAAGCAAGTCACTATACTAGTGAGGACGTTCGTGGTTGTACTGTGAAGAGCTGTTGAGTTGATGCAAAGCAGGCAAGCCATGTTGTCAATCATCATACAAGACTCATTTAATATCATTGATGTCAATTTTGAGATCAGCCCTCTACCCAACATGCTTTCTCTATTTATCAATTCATAGAAGAGGTATGTCACTGGCTGGACTAGCATTTATTGTCAATCCCTAAGTGCTCTTGAAAAAGTGGTGTTGAGGTGCCGTTGTGAAGCACTGAGGTCCATGGGTTGTACACATTCACAGTGCTGTTTAGGAAGTTTGTTCCAGGATTTTGACTCAATGATACTGAAGGAATGGTGATATATTTCCAAGTCAGGACAGTAAGTGGCTTGAAGGGAAACTTGCAACTGGCAGTGTTCCCTTGTATCTGTTGCCCTTGTCCTCCTGAATGGAAGTAGTCATGAGTTTAGAAGGTATTGTCAGAGGAGCCTTGGTGAATTTCATGCATAGAGTAGCAGTAAAGAAATCCTGTCAGCTCTATTCAAAGGAATCATCAACTATTCATGGTTAAGGTTGCTGCTTGACAATCTTCTGTCCATTCTTTGTTAGGTACTTTCTAAAGTTGTTTCAAGTTGATATTGCTTACAAAGAGCAGACTCTTTTGTTGCTGACACCAAGGCTTGTTGAACAAATTAATTAGTTCCAAACATGAATATACTGGAATTCAGCATGACTTGGAGAATGGACAGAGACCAGATAGAGCAGGACAATGTTTTGGAAGAGGGAGTAAGATGCCATAACAGCCCAGAGCATTCAGAGCATAGTTCATTTGCCTGGCCTTCATAGAGGTACATCAGGTTGAGGTGAATGGTGTTTGCATAGTTTCTGATGGCAAGTGAGAAATCTGGTGAAATGCCATCACAGCTATTTCCAACAGCCCTGAACAGATTTGATGGTCATCAGACAATTAGCAGTCTGGCATCAGGATCTGCAAGAGATGCTGGCAGTGTCACTGGGACCAGATGTACTACCAGGGCCTAACCTGACCAGGAGCATCAGAGATGCAGTAGTCCCATAAACAAATGTTAGTGGGTTGGGCTTGCCAGGGTAAATTTGATAGACCCTCTCGAGGGCCAGCTAAGGGTCAGTTCAGAGAAGGGTATGTGGATTTTTTCACACAAAGTACATGAACTAGTGGGGCCATACGTTTTTACTGGGCTAGAGACGAAAAAGCTGCAGATGCTGGAATCCAAGGTACACAAGCAGGAGGCCGGACAAACACAGCAAATCAGCAGCATCAATAGGTGAAAAAGTCAACATTTCAGGTGTAATCCTTCTTCAGAACTTGGGTTGGGTGTAAGTGGAGCTGTAGATAAACAAGGTGGGGAGGCTGGGTGGTGAGATGGGGATAGGCGAACACAGGTAGAGGGCATAATCTAATTGGTTGATGGGAGGAATGAATCTAGTTTATAGCTGGAAGGATGGGTCGATGAGAGGAATGGAAGGTAGTGGGAGGGCTGGGAACAGAGTTGGTGATGGGAAGGTAGGGTATTTGAAATTGGAGAATTCAATGTTGAATCCTCTGGGCTGTAGGCTGCCCAATGGAAGCATGAGTCTGAGCTTTACCATTGCAGTGAATTCAATAAAGGTATAGAACAAAAGTCTGATATTAGTCATGGTCTTGATGTTACTACCAGATTTGCATAAGTTCATTAATGGCCTGTGGGGAAGGATACTTGCTGTCCAGAAGAATTGATCCTCTAAGTGCTTCCAAAAGTGCAGACAGATGGCTTGCATGACCTGGCCTCTGAAATAGCCTAGGTATTTAAAATGTTGTCAAGGAGGCAGGTCACTGGCACCTTCTCAATAATAATTAGAGTTGGGCAATGAATACCATCTTGCCAACAGCAGCCACAATCATGTAAAGAAAATCCCACAATTCATCATTGATGCCAAGCCAGGGGAGCAAAATAGACAGGCAGGAGGCAGGAAGAACACATCAAGCCAGGCAGCATCAGAAGTCAACATTTCAGGAGTAACCCTTCTTCAGGACTGAGGGTGGGTGTAGGGGGAGCTGCGATAAAGAAGGTGGCGGGGCAGGATGGTGAAGTGGGGATAGGTGAAGACAGGTAGAGAGTACAACCTGGTTGGTCAATGGGAGGAATGAATCTGGTTGGTGGCAGGGAGGAGTGGAAGGGAGGGTGAGGGACTCGGATTGGAGTCGGGGGATGGGAAAGGAGGTTATTTGAAATTAGAGAACTCTGGCTGTAGGCTGCCCAGTCGGAAGATGAGATGTTGCTCCTCCAATTTGCGGTTTGGTTCGTTGTGGCAATGGAGGAGGCCAAGGATGGTCATGCCGAAAAGGGAGTGGGAAGGGGAATTAAAATGGGCGGTGACTGGGAGGTCCGGTCAGCCCCTGTGGGCCCGGCTGAGATGCTTAGTGAACCATTTCCTAAGTTTATGTTGACTGGTTCAATAAGGATTGTAAAGGAGCATGCCAGTAACAGCATCAACAGTATATAAATTTGAAATCCCATCTTAGTGAAGCTACAGTGCAAATGTACACGCATGCTAGTAAATGTATCCAGCATACTAGAACCAGAGGCAAATAATTATTTGAAGTGTAGATCAAATCCGAAGCACTCCTGTCCTGTCAGTTCCAGCTATGGGCTGTAGAGAATAAATGAATAAATAATAAGAACTACCAAACATTCATGTGTCCATGAACACCCATATTCATAGTGACCTCGAGGTGCCAGTGTTGGATTGGGATGGACGAAATTAAAAATCACACAACACTAGTTTATAGTCCAACAAGTGTATTTGGAAGCACTAGCTTTCGGAGTGCTGCATCTTCATCAGGTGGTTCATCAAGCACCTGATGAAGGAGCAGTGCTGAGAAAGCTAATGTTTCCAAATAAACCTGTTGGACTATAACCTGGTGTTGTATGATTTTTAACTATATTCACAGTGGTTCTCAGCACATGACTGCAAAATACATTTTTTCCATCATTTTTAAGTCGAGGTGTTGAGTGGATTATCCATCCTGACCTTGTTCTGAGATCCCCATCATCCCCACAGAAGCCAGTCTTCCGATTATTTGGTTCACCTGGCGCGATATCAAGAAATGGCTGAAGGCATTGTTTGATTTGATTTATTTATTGCCACATGTACCGAAGTAAACTGTAAAGATTTGTGTATGAGCAGTACAATCAGATCATCATAAACAAGGATGTAAAAATCAAAAGACTTAGACAAAGGCATTCATGTTACATTGCATGGGCCTACACTAGGCAAGATCAATGTGAGCGAGATCCTCTGTTTGATCCTGAGTAATTGTGCTCCAGATATAGTTACATCTCTCGCCTAGCTGTTCCAGTACAGTAATAACACTATACTTGACAAAGTGAAAAATTATCCAAGTATGTCCCATCCATAAAAAGCAGGACAAATCCAACCCAGCCAATTAGTAGCTATCAGACTACTTTCAATTATCAGTATATGATGGAAGGGATTGTCAACCATGCTACAAAATAGCACTTACTCATCACTAAGCTGCTTATTGTGCTCAGTTTGGATTCCGCTAGGGAGATTCACTTCTGGACCTCATTATTATTTTGAACAAAAAAATGGTCAAAAGACCTAAACATTGGAGGTGAGGTGAGAGTGAATATCCTTAACATCATGGCATTATTTGACTGAATAGCATCAAGGTACCCAAGTACATTTGAGATCAATGAGAATTAAAAGGAATACTCTCCACTGATGGAAATCATCAGAAGCACAAAAGAAGATGGCTGTGTTTGTTGGAGGCCAACATCTTAGTCCCAGGACATTCCATCAGTTTTTCCTCAAGGAAGTATCTGAAGTCCAATTATCTTGTCAGAAGATGATGTTTGCTGATTACTGCATTTTTCCTTGGTAACGAAACAATCCTTACCTGAATGAATCAAGACATGGACAGGAAATTCTATTTTTACATTACTTCATTGGATTGTGATAATTTTCTCTTTTCCACACATCATACTATGAATTCTAGTTTAAAAAAATGCTTCTGCTGTTGCTAAGGTTCTTCTGCTCCCTTGTTTAAGTGGCTATTTTCATGTAAAAATCTATAGACAGTGATCACTGGCAGACAATTCAATCTAAGAGGGCATCTCAGTTAAACGCTCATTCCTAGCTGAACTCAATTCCCATATAAGTGCACTTTCATCATTTGCACTGAACACTCCTGCAAGCTAGAGATATTTTGTCTAACTGTAGGATCTCTGCCTCTGACTGATGAGAAAATGTTTGCATCACAAATGATAGTGTGGATCTTGGGTGTCAGAACAGAATAGAATCCTACAGTGTGGAATCAGGCCATTTAGCGCATAGAGTTCACACCAACCCTCCAAAGAGCATCCCACCCAGAACCATCTCCTAATTTTGCATGGCTAATCCACCTAGTCTGCATGTTCCTGGATACTATGGGCAATTTAGCATGACTGATTCAACTGACCTGCACATTCTTGGACTGTGAAAGGAAACCAGACCTCTTGGAGGAAACTCTCACAGACATATGGAAACATACAGTCATAGAGTCATAGAGATGTACAGCATTTCTTCCGTCCAATCTGTTACTGCCAACTAGATATCCCAACCTAATCTCGTCTCATTTGTCAGTACTTGGCCCGTATCCTTCCAAATCCTTCCTACTCAGAAACCCATCCAGATGCCTTATAAATGCTGTATTTGTACCAGTCTCCACACTTCTTCTGGCAGCTCATTCCATACACACACCACCCTCTGTGTGAAAAAGTTACCTCTTAGATCCATTTTATATCTTTGCCCTCTTACCCTGAACCTATGCCGTCTAGTTCTGGACTCCCCCACCCCAGGGGAAAGACCTTGTCTATTTATCCTATCCATGCCCCTCATGATTTTATCAACCTCTATAAAGTCAACCTGCCCCTTAGGTCTCTTTTATATCTTTCCCCTTTCACCTCTAGTTCTGGACTCCCCCACCCCAGGGGAAAGACCTTGTCTATTTATCCTATCCATGCCCCTCATGATTTTATCAACCTCTATAAAGTCAACCCTCAGCTTCCGATGATCCAGGGAGAACAGCACCAGCCAATTTAGCCTCTCCCTATAGCTCAAATCTTCAACCCTGGCAACATCCTTAAAAATCTTGTCTGAACCCTTTCACGTTTCACAACATCCTTCTGATAGGAAGGAGACCAGAATTGCACACAATATTCCAAAAATGGCCTAACCAATGCTCTGTACAGCTGCAACATGACCTCCCAACTCCTGTACTCATTACTCTGACCAGTAAAGGAAAGCATACCAAACACCTTCTTCACTATCCTATCTACCTGCGACTCCACTTTCAAGGAGCTATGAACCTGCACTCAAAGGTCTCTTTGTTCAGCAACACTTGACCTTACCATTAAGTGTCTAAGTCCAGCTAATGTTTCCAAAATGCAGCACATTGCATTTATCTAAATTAAACTCCATCTGCCACTCATAAAGTCATAGAAACAGACCCTTTGGTCTAACTTATCCATGCTGGCCAGATAACCCAACCCAATCTAGTCCCACCTGCCAGCACCTGGTCCATATCCCTCCAAACCCTTCCTATTCATGTACCTATCAAGATGCCTTTTAAATGTTGCAATTGTACTAGGCTCCACCACTTCCTCTGGCAGCTCATTCCATACACGTACCACCATCTGTGTGAAAAAGATGCCCCTTGGGTCTCATTTATATTTTTCAGCTCTCACCCTAAATCTATGCCCTCTAGTTCTGGACTCTCCCACCCCAGGGAAAATTCTTTGTTTATTTATCCTATCCATGCCCCTCATGATTTTGTAACCTCTACAAGATCGCCTCTCAGTCTCCGAAGCTTCAGGAAAACAGCCCTAGTCTATTCAACCTCTTTCTATAGCTCTAATCCTCCAACCCTGGCAAAATCCTTGTAAATCTTTTCTGAACCCGTTCAAGTTTCACAACAAACTTCCGATAAGAAGGAGACCAGAATTGCACACAATATTCCAACAGTGGCCTAACCAATGTCCTGTACAGCCGCAACATGACCTCCCAACTACTGTATTCAATACTCTGACCAATATCCTATCTACCTGCGACTCCACTTTCAAGGAGCTATGAACCTGCACTCCAAGGCCTCTTCATTCAGCAACACTCCTGGCGACCTTATAAGTGTATATACTTATATATACTTATACTATTAAGTGTATAAGTCCTGCTAAGATTTGCCTTCCCAAAATGCAGCACCTCACATTTATCTAAATGATACTCCATTTGCCACTCTTTAGCCCTTTGGTCATCTGATCAAGATCCCATTGTAATCTGAGGTAACCTTCTTCACTATCCACTACACCTCCAATTTTGGTGTCATCTGTAAACTTACTAACTATACCACTTAAGCTCACATCCAAATCATTCAAACTTGATGCAAATATCCAGAAGTACAGGAAAGTGTGCAGTCTCTTGCTGCAGGGAGTCAAAAATCATAAAATTAATTGAAAGCACCTTCTCGAGGTTTCTTAATATCCAGGGATCCCATGTTGAGATGAAGTTGCATGCTTGTGTTCAGGTGTTCAGCTTTGCACAATTTCTGGAGCAGTTCGCAATATTAGCAGCCATCTCAGGCCAGTAACATCGCTCTCTGCCAGGGCAGTCATAATTTTTTTTGTCCCTTGGTGTCCTGGTTGATCATGAACTGCAAGAAACACTTGACTCAAGATTTGCACACAATATTCCAAAGAGACATGATTTCCCACGCACAAAGCTATGTTGACTATCCCTAATCAGTCCTTGCCTTTCCAAATCCTATCCCTCCGGATTCTTTCTAACAACTTGCCCACCACTGAAGTCAGGCTCACAGGTCTATAGCTGCCTGGATTTTCCATACGACCTTTCTTAAATAGTGGCACCATGTTAACCACCTCCAGCACCTCACCTGTGACTATCAATGATGCAAATATCTCACCAAGGGGCCCAGCAATCATTTCCCTTGAATGTGTAAATTCCACATAGGCAATCAAAAGAGGCTGGAATCAAACCCACATCCCTGGCATTGTGAGGCAGCAATGCTAACCACTGAGCCACTGTGCAGCCCGACAGTCTGAAGTGAGTTTACAAAATTAGCAACCAATCTAATTTATATCTTTGATAAGTTAATTTTGAGAGTTAAAAGATAAATTGGAAGCAATGGAGAAGAAAGACCTAACTGGATGTTATCCATTCAACAAAAGGTCTCAAAATCAGAATCCTCCGACTTCTCCCCTGCACTTCTCCAAGGAATTAGACTCAGTGCATTCTGATGTAAATTGTTTTGCATTTCACTGCTTCTTCCCTGCCTTCACATTGCCCCTTGATTAGTCAAACTGCTTCTTGGCCATCTTCTCATTGTCCCTCGTCCAGCTTCTCATTCTCTCTTGACCGTTCTCACTGTCTCTTAATCTCGCTGTCTCTTCATCAGCTTCTCCCTGCTCCTTTTTAATACAAATGATATGATCTAGAAATAACAAATAAATCAGTCAGTATTTGAAAGGCAATGTAATTGGTTCATATTTGTACTTTGTGTCATCAAAGTATTTTAAATTTCTTCAATGTCAGTCTTTTTGTTTTGTTTGCAAAGACTTTTTCTCCATGATCTTTTGAGACACTGTGTAGTAATAACTTGTAACAATTGAACTGTCCACACCTACAAAAAGCTGCCAAGGTACAATTGTCAGACAAATAAAGCCAATAGTGAAACACCCTAAATGATTAATTTGGTTGTTAACTGATTTCATGGTTTAGACTTCCACTATTCAAAGGAACTAATTTTAAATAACTTGTGAAGGAAGCAAAGTGTGAGCAAAATACAATTGGGGATTGTTGATTCCTTGAATAGGTTAAAATCCTAAAACCATGTTTTATTCACTCAGTTCTTTCTCTGCTGAGGTATCCTTCTCTGTTGGTCAAGTGAGAAATGGCATTCATTATCTTCCTAGAACTGTTGCGGGTAGAATGCTTATTTAGTAGAGTCATGACACGAATCAGATTAGCCAGTACAAAGATTGTACTTCTTTTGCATTTTTAATTATGGGCTAAAATAGGAAAATAATATTTTAAAGTTAAGAAATACTGAACAATTACAGCAAGTCTTGAAAGCAAGTGATCTGATACTCATTATAAGCACTGCTTACCCAGTTGCTGGTTCAAACAGAAATCGGAGAAGGAGCAGATGAGCTGGTGTGTTCAAATGGAGATTCAGATCAATAAGTAGCTGACTGGGGGAGTGTGGGCTAGTGACCAGTTATCAATGACAAAGGCTTTCTGTCTGCCAATAACAACATGTTAGGTTCTTAAGTAGTTAGCAGTTTGGGTCTGGAAACAGAATTGGGAAAAACCATCAGATCTTCATCAACATAGGACCATTCTTTGTTTTATGAAGGACTTTAAGACTAAAGAAAACCAGTTTATTCTCTGTGCAGCAGTTGCTGTAAACTATTACTTTTAATTAGCAATTCAAAGACTTTTTATACATTTTAACTAGTCACCCTACAAACAATTGAAAGCATCCGGAGCAAGAAGACCAAGAAGCAGCAGTCTAACCAGCACAAGGCTCATTTCAAAAACCCTTTAATCAGGGAACACTGAATTGTTTTCCTAGTCTTTTCCTTAACCGTAACACCCATATTTTGTTCTTATTTCTGTCTCTAGAGGAAAAGTTTATAAGGGTTAGCGTTTAATTAGTAGAGTTAAATACTGACAGTTTTTCTTTTTTTACCTGTAATAAATAATAAATCTTGTTAAATGTAGAAACTTGATCCATGCTTTCTGTTAACTTAGATCTGGAAGACAGAATAAATTAGGGAATTTTGAGTACCTTCAAAATCTTTAAATTTTGTGAAGACTCTGGGAGTAGCAGGATTTGATTACTCATGTGCTGTCCCACTAAGGTCTGACACTACTAACTTGTTGAATGGTCAAGCATTGAGAGACAAATGGCCTGTACTTCTGCTCCTATTTCCATTCATATGTACTACATATGTCACAATTTTTAAATGTTAAATTTGATCAACATTTCCCATCTCTCCTGTATTTATTTTCTTTTCTTCCTCCTTTCTTCTCTTCCTTCTATCATTGAATTTTAGCAATGTGTGGCTGACTCTCATTAGTCATATTGACATATCATCTTCCTTACTCCAGTTTAAAAGAAGATGATTAATAAGATTTTATGACATTAATACAATATGAGCAAGGGAAATGGTGTTTTAACTAAATGCTATCTGGTGCTCATTACAATAAATTTAACCTGATGGAAGCATCAGTAAACCCTTATTGATTTTGCTCAGTATTGGAACTTGTGTAAGTGCTGCTATGTATACAAGAACAGCTGGGATTCAATTGCCTTTTCTCTAACTTTATTAAAACAGAATAATTGGAATGTAAATAATGAGAATCTCTGATATTTTCTTCTCATAAATATTAAACATAAACATTAACAGTATTTATACTTTTTTAAACATATTGATGTTCAGTAGAAAAGTTCAAAAGATATCTTAACTGGAGGCAATTATTAAAATTTGAAGACTGACAAATTCCTAACTCATTCTTCAAAATACAATGCATGCAGTTATATGCCACTCGTTCCTCATTAAGGAATTTGCTTTTGAAAACACATTTAATAATGAGACAGCAGCATTTTCCGGTGCCCACATAGGGTTTTCAGTTTGGGGGGACTGGGCAGTATCTGTAAAATTATGTGGATGTCCATTCCTCTGTCTACCCACCTACTTGGCATCAGTTTTATCCCCCTCCAACTCATTGCCACTGAGTATAACTTCCTGTCTGGTCTTAATTTCTTGGCCGCCAGGAGGAGATCTGAGGCAGAATGGGGGAATCGTTGAAACCTAGCAGGTTAACCTGTTTGGTTTCAGGCAAAGAGAGAAAATCTCTCTTAGGGCCACCTTTCCTGACTTGAGACCCCCATCCAATGTGTGCCCATACAGGTGACACCGCCCAACTCCAGTGTTTGCAATTTAACACAACTCTTGAATCCCATCTCTATCTCTGACACACCCTTCACCCCTTGCAGCTGAAGACAGGAAACTATAGGCCTGTTAACCTGACCTCTGTCGTTGGTAAGGTGTTAGGGTCCACCATTAAGGGTGAGATAGCATTATACTTGGAAGTGCATGTTAAAACAAGGCTGAGTCAACACGGATTCATAAAGGGAGGTGAAGTCTGATGAATCTGTTAGAGTACTTTGTGAGGTAATCAGCAAGTTAGACAAAGGAGAACCAGTGGGCATGATCCATTTAGATTTCCAGAAGGCATTTCACAAAAAGCCACATGGGAGGCTATTAAATTAAAGCCTGTAGTATTAGGGATAAGATATTGGCATGGATAGAGGATTGACTGACTAGCAGATGGCAGACAGTAGGGATAAAAGGACTAGTGCCTAGTGACTAGTGGAGTGACTAGTGGAGTTCTGTAGGAATCACTGTTGGGGCTCAACTATTTATGTTATACATTAACAATGTGGATGAAGGAACTGGGGCATTGTTGCTACGTTTGTAGATGTCACAACAATAGGTGGAGGGACAGGCAGCGTTGAGAAAATAGGGAGGCTACAGAAGGACTTGGACTGGCTTGGTGAGTGGGCAAATAAGTGGCAAATGGAATGAATGTGTGGAAATATGATGTCAGAAGAAGAGGTTTATACTATTTATAGGAAAGATTTTGGAATTCTAAAAGACAAAGGAACTTAAGAGTTCCAGTTCAGAGTCCTCTTAAGGTTAACATGCAGGTTCAGTCGGCAGTTAGTAAGGTAAATGCAGTGTTAGCACTAATTGCAAGAGACAAACTGCTGAGGCTGTATAATGATGTGGATGTGCCTGTGTTGGACTGGGGTGGACAAAGGAAATATGATGTCAGAAGAAGAGGTTTATACTATTTATAGAAAAGATTTTGGAATTCTAAAAGACAAAGGAACTTAAGAGTTCCAGTTCAGAGTTCTCTTAAGGTTAACATGCAGGTTCAGTCGGCAGTTAGTAAGTTAAATGCAGTGTTAGCACTAATTGCAAGAGACAAACTGCTGAGGCTGTATAATGATGTGGATGTGCCTGTGTTGGACTGGGGTGGACAAAGTTAAAAATCAGGTAGGTAAAAACAATGACTGCAGATGCTGGAAACCAGATTCTGGATTAGTGGTGCTGGAAAAGCATAGCAGTTCAGGCAGCATCTGAGGAGCAATAAAATCGACGTTTCGGGTAAAAGTCCTTCATCAGGAATACAGCAACACCACGCAACACCAGATTATCGTCCAATAGGTTTATTTGGAAGTACAAGCATTTGGAGCGCTGCTCCTTCATCAGGTAGCAAATAAACGTTTTGGACGCTAACCTTGAGTTGTGGAATTTTTAAATGAGGCTATATAAGGCTGTGACCAGGCTGATTTTGGAATATTGTGAGCAGGGTTTGGCCCTGTGTCTAAGGAAGATGTGCTGACATTGGACAGAGACCAGCGGAGGTATATAAGAATGATCCCAGGGATGAAGGACTTATCATATGAGGTGAGTTTGAGGACTTAGGGTCTATTTATGATGGAGTTTAGAAGGATGAGGTGGGATCTGATTCAAACTTACAGGATACTGAGACTTCTTATTGCAGAAGACTCTGGAGGCCAAGTCATTGAGTGTATTTAAGACAGAGAAAGTATGTTCTTGATTAGTAAATGGATCATAAGTTACCAGGAGAAAGTAGGAGAATGAGGTTGAGACACATATCAACGATGATTGAATGGTGTGGCAGACTCAATGGGTCAAATGTTCTAACTCTGTTCCTATGTCTCACAGTCTATTCATCAATTAAAATTGCAGATAACTTGATCGGTCATTAAAATATTATCACAAACAGTAATTTCTAGGAAGCAACTGGCTGCTTATTTTACAAATAAAAACAAATAGAGGATCTGTTTGTCTCCTTCTAAGTTAAAGATCACATCAATAAGCAATTCTACAAAGATTGATTGCAATAAAATAATGCACAGAGTTCAAACTCCTTTGTATCTCATTAAAGTGTTGCAGCCAAGAGGACAAAACTAATAGATTTCTAATGACAAAAGTTCAAACGCTTAGTGTCAACATCAGCCCATATAAAATTCAAAGATATTTTCACTACATCGACAGAGGTGAGGAAGGCCATTTGGTCCATTTTTGTTTAACTATCTCAAAGGAGTCTCCAAAAATTACATATGATCCTTTAATGCTTCCAACCTAACCAGGAATCTATTCCACTTATTTGTCAATTTTTGTATGAAAAGTTTTGTGACATCAACATTTTAAGTTATTCACTTATTTGTTCCTGATCCCTAATTACCCCTGAGAAAGGTGGTGGCCTTCTTGAACCAATGCAATTCTTGGGATTTATGTACCAGGAAAGCTATAGGAAGGGAAATTGAGATTTAAAATCAATGACATTGAAAGAACAGTGATGTATTTCCAAGTCAGAATAGCGAATGGTTTGGAGGGGAACTTGCAAGTGGTAGTGTGGAAAAGATTGTGGGTTTTGAAAATGCTGTGGAAGAAGCCATGGTTACTGTATTGCACCTTGTAGGTGGAACACACTGTTGCCACTGAGTTAGTGGTGAAGGAAGTGATTGTTGAAGATGGTAGAATAGATGCTTATAAAGTGGGCTGCTTTGTATTGGATGGTGTTGAGTTTCTTGAGTGTACACATCCATGTATTTCAACAAATATCTGACTTGTGCCTTGTAGATGGTGGACAGACATTGAAAGATCAGTGTTTGAGTTGTTTGATACAGGATTCCTAGCCTCTGACTTGCCCATGTAGCCATAATATTTATATGGCTGGCTCAGTTCAGTTTCTGTTCATTGACTATTATTTAAGATGTTGATAGCTGGCCATTGAGTGATTGCAGTGCTATTGAATATCAAGGGGTGATGGCTGGATTCTCTCTTGTTGGCAATGTTCATTGTCTGTGAATGTTACTTGCCACTTATCCTGAATGGCATCCAGGTTTTGCTGAGGAGTTGTGAATGTTGTTTAATGTTGTGCAATCATCAGCCAACATCCCCAATTCTGACCTTTTGATGAAGGAAAGATCATTAAAGAGGCAGCTGAAGATGGTTTGGTCTAGGACAATACACTGAAGATCTCACGCAAGATGTCCTGGAGTTGAGAATACTAACCTCCAACAACAAAAAAAAATCTTATATTTCTTTGTGACAAGTCTGATTTCAATCAGTAGAGAATTTGTCCCCAGATTCCCAAAGTCTCAGTTTTGTAAGAATCCCTTGCCGCCACAATCTGTCAAATATGGACTTAACGTTAAGGGCAGTTACTCTCACTTCCCTCTGGAATTCAACTATTTTATCAATTTCTGAACCCCATCTCTATCTCTGACACACCCTTCACCCCTTGCAGCTGAACACTTGAGTGTTCCTGGTAGAAACCACCTGAATGGCAGTGAGCAAGTCATTCTTTTTCAGTGGCTGCTTCATAGCACTATCAAAAAATGCGTTTATCACTTTGCTGGTGTTTGACTTAAGATGAGGTGGCAGTAATTCTCTGAGTTGAATGTATTCTGCTTTAGTGGAAAGGACATTGCTGAGCAATTTTCCACATTGTTTGTTAGATGCTAGTGATACCAGTTATACTATTGAGCTTGACTAGGGGGTGTGACAAATCCTGGAATACAATTCTTCAAAGCCATTCCCTGAATATTCAGTGTCTTTGCAGTATCCAACATCTTCAGCTATTTATTGATATCATGTGGAGTGAATTGAATTGGCCGAAGATTGGTATCCACAATGTTGGAGATCTCATCAGATGAGATCACATTTAACATGAAAATGTGATGCTATGAAGGTAATAGAGGGCAGTTGGAGGAATTACTTCATTCTGACTCAGTCTGAAGCATTAGGTAGTCTCCTCCTGCAACAAAGAGTGTTGCTTTACAATAGTCTTCAGAGACTGAGCATGACATTTCAATCATCCTCTATACTGCACTCTTCTCAAAGAACTTCACCTTGACATGGCTGGGAAAGTTTCAGATAGATACCTGTAAAAGAAATTGATTGCTTTGTGTGCCAGTATTCACAGGAGACTTGTATTAACTAACTACATTGCATTGATTTTGGCAGGTGTCACCAGATGGTCATGTGTAATTTTCTGTCTCAATTCATCAGTAACCTGCTACTTCAAGCTATGTATATGCTTAAACCTGTTAGACAACTTGACTCATTTCTGCAGCAGAGCACCATCCAATGTTTCGTTTAACAGATATCTTTTTACTTCAAACTCCTTTGACCTCTGCTGTTAAATTTAAAAGAGAAACATTGTTTTTAGCTGCAGATGCTACAAGTAAGAACCAGGCAATCAGACCTATCCATCACGTTTCACAAGAACTGAAACAAAAGCAGAACATTACTGAAGACACTCAACAGGTCAGGTTGCATCTATTGAGAAAAATAAATAAAGATTCAAGTACAAAACCTGCTTCAATAGGTTTTCACCACATTTAGGTGTGTTGGTACCATAATTTGTCATGTACTTCCGTGTATCTATGGATAAATATACTCTTAGAATCCAGTTCCTTTTTTCCAGGTTGCCACTTTTCTTGGTCTCTACAATCCCCATGTTATTCTTCTCCTAGTACAATGGAACCTACAGCAGCAGGTAGTCAGGTATGGTGCTGAACAGGGAAGGTTGAGCAGTTATGCAGGATTGCCAGTGAGGTTAAACACAGGGATAAGACAGCAAGGATTACATCTGTACTTCCTGTGCAGCAATTTGTTTTGCCTCCTTTGAGTCAAGTGTTTTCTTGCAGTTCATGATCAACCAGGACACCAAGGGACAAAAAAAAGATGACTGCCCTGGCAGACAATGATGTTACTGGCCTGAGATGGCTGTTGATATTGCTAACTGCTCCAGAAATTGTGCAAAGCCGAACACAAGGACGCAACTTCTCCTCAAAATGGGATCCCTGGACATTAAGAAACCTCTAGAAGGTACTTTCAATTAATTTTATGATCTTTGACTCAATGAGACTGCGCACTTTCCTGTACTTCTGGATATTTTCACCAAATTGAATTGATTTGGATGTGAACTTAAGAGGCGTAGTTAGTAAGTTTGCAGATGACACCAAAATTGGAGGTGTAGTGGACAGCGAAGAAGGTTACCTCGGATTACAATGGGATCTTGATCAGATGGGCCAATGGGCTGAGGAGTACCAGATGGAGTTTAATTTAGATAAATGCGAGGTGCTGCATTTTGGGAAAGCAAATCTTGGCAGGACTTATGCACTTAATGACAAGGTCCTAGGGTGTGTTGCTGAACAAAGAGATCTTGGAGTGCATATTGATAGCTCCTTGAAAGTGGAGTCACAAGTAGATAGCAAAGTGAAGAAGGCATTTGGTATGGTTTCCTTTATTGGTCAGATTGTTGAGTACAGGAGTTGGGAGCTCATGTTGCGGCTGTACAGAACATTGATTAGGCCACTATTGGAATATTGCATGCAATTCTGGTCTCCTTCCTATAGGAAGGATGTTGTGAAACTTGAAAGGGTTCAGAAAAGATTTACAAGGATGTTTCCAGAGTTGGAGGATTTGAGCTATAGGGAGAGGTTGAACAGGCTGGGGCTGTTTTCCCTGGAGCGTCGGATGCTGAGAGGTGACCTTATAGAGGTTTGTAAAATCATGAGGGGCATGGATAGGGTAAATAGACAAGGTCTTTTCCCTGGGGTGGGGGAGTCGAGAACTAGAGGCCATAGGTTTAGGATGAAATAGGAAAGATATAAAAGAGACCTAAGGGGTAGATGATGGTGCGTGTGTGGAAAGGGCTGCTGGAGGAAATGGTGGAGGCTAGTACAGTTGCAACATTTAAAAGGCATCTGGATGGGTATATGAATAAGATTAGATTCCCTACAACGTGGAAACAGGCACTTCGGCCCAACCAGTCCACACCGACCCTCCAAAGAGTAACCCACCCAGACCCATTTCCCTCTGACTAATGCACCTAGCACTATGGTAATTTAGCATGGCCAATTCATCTGACCTGCACATCTTTGGACTATGGAAGGAAACCGGAGCACTTGGAGAAATCCACGCAGACACAGGGAGAATATGCAAACTCCACAAAGAAAGTCGCCCAAGGCTGGAATGGAACTGAGGACCCTGGTGCTGTGAGGCAGCAGTGCTGACCACCGAGCCACCGTACTGCCCAAAAGATAGGTTTGGAGGGATATGGGACAGGTGCTGGCAGGTGGGGATAGATTGGGTTGGGATATCTGGTCGGCATGGACGAGTTGGATCGAAGGGTCTGTTTCCATGCTGTACATCTCTATGACTCTAAGCCACTCATTCATGGGACCAAAATTTATCAACAATAGCCATTGTAGTTATAAGTGATTGGTTTATCCACTTTGTTGTTCTACGTTAGATTCACAGCAACTACAAGAGCAACTTTGAAAGCTATAGGAGCTTTGCAAGGTCTATGGCATTGCCAAGCACTACAACATCCCCTATCATTCATAGGGTAATAGACAGTGTGAACAATTCAACCATAGTATGCTTGATTATCTACTCACATTGCTTCCTGACACTAAATAAAAGTGGCCTGAGTAACTTGTGGTGCTTATTTATCTCTATGACAGTACCGCACATTCATCCATGGGCTTTTCTTCACATTCTTTCTTCTTTAGATGTGACCCAATTGGTACAAGTGCATTCCTCCAAATTTGCAATACTCAAGATCGGAATAAGATACAGGATGCATGGGACCTTGAACATTGAACATGCAAGATCTCTGCTCTCAATCAGACAGTAAATATTCTACCCATCTCCATGCACTTTCTGTGCCAATTCATTTGTTAACCTACTGGAAAACATGAAGTTCTGAAGAATTTTGATTGTAACTTGTTTGTATTCATTGAATATGAAAATCAAATAAGTTCATCATATAGTTATGGTGTCCGGTTTTCAGTAGAGGGTTGAAACATGGACATTATACAGGAGGTGCCTCAAAATGTTGGAGACATGTCATATTGGATTCTGGACGTTAAATGGGAGAATAGATGCACCAACCAGCAGGCACCAGAAGCATTGAGGTTACAATCATCACCGTCAACATCACTGGGTTTGTCATACAGTTTGCAAATCAAATACCAAGATCCCAAAGCAGCATGTCTTCTCCTAGCTCAGTCAGGAGCAGACACACCAGAAGAGGACAGAAGAAACACTTCATGGATATCCTGAAAGCCAACATGGTGAAATACAATGACTTCAATCTGGGAGGCAACACCCCAGATGTAAACTGGCAGAAACTGAGTAGAAGTCAATTACTGCAGATGCTGGAATCTGTATTAAAAACAAAAACATCTAGCGGTCAGGGGCATCCGTGGAGAGAGAGAGCAAGTTCATGTTTTGAGTCTAGAAATCTCTTCATCAGAGCAGAAATTGAGTCTGTGGATTAGATTAGACTCCCTCCAATATGGAAACAGGGCCTTCGGCCCAACAAATCCATACCTACCCTCTCAAGAGTAATCCACCCAGATCCATTCCCCTATCCTATATTTATCCCTGACTAATACACTTAAGACTATGGGCAATTTAACATGGCCAATTCACTTGACCTGCACATCTTTGGATTGTGGGAGGAAACCAGAGCAACCAGAAGAAACCCATGCAGACACTGGTAGAATGTGCAAACTCCACACAGACAGTCGCCTAAGGCAGAAATTAAACTTGGGTCCCTAGTTCTGTGAGCCATTGTGCCATCTGCCTGAGTGAAGAATCTTATTATTTTGGAAACAAATAATGACAAAATGAATGGGAAATGTAAGAGGTAAACCGATAAAAAAATGACCTGAACAAATATTTTGCAACCAAACATCCCACATAACAAAAAATGCTGCATATTTCGTAGAGCAAGCAGATCCCAAATTAACCAATTTTGGATTCACAGAAGAGTTATCCTTGAATGCTAGAGTTAGCCAGTATTAAAAAGCAGATAAAGTTCTACTAGAAAACTTTTTTTTTCCTGATTTGAAGAAATATGCAATAAACTTGGTATTATTTGAAAAAGCGTCAGTTTGAGAGGAGTAGGCAAGGTGGTGGTGTAACTAATAATGTTACTGAACTAATAATCTGGAGACTCAGGATAATGCTTAAATGGCATGGGTTCAAATTCCACCATGGCAGCTGATGGTGTTACAAGATGGCAGTGAACCCTTCTGTTAATTAAACCAAACATCCAGAGAAAGTCACCTTACCTCTTAATCTGTTAAAATATGAGTAACAGAGAACTCCTAAATTCCACTATTTAAAGAAAATAATATCAATTTATTGTTTAACTTTAAAAGTGAACATTAAACAACAAGTATTCACGACTCTAAGCCCCCCTTTCTCTTGACTGCTTATTACCTGCCTCCATCTCTATAACAATATGCTGTTCCAATAAAAACCTTATTAAAATTACATCAATTTGATTTCAAAACCATGCAGCGATTATCACCTTTGGTGTCTTTCTTCTTCTGGTTGTAGATCTCCCTGTGTCATCTTCTTTCTTTTTACTCCAAATATGTTTCATATGAAAAGGTACCTTTGATAGAGTGTTTCCTAATTTCTTGGGTCTCCTTTGATGGCAGTTGCTATGACCAATTTTCAAAATGCCTGCATTTTTATATCCCCAATGTCAGATCATCTCATTGGTTCAATGTTGGCACAACAATAAATTCAAACACAATTGGATTTTAATATCCTGGGGCATAATTTAAACTGATTGGTTAAATTCAAATTGTTGTCAAAACACCAACAAACTCAAGTATGCATTTCCAAGCCAAATGTTACATATTTCAATTTTCCAGTGCACTCTGAGGCTGCCATCTAGTTATATCACACAGGTACTTGTAAGCTCAGTTCAGAACAACATGCACTCTCTCTTAAGGTACAGTATACACCTTCAACTTTATAACAGTGGCTTTACCTTCAAATAGAAAATCTGACAGTTAAAGCTAGTCTCAGTAACAGTGAAGCTGTCATCAATCGTTGTAAATACTTACTTGATTCACTTAATCTTTTGGTGAAATTAATCTACAGACCTCATCTTATCCAGACCAATAACAATGTATCTGTCCTCTGAAATGTCCTAGCAGCACCAAAATTGGAGGTGAACAGCAAAGAAGGTCACCTCAGAGTACAACGAGATCCTGATTAGATAGACCAATGGATCAATGGGCCAAGAGGTGGCAGGTGGAGTTTAATGTAGATGAATGCTAAGTGCTGCATTTAGGAAAGGCAAATCAGGGCAGCACTTACACACTTAAAGGTAAGGTTCTGGAGAGTGTTGCTGAACAAAGAGACGTTGGAGTACAGGTTCATAGAAAGTGGAGTCCCAGGTAGATAGCAAAGTGAAGAAGGTATTTGGTATGCTTTCCTTTGTTGATTAGTGCATTGAGTTTAGGAGTCGGGATGTATGTTGCAGCTGTACAGGACATTGGTTAGACCACTTTGGAATACCACGTGCAATTCTGGTCTTCCTGCTATAAGAAGAATATTGTGAAACTTGAAAGGGTTCAGAAAAGATTTACAAGGATATTATCAGAGTTGGAGAGTTTGAGCTGTAGGAACATGCTGAATTGGCTGGAACTATTTTCCCTGAAGCACTGGAAACTGTGGGGTGATCTTATAGAGGTTTATGAAATCATGGGGGGCATGGATTGGGTAAATACACAAGGTCTTTTCCCTGGAATGGGGGAATCCAGAACTCAGGAGTATAGGTTTAAGTGAGAGGGGAAAGATACAAAAGGGACATTAGAAACAACTTTTTCACACAGAGGGTGGTGTGTGTGTGCAATGAGCTGCCCTCCTTCCTAACCTGCAATCATCTTCCTGACCTCCCCGCCCCCACCCCACTCCGGCCTATCACCCTCACCTTGACCTCCCTCCACCTATCGCATTTCCAAAGCCCCTCCCCCAAGTCCCTCCTCCCTACCTTTTATCTTAGCCTGCTGGACACACTTTCCTCATTCCTGAAGAAGGGCTTATGCCCGAAACGTCGATTCTCCTGTTCCTTGGATGCTGCCTGACCTGCTGCACTTTTCCAGCAACACATTTTCAGCATGCAATGACAATAGCCTAGACTGATAGGCAATATATTTTTTAAGAATACTATTTTATGTTTAGCACTATCTGCAGCAAAAGACTATCTCACATTGCCAAGAATCATTTCATCCATTGAACATTGTACAAAAAATAAGAATTCAAAAATTATGAAATATTATCTCATATAATGGAGTCAGATCTCCATTATATATCAGATCTACAGCCAGATCTAAAAAGATGTGCAATTGCCTATTTTGTTTCAATTGGTCGCTTGTGTTTTTTGCTTGGGAAGAACTCTATTTGTCTCATTACACATTTTCAGTCCCAAGTGAGTAAAACGGAAATGCATTCTCCCAACCTCCATATGTTGCTGTCCCCGATTTAAGTTGCAATCTGTACACATATTGAATGATGATGTATAAAAGCAAACATTCCAAATAACATCATGTCAGGGCCATTAGTTGACAGTGATAGAATTTCATGAGACTTGTTCAAGTGTTTTGTCTATGACATCAATAATTCTGTGCTCAGAAATAATCTGAACGCTGTTTGCAGGTGTTTGATTCTTTTCAAATGAATCATGCAAAGCTGTGCCCACCATTAGACTACATCAGGAAAGTGGATGACTACCACAGACAAAGCAATAAAGTTTTGATCTGGGCCACATTTTTCATCAGAAGCACTCATTCGGGCCCAAGAAGTCCGCCCGCTTATTATTAACGTTTTTTTTTTATTAACAGGACATGGGAGTGACACACCAGACCAGA
The DNA here is from genome assembly GCF_004010195.1 of Chiloscyllium plagiosum. Taxonomy (NCBI): domain Eukaryota; kingdom Metazoa; phylum Chordata; class Chondrichthyes; order Orectolobiformes; family Hemiscylliidae; genus Chiloscyllium; species Chiloscyllium plagiosum. Next base: position 75,840,196 of record NC_057713.1, read on the forward strand.
ATTTATTCTTCATCTCTAATTGTCCAGAGGGCAGATAAGAGGCAACCACATTGCTGTGTGTCTGGAATCTCAGCTAAACCCAACCAGGTCATTTATTTTTAAGAAAATTTAGAGTCCAGGAATAGGCCCTTCGGCTCTCCAAGCCTGAGCTGATCCAAATCAACTGTCTAAACCTATCGCCCAATTCCTTAGCATCTGTATCCCTCTGCTCCCCACCTACTCATGCATCTGTCCAGGCTCTCCTTAAATGAATCTACCATGCCTGCCTCAATTACCTCTGCTGGCAACATGTTCTATGCACCTACCACCCTCTGTGTAAAGTACTTGCCGTGTGTATCCCCCTTAAACTTTTCACCTCTCACCTTGAGCAAGTGACCTCTTGTTATTGAATCCCTCACCCTGGGAAAAAGCTTATCTCTATCTACCCTGTCTATACCCTTCATTATTCTGTAGACCTCAATCAGTTCCCCCCTCAATGTCCTTTTTTCGAATGAAAACAATTCTAACCTACTCAACCTCTCTTCATAGCTAGCACTTTCCATACCAGACAACATCCTTGTAAACCTTCTCTGCACCCTCTCCAAAGGGTCCACATCCTTTTGGTAATGTAGCGAACAGATCTGTACACAGTGTTCTAAATGCAGCCGTAAAAAGTCTTGTACAATTTTAACATGATCTGCCAGCTCTTATACTCAATACCCTGTCCAATGAAGGTAAGCATACTATATAGGCAGAAGTGGGTACTGCAGATGCTGGAGATGGCTTTTGCCTGAAACGTTGATTTTCCTGTCCCTCAAGTATACCATATGCCTTCTTGACCACTCTATCCACCTGTACAGCCACTTTCATGGGAACAATGGACCTGAACTCCCAGATCTCTCTGCTCATCAACTTTTCCAAAGGCTCTTCTGTTTACAGTATAGTTCACTCTAGAATTAGACCTTCCAAAATGCCTCACCTCACCTCACATTTGCCTGGATTGAACTCCATCTGCCACTTCTCCGCCAAACCCTTCAGTCTATCTATATTCTCCTGTAATCTTTGACAGTCCCCTATGCTTTCTGCTACTCCACCAATCTTTGTGCCATCAGCAAACTTACGGATCAGACTAACTGTGCCCTCTTCCAGATCATTTATGTATATTATAAACAATAGTGGCCCCAGTACTGATTCCTGTGAAACACCTTTCTCCATTTCGAGCAACTCTCTTCAACTACTACTCTCTGTCTCCAGTTGATTAATCAGTTCTTGATCCACCTAGCTAGAACACTCTGCGCTCCATGTAACTTCATTTTCTCTATTAGTTTACCATGGGGAACCTTATCAAATGCCTTACTAAAGTCAGTGTATATGACATCTACAGCCCTTTCTTGATCTATCAACTTGGTCACTTCCTCAAAGAACTCTATTAAGTTGGTAAGGCACAATCTACCCCACACAAAACCATGTTGCTTATCACTGACAAGCCCATTCTTTTCTAAATATAAATAGATTTTATCCTCTAGTACCTTCTCTGACAACTTTCCCACCACTGACGTCAGGCTCACTGGTATGTAGTTACCTGGAATATCCCTACTATCCTTCTTGTGCAGTGGGACAATATGAACAACCCTCCAGTCCTCCGGCACCTTACCTGTGTTTAAGGATGTTACAAAGGTATCTGTCAGGGCCCCAACTATTTCCTCTCTCGCCTCCCTCAGCAATCTGGGATAGATCCCATTCTGTTGTGGGAATTTGTCCCCCTTAATACCCTTTAGCCTACCCAAAACATCTTTCCTCTTTATGTCAACGTAATCCAGAGTAAACAAACATCTATCTCTAATCTCAGCATTCATCACCTCCTGTTCCTCAGTGAACACTGATGCAAAGTAATCATTGAGAATCTCACCCATTTTCTCAGGTTCGACACGTAACCTTCCTTCCTTATCCTTTAGTCGACCAACTCCTTCTCTAGTTAGCCTCTTGCTTCTTACATAAGAATAAATGGCCTTGGGATTCTCTTAATTTTGCTCGCTAAAGTTATTTCATGACCCCTTTTAATCCGCTTGATTCCTCATTTAAGATTGGTCCTATATTCCCGATATTCCTCCAGGGCCCGTTCTGTTCTCAGCTGCCTGTACCTTATGTACGCTTCCCTTTTCCTCTTGGCTAGTCATCCACAGTTCACGAATCTTGCCTTTCATATCCCTTGTTTTCAAAGGGACATGCCTATCCTGCACTATCTTCAACGTATTTTTGAAAGCCTCCCACATAGCAGATGTGGCCTTTCCTTCAAATAGCTGTGTCCAATCCACATTTCTCAGCTCCTGCCTAATTTTGATATAATTGGCCTTGGCCAAGTTTAGTACTCTTCCCTGAGGACCACTCACTTCTTTATCTATGAAAATTCTAAAACTTAAAGAATTGTGGTCACTATTCTTAAAGACGTTCCCCACTGCAACTTCTACCACCTGGCCTGGCTCATTCCCCAACACCAGGTCCAATATGGCCCCTTCCCTAGTCGGACTATTGACATACTGCTCTGGAAAGCTTTCCTGGATGCTCCTTACAAATTCTACCCCATCCAGACCTTTGACATTAAGTGTATCCCAATCAATGTTGGGAAAATTAAAATCACCACCACCCTGTTGCCTCTACATCTTTCCATAATCTGTTTACCTATTTGTTCTTCTACCTCATGTCCACTGTTGGGAGGCCTGTAATACAGCCCTATCAATGTAACAGCACCCTTCTTATTTCTCAGCTCCACTCATAATACCTCACTGCTCAAGCCCTCCGTAGGGTCCTCCCTGACCAGCAATGCAACTCCGCCCCCCCACACTTTTTTACTTCCCTCCCCGCCCTTTCAGAAGCATCTATATCCTGGAACATTTAGTTGCCAGTTAGGCCCTTCCTTCAACCAAGTCTCTGTGATCATAATAATGTCATACTCCCAGGCACCAATCCAAGCACTTACCCACTGTGCTGCTTGCATTAAAGTATATGCACTTCAGGCCGCCAGTTCTTTTGTGTTCATCTGCTCTCTGCCTACTGTTCCCCTTGGTAATGCTAACTTGGTGATCCTTACAGTCACCAGTTTCCACCTCACTGTCTAGTAGTCGTCTGGTTCCCAGCCCACTGCCACATTAGTTTAAAACCTTCCCAACAGCAGTAGCAAAAACTCCCCCAAGGACATTAGTTCCAGTCTGGTTCAGGTGTAGACTGTCCAATTTGTAATAGTCCCACTTTCCCCAGAACCGTTCACAATGTCCCACAAATCTGAACCCCTCCCTTCTTACACCATCTCTCAAGCCACATGTTCATCCTGCCTATTCTTTCATTTCTACCCTGGCTAGCACATGGCACTGGTAGTAATCCCGAGATCACTACCTTTGAGGTCCTCCTCTTTAATTTCTGCCCTAGCTCCCTGAATTCTGTTTTCAGGACCTCATCTCATTTTTTACTTATATCATTGGTGCCTATGTACACCCCGTCAACTGGCTTCTCAGCCTCCCCTTTCAGAATGCTCTGTAGACGATCATTGACATCCCTGACCTGAACACCTGGGAGGCAACATACCATCCAGGAGTCTCATTTCTGGCCACAGAACTGCCTATCTACTCCCCTTACAATAGAATCCCTTATGACTATAACCCTATGAGACTTTTTCCCGCCCTTCTGAACCCACCACAGTGCCATGATCCTAGCATCTACTCCTTCTCTGCCTCTTGGTCACCCATTCACTCTCTGCTCAGTATTTCTAACCTGTGGTGTGGCCAATTCAGTAAACGTGCTATCCACGACCTCCTCAGCATCGCAGATGCTCCACAGTGAGTCCATCCACAGCTCCAGAGCCATTATGCAGTCAAACAAGAGCTGCAGCTGGACCCATGTCTTGCAAGTGTAAGAGTCAGGGACATTAGCCACATCCCTGAGCTCCCACATCAGGCAAGAGGCACATGCCACGGGTCTGAGGTCCCCTGCCATTGTAAGCCTAAGCTTTATATCAACTAACTAAAACCAAACAATGCACTTAAATATATGAAAGAAAAATAAAATAAACCTTATCTCGCAGAGTCCTTTTTCTTCTGGTTAGAGGAGAGTGAGTGGGAGGGAGATGCTACATGTGCAGTATCTCGGGTTTACCCACTGCCCAAATTTATACTAAGTCCTCAACTTCCCAGCAACCTCCTTGCCTCCAACGTCATCTCCGCTATGTCTACCGCTGCTCCCGGACAGGAAAAAGGCCGCGGGCTTAGAAAGTAAGAATTTATCCTGTTCTCTTACCTTCCCAGAAACCTCCTTGTCTCCAAAGTCACCTCCGCTCTGTCTCTTGCTGTTCCCAGACAGGAAAAAGGCTTCAGGCTTCAAAGGTAAGAACTTATACTGTTCTCTTACCCTCCCAGCAATCTCCTTGTCTCCAAAGTCACCTTCCCGCTGTCTCCCACTGCTCCCAGACAGGAAAAAACTATATATCCCCAAAAGACATTTGTGAACCAAATGGATTTCTCCTGACAATTGATTAATATTGAATTCAAATTCAACCGCCATGGGTGGGATTCAAACCTGGATCCCCAGAACATTACCTAGTCTCTAGATCAACAGTCTTGTGATAATATCCACCAGGCCATCAGCTATTATTATAAAAGTATTAGAAATTCAAAGTTATTGGCTTTCGTCATGATGCAAAATTGACAATCCCACAGACACAGATAACTTTTAAACAGATCTTTGAATTTCAAGTGACTGATGGAATGGATTTGACAAGATTTCAAATGTTAATACTTTACTGCAACAAATAAACTAAAAACAATACTAGCTATAAAATATGTTAGCTGAAAAATGTGTTGCTGGAAAAGCGCAGCAGGTCAGGCAGCATCCGAGGAGCAGGAGAATCGACGTTTCGGGCATAAGCCCTTCTTCAGATTCCTGAAGAAGGGCCTATGCCTGAAATGTTGATTCTCCTGCTCCTTGGATGCTGCCTGACCTGCTGCGCTTTTCCAGCAACACATTTTTCAGCTCTGATCTCCAGCATCTGCAGTCCTCACTTTCTCTATAAAATATGTTAGTGTAACTTATATTCAAAATAGTAGAAATGAAATTCCCCATTTAACTTTTCACACAGACAGAATTATACATTATACTGTTCCTTTTCCCATTTCTCTACCTATCGAAATCCTGCTGCATCCTTTGGCAATCTTCCTCACTATCCATAAATCCCCCAATCTTTGTGTCAGCTGCGAACTTACTAATCAGACCACCTACATTCTCCTCCACATTTTATATTACAAACAGTTGTGGTCCCAGCACTGATTTCTGCAGAACACCACTAGCCATAGATCTCCAGTCAAAAAAAAGTACTTTCCACCGCTGTGCTCTAATTTCTTTGACTAAGCCAGTTCTGTATCCAACTTACAAGCCCACCACAGATCCCATATGACTTCACCTTCTCAAGCAGCCTGCCATGAGGGATACTATTAAAGCCTTTGTTAAAGTCCATGTAGACAACATTGCCTGCCTCATCAATCATATTTGCCCACTTCCTCAAAAAATGCAATCAATTTTGTGAGACACAATCTTACCTGCACAAAGCCTTGCATATTTTTTCAAATGTGAGTAAATCCTATCTCCAAGAATCTTCTCCAATAATTTCCCTGATGTAAGGACACTGACCTGTAAGTTCCTGGATTATCCCTGCTGTCCTTCTTTATCGAAGGAATACCATTGGCTATTTTCCAGTCCTCTTTGATCTCTCCTGTGACCAAAGATTTGTACATGACCCCATCAATTTCATCCATTGCCTCTTTCAGTATTCTGGGTTAGATTCCATCAGGTCCTGCGGTCTTGTCTGCCTTAATGCTTTTCAAAACATCTAATACCTCCTCCTTTTTTACTTTGACGTTCCCTAGAATGTCAATATACTTCTCTTTAGACTCACCATCCATGGTTCATCTCCTTTGTAGCACAGATGCAAAATGATCACGAAGGACTTCACCAATTTCCTTTGGCTCCACACGTAAATTCTCATCTTTGTACTTGAATGGATGTACTATTTCCCTAGCTACTCTCGTGCTCATAACTATTGTATTTGAAACAACATGAAGTTGTATTTGTAGAAAGTTTTACATTTAGGAAAATATCCCAGTGCCATAGAAGAATGTAAAATCTCATGGTTCCATCAGGATAAATCATGTTCAGATATTGAAGAAAAATTGCAACTGCATATTGAGGAAGAAGCTTAAACTTTCTTGCTTCTTCTAATTTTTTTTTTGTCTTTATCTCTTCATAGAGAGGGAAGGAAAACCTAAATCACTCTCCCTACAAAAAAGGGCTTTAACCAGATGATTGAATCCCCAACAAATGCATAGAAATTTGCAGCTTGTGGAGCATGAATCCTGAACATGTTTTTATTATATTTTTAAAAAGCAGTCAAATCATAATGCAATAGCTGTAATAATTTTAACGTGTCGAGAAGCTAAGAAGATACATGACAAGTGTTAAGATCATAATTGTAGTTTTATTGTGCAATGTTGTAGTTAGTCATTGCACAGTAGGATTACTGTTGAAGATTTCTTTAATCCTACTGTGAACAAGAAACCACAGAATCATGCAATGCCGGGCAGGGTTAATCTTGTTTGAGTGGTGATGCACTGGAAATTTTCATGACGTTAAGTGAGGCCATGGACCATATATTCAATAGCTTGTGAGAGAAATAAAATATTTTGAAGGAAGTGAAAGGAGTCTATTGGAATACAAATATTATAAGAAGTGCAGATCCAAAAAAATTAAATATCCATTGTGGAAAAAAAAGATTTTAAGAAAATGTAATTGGTATGTTTAAAATGATGAAACTATGTCTGCCTAAACTGATGACTTTTTTTGAATAAGATAGGAAAAAAAAAGGATTCATACTCACTATTGTATAAAGTAATTGTTTTGAAAGGATTAATGTTGGAAGCTGTTTTCGGCTCCATCCAATCTGATGATAGTCTTGGTTGGAGACTTAAGAAGTCTGGCAAGACTTGATGGACACAGATATGCCATTCTGTGACTTATGAAAGTTTTTGTAATGATGTCTAACTAGTCATGCTATCATGCGATAAACTATACTTTATGTAAGCTAATTGCCTCTTCTCATAAAGTCTCAATTGTAGTTTATTATTTATGACTGCTAATTAGGCAAGTTCAGCAGAACAAGGAGGTCTACACCCCTACCAGAAGCCACTAGTGGTTAATACTGAAACTTATGATACTTAAAAGATAAAAATGGCATAAATATTTTAGATACCTCAATATGTGGTTGCAATTTTCCTCTGTGTAAACAACTATTGACACATGGGACAAGTCGTCATATAGTGTGTTAGCTGTGCATTTTCTATAAAATTCAAGAAGCTGAATGTGTTCTTACCTGTGGTCAAAATGCCTGAAAATAAAAAAAAATGTGTGGTGGGTTGAGAATATGCCTCATAGTCCATTGGTCTGGCACTTCTTTTGATCATTGTAGGTGCTAGTGGGATGCTAGAGAAGGATTTCATAAGACTCTTTTTCCCTGAACTGGTCTATGGTCTTTTCGATTCACTTTCTCATGACTCTATGTGCACTGCGAGTTGTAATGTTTTGTGACGGCATACAACATGAGCACGTTTGGGCAGTCTTTTCCTCTTCATTACAAGTAAGTTCAATTTTAACTCTGTCATGGAGCAATGTGAGAATATTTCTGGTGGGGAAGGAAGCCTTTGTGAATGGGGTGGAGTAGAAATCATATGCCAATAACTCAATTACTTCAATGTAAGTGAGATTAAAATGACATGATTTAAGGAAAATTATCATGTAAAGATCTAACACAATTAATTCTACACAAGAGAGGATCCTTAAAGACATTGAAAGAAAGATATGGATTTTTGATCATAAGACCATAAGATATAGGAGCAGAAATTAGGCCATTCAGCCCATCGGATCTGCTCCACTATTCAATCATGGCTGATAAGTTCCTCAACCCGATTCTCCCGTTTTCTCCCTGTAACCCTTGATTCCCTTGATATCAAGAACCTATCTATCTCAGTCTTAAATATACTCAATGACCTGGCCTCGACTGCCTTCTGTGACAATGATTTCCATAGATTCGCCATTCTGTCCCTGAAGAAGTTTATCCTTATCTCTGTTCTAAAAGGTCTTCCTTTTACTCTAAGGCTATGCTCTCGGATCCAAGTCTCTCCCACCAATGGAAATACCTTTTCAACATCTACTCTGTCAAGACCATTCAGTATTCTGTATGCTATAGTTAGATTTCTCCTCATTCTTCTAAACTACATCAAATACCAACCCAGAGTCCTCAAATGTTACTCATACGTTAAGCTTTACATTCCTGGGACCATTATCGGGAACCTTCTCTGAACGCATTCAAGGGCCAGGACATCCTTCATGAATATGCAGCCCAAAACTTCACACAATATGATCTGACCACATTTTACAGAATCATAAAATTATTGCAGTGTAAAAGAAGACCATTTGGTCAATTGTGCCTGCACCAGCTGTTCGAATTAACATCATTACCCAGTGCCAATCTCATGCCTTTTCTGCACATCTGTTAGTGTAGCTGAGCTGTCTAAGATGCTGAACTCAAGCTCCAGACTCAGTGGAAGCATGGGTTAGAATACCACCACTGCTAATGATGTAATTATGTAAGTGTGAGATGCTGAACTTTAGGAGATCAAATGTTAAGGAAACATATACAGTTAATGGGGTATTGGGGTTTAAATCCATAGCTCCATGAAAGTGGCCACACAGGTAGATAGAGTGCTTGCCTTCATTGGTTGGGGAATTGAGTAAAAACGAGATGTGAGGGAAAAATATTTTACACAGAGTGATAGGAGTCTGGAATGCACTGCCAGAAGCAGTGGTGAAGGCAGATATGATAGGGGTATTTAAGAGACTTTTGGATCACCACATGAATATGCAGGGAATGGAGGGATATGAACCAAAGGCAGGCAGAAGGGAATAGTTTAATTTTGCATCGCATTTGGCACAACAGTGTGGGCCAAAGGGCCCATTCCTGTGTTGTATAGTTCTATGTTCCATGTTCTAACCCTGCACATCTTTTCTATCCAAATAATCATACAATGTCCTCTTGAATGCCTCGATTGAACCTCCAATACACTTCCAGGCAGTACATTTTATATCCTAACTACTCACTGTATGAAAAAGACTTTTCCTTCACATCACCCTTACTTCATTTGCACATCACTTTAAATCTTAGTTCTCTTGTTTTTCATTTGAACAGGAACAGCTTCTCTTTATCTACTCTATCCAACCGGCATGTGATATTGAAGACATCTATCAAATCTCCTCACAGTCATCTTCTCTTAAAGCAGAACAGTCTATCCTCATAACTGAAGCTTCTCATTCCTGGAACTATTCTAGTAAATTGCTTTATGCACTCTCTCCATGCATTCACAATTTTACATCACAACTGTACACATTACTCCATCTGAGGTTTAATAAGTGTCTTGTACAGGTTCAATCTCATCTCCCTGCGCTTGACCTTGCATTTATATAACACCTTGTAAATCTTCAGGATGCCCACTAGTGATTTATAACCAATGATTTATGCTTTGAAATGTAGTTGTTGTTGCTTTATAGGCAAACATGGCACTACCATGCAAGGTCCAAATACAGTAAACAGACAAATGGCGAGATAATCTGTTACTGGTTAAGGTAGGCAGGTTTGAACAATGCTTTCAAGTCTACCTTAAAGGTAAGACAGCAATGTAGTTTTGGTAGACAAGGTCTTGACCTAGGGGTTCAAATAGAAAACTCTTTCAAATTTGCGTCACAGGTGGACAGAGTGGTTCAGCAGATGTTTATAATGTTTGCCTTCATTGCTCAGACCTTTGAGTACAGGGGTTGGGACATCATGTTGAGGTTGTACAGAATGTTGGTGAGGCCACTTCTGGAGTACTGTGTCCAGTTCTGGTTGCACTGCTATAGGAAGGGTATTATTAAATTTGAGAGGGTTCAGCAAATATTTACCAGGATATTGCTGGAAATGGAGGGCACAAGTTATAAGGATAGGCTGGAACTTTTTTTCACTCCAGCATAGGAGGTTGAGGGAAGACCTTATAAAGATTTCTAAAATCATGGGTATAGATAAAGTGATTCGCAAGGGTCTTCTCCCGAGGGTGGGGAAGCTCCAAATTGTATTTTAAATGTTTTAACTATTCCTGCATCCACCACTTCCTCTGGTAGTTCGTTCCATACACAAACCATTCGCTGAATAAAAGGTTGCCCCTCCTATCCCTTTTAAAACTTTATACTCTCACCTTAAAAATATGTTTCCTAATTTTGAGTCATAGGAAAAAAAGTCTACTGACTAGGATCATATCAAGCAGAAAGGAAGATGGCTGTAGTTGTTCGAGAATGAACATCTCATCCCTAGAACTTGGCTACAGGAGTTCTTTAGACCTGTGTTGTCAGGTCAAACACCTTCAGTTGCTTCAATAATGACATTACCTCTATAATACAGTCAGAAACAGGAGCCTTTGCTGATGATTGCACAATGTTCAGTTCTAGTTACAATCCCTCAGATAAATAAGTAACCTAAGCAACACTCAGCAAAATCTGGACACATTCAGGTTTGGGCTGACTAGTGACAAGTAGTACAGTGGAACCTCGATTATCCAAAGAAGATGGATGGGCACTATTCCATTCGGATAATTGATTATTCAGTTAATTCATTCAATGTCTTTCTTTTGGGGCTCTTATGTTAAGTCCGCTCCCTGTTCAGGAGGCAGCACAATGCACTTGAGCCCCAGCCCCTGCCCACATTCACAACCCCCACCCCAGACAGACAGACTGACAGACACACACACGCACACACACACACATGCACACACACCTTTTCACTGCAACCTTTTGACAGTTTCCATCTTTGCCATTTACAGGACAATGTTGGAGAGATTTTCTGAGGAAGCGGGATTTAGGGTACATCCCTGTGTAGAACTCTAGGGAAGGTGTGGGGGGAGAGCGACAGAGGGCGGGAGGTCAATCATTTGGAGATGGTGCCTGGACTCCCATCGATGTTCAGGACTGTTCTCAGCAGCATTTCAGTAATAAGTCAAGTTCATTTTTAATCGCTGTAAATAAAAGACATGATCAATTTTGGAAACGCATCTTTGATGCAATGTTTCTATCGGGACCTTGAGACCTACTTCGCATAGTCCACAATTCAGGTAGTTGATATTCAGATAATCGAGGTTCCTCTGTATTTGCAATACACAAATACCGGCAATGACCATCTCTAATTAGAGTGAATGGAGCCATTTTCACTTAATATTTAATGTCACCACTATAACTGAAATCACATAAACAGTATCTTGAGCCGCATGGATGCTCACTATTCAGCAGAACCTTAGCTCAACCAGTCACTAAATTAATGTGGCTACCAAAGTAGGTCAGAAACTGAGAATGCTATGGTACATGACTCATCTCCGGAATGTCCAAAACCAGTTAACGACAAGTTAAGAGTGTAATGAAATGCTTCCCAAATGCTGGGATGGATGCAGCTCCAACAATCCAGATCCTTGGCACAGTCCTGGAAAAATCCGCAGTCTTGATTGACACCCCCATCCCTCACCATCAACATTGACTCCCTCCACCATCCACATAAAAGTGTTCACTATCTTAAGAATGGGCTGCAGTAACTCACCGAAACACCTTCAAAAGCCCTTCCATCCTCACATTGTACCACTAGAAGAATAAAAGCAGCAGACACAGAAGGATGCCATCTTCTTTAATTCATACCAAGTCATGCACTGTCCTGACTTGGAAAATGTGTCATTGCTCTGAGTATAAGAACTCCCTCCCTACCAGCACCGAGTGTTTACCTATGTCATACCTGATCAACATCACTTTCTCGAGAGTATTCAGGGTGTGGCAATATATGTTGGCCTTACTAATGATGTCCTTAGTGAACAAATGGATAAAGAGGAAAATATATATTACAATATTGGTGTTCATAAGGCAGCAGATCAATCTTTGCTGTGTGTTTATTGAAGCTCCTATAAGATGGCTGCCCTGTGTGATGTGGAAGGATCATATCTTTATAACAAGCCAAGAGGTAGATGGGCACAGATTCAACTCTATCCCAAGCAATGACAGAGATGCTACAGGAGGCAAATCATGATTTGCTCCTCACTGGTATTATTTTTCAAAAAGATAAATTTGTTAGTACGTTGAATAAACATTAGTGGGGCTTACATCATAAAGGATTCATAAGACAATCAGAGGAATCTGATTTTGAGATGCCAGCGTTGGACTGGGGTGTACAAAGTTAAAGATCACACAGCACCAGGTTATAGTCCAGGTTACAGTCCTGATGAAGGAGCAGCACTCTGAAAGCTGGTGCTTCCAATTAAACCTGTTGGACTATAACCTGGTGTGTGATTTTTAACAGAGGAATCTGGCAAATCATCAAATTACTACCACATTTAAGCATTAAGTATGCATATCAAAATAAAACTGCTGATCACTACAAATGAAATTGATTCATTTGGCCACCTTTATCAGGAGACTACACTTGGCAGTCCAATAATGTTGATCTCCCTTTCTGTCGCCAAAGGAGCATGGAGACAGTATAGAAAACAAAGTAAGGTGGGATCTGAGGGGAACAGGGATCCAGAAAGAGAGAGAGGGAGGACAAAGATAAAAATCAAAATTTTAAATCTTAATTTAAAAACGAATTGAGTGTCAGAAACTGCTGAAATGGCAAAGGATAAAGAGACAAAACTCAAAAAATCCACAGGGATTTGTGGATTCCTTGTTTTGACTTCAGATGGACTTGTTAAGCATGAATAAGTTATTTAGTTTCTCTCAAATGTTTGACCAATTCCATCAAATTTTTAACTGAGGAAGGACAGGACAATTGGGCTCCCAGATTTGTCTCTTGCTGCTCTTTACACCATTCTGGGTCCACGTTGTTCCTATTATTACTCAAATTACGATTACTGGCTCATAAATTTGCTGACCATTCAAGCAGCTGAAACTGAAACTTTCTGACCACTGGGCTGCAGCCAGGCTGGGATAACTGATATTCCACCACTGTGTTTTGCTAATCGTTAGGTTATGGGGCTGCTACTTATTCTCACAGAAATTTGAAGTTGTAGCTGGAGAACTTTCAAATGGATTGAAATGAAATGTGAGCTGCATTCTTCTTCCATCAGTTGCACTTCAAAGAATAGGAGGAAGAGATTGGATACTTGTTAAAACAGTGACATTCCAATAAAACAATGCGAGAAAGAAACAAGAAGTGGGCAGAACAAACAAGTTGAGGGAATACACAATGTAAGGTAGAATCTTGGGAAGCAGCGAGGAACAGAGGGGTCTTTTTGTGCATGTGCACGGGTCCCTTAAGGTAGTGGGGCAGGTAGTTAAATGGTTAAGAAGGAATATGGGATACTTGCCTTTATTAGATGAGCCATTGAGTTTAAGACTAGGGAGGTGATGCTGGAACTGTACAAAAGGTTGGTTAGGCCACAGCTAGAACATTGTGTGCAGTTTTGTAATCATAGGAAGGATATGATTGCACTATAGAGGGTGGAGAAGAAATTAACCAGAATGTTAACTGGGTTGGAGAATTGTGGTTATGAAGAGATTAGATAGCCTGGGGTTGTTTTCCCCAGAATGAACAAGACTTTGGGAGACCTAAGCAGATTGGAAAGAAAGGAAATTTCCTCTTTAGAGGAAGGATCGATGACCAGGGGCATAGATTTAAGGTGAAGGGCAGAATGTTCAGAGGGGATTCGAGAAAAGTTTTGCTCTCATTCAGAGGGTGATAGGAATCTGGAATTCACTGCCTGTAAATGTGACAAAGGCAGAAATCCTCAACATTTAAAAAGTATTTTAAATGTACACTTGCATTACCAAGGCATGCACGACTATGGATGAAGTGGTAGATAATGGAATTAGCATAGTTAGGTGGTTGTTTTTGTCAGTGCAGATTCAATAGGCCGAAGGGCCTTTTTCTGTGCTTTGGACGTCTACGATTCTGTGACATCCTCTCCATGTCCACTCTTACCAGAACAAAACACCTCAGGGTTACAATCAAGTAGGTCCTTACTCTTTCACATCCAACTTTTACCACACACACACAAAAAAAGATACTCAATGTAATATAATAGAAGATAGATTGGTAAGAGTTAAAGATCTTAAGTAAATATGATCAGATGTTCCTCTGATAATTGGTGTTCTTGGTTTAAATATGTGGCTGGTTAATTTAGGTTGTTCTCTTGGTGATAGTTGCAATGGGTTGACATCTTCTTTTAAACATTTCTTATTTCAATTTGCAAATTGAATACTTCCATTCAGTTCGAGTAAATAGTGTGGCTTGTGAGAGAATTTCAAGTGAGGAGAAAGTGCAAGGTTGTCACCCCTTAAGTGTTTGTATCAGTGTCTTGTGGTAGTTCAGTATGATTTCTGGAGAGAGAGAGAGAGACCTCTTCCAGCAAAAACTGGTCCTGAAGAAAGATCTTGCCCATAATGTCGACTCTCTTGCTCCTTGGATGTTGCTTGACATGCTGTGCCTTTTCCAGCACCATGCTTTATTAACCCTGCTACATTCTACAGTCAAACTAGCTGCTGTCATGTGACTGGTTTTCAAACTGCAAGGTGATGGCTCCAAATAAGCCATTAAACAAATCCCATCAAGCAACTAAGTTTGTCCTCCTCTACTTGGACTAAAACCATTTGTTCCTGAATTTCTCTTAGGATGAAGGTTCAATGGACATTTTTTTATTCCACAAGGGTCAGTGCTGTATCCACTGCTTTTTGTTATTAATATAAATGATTTGGGGGTTAAAACCGGAGATATGGTTAATAATTTTGCAGATGACACCAAAACTGAAGGTGTAGTTACCAGCAAAGAAGGTTACCTCAGGGTACACTGGGATCTTGATTAGATGGGCCAAAGGACCAAGGAACGGCAAATAGTGTTTAATTTAGATAAATATGAGGTGTTGCATTTTGGAAAGGCAAATCAAGACAGGGGTTATACACTTAATGGTCAGGTCCTGAGGAATGTTGCTGAATAAAGAGACCTTGGAGTGCAGGTTTATAGTTCTTGAAAGTGGAGTCCCAGGTAGACAGGATAGTGAAGAAGATTTGGGATGTTTGTCATTGTTCATCAGTGCATGAATATAGGAGTTGGGAGGTCAAGTTTTGGCTGTTTATGCCACTTTTGGAGTATTGAATGTAATTCTGGTCTCCCTGCTGCAAGAAGGGTGTTGTGAAACTTAGAGTCACAGAGTAATAGAGATGTACAGCATGGAAACAGACCCTTTGGTCCAACTTGTCCATGTCGACCAGATATCCCAACCCAATCTAGTCCCAACTGCCAGCACTTGGCCCAAACCCTTCCAAACCCTTCCTATACATATACCTATCCAGATGCCTTTTAAATGTTGCAATTGTACTAGCCTCCACAACTTCCTCTGCAGCTCATTCCATACACACACCATCCCCTGCATGAAAAAGTTGTCAGTTCGGTCTCTTTTTTATCTTTCTCCTCTCATCCTGAACCTATGTCCTCTAGTTCTGGACTCCCCAAGGAAAAGACTTTGTCTACTTATCCTATTCATGCCCCTCATGATTTTATAAACCTCTATAAGATTACCCCACAGCTTCCGATGCTCCAGGGAAAACAGCCCTAGCATATTCAACCTCTCTCTGTAGCTCAAATCCTCCAACCCTGGCAACATCCTTGTAAATCTTTTCTGAACCCTTTCAAGTTTCACAACAGCTTTCCGATAAGAAGGAGACCAGAATTACACGCAATATTCCAATAGTGGCCTAACCAATGTCCTGTACAGCCGCAACATGACCTCCCAACTCCTGTTCTCAATATTCTAACCAATAAAGGAAAACATATCAAACACCTTCTTCACTATCCTATCTATCTGCGACTCCACTTTCAAGGAACTATAAACCTGCAGTCTAAGGTCTCTTTGTTCAGTGCAACACTCCCAAGGACCTTACCATTAAGGGTATAAATCCTGCTAAGATTTGATTTCCCAAAATGCAGCTACTCACATTTATCTAAATTAAACTAACCATCTACCACTTCTCAGCCCATTGGCCCATTTGTTCAAGATCCCGTTGCAATCTTGAAATGTTTCAAGCAAGATTTACAAGGTTTTTGCCAGGCTTGGAGGGTTTGAGCTATAGGGTGCGGCTGAATAATCTGGGATATTTTCCCTGGAGCATCGGAGGCACAGAGGAAAACCTATAGAGGTTTTTAAAATAATGAGGGGTGTGGATAGGGTGAATAGCCATGGTCTTTTCCTTGAAGTGGAGGAGTCCAAAACTAGAGGGCATAGGTTTAAGGTGAGAGAGGAAGGATTTAAAAGTGACCTAAGGGGAAGCATTTGCATGCAGAGGGTGATGCGTGTTATGAGATGAATTGCCAGAGGAAGTGGTGGAGGCATCTGGATGGGTATATGAATATGAAGGGTTTAGAGGGATATGAGGCAAATTCTGGCAAATGGGACTAGATTAATTTAGGATATCTGGTTAGCATGGAAAAGATGGACTGAAAGGTCTGTGTCCATGCTGTACAACTGCATGACTCTATGACTCTATTTGACATAGCAGAAGCAGAGCAAGAAGGCAGATGCTGTAGCCGTCCCGTGCAAGAGACAAAGGGCTTGTTATAATGGGGAAAGGAAGAAGAGAGCTATCAGCCCATTCTGAAGAAGAGCCACAGGACCTAATGTGGTCAGTTTCTGAAGTCATTGAATTCAATATTGAGACCTCAAAGCTCTAAAATACTGAAAAGGAAAATAAGATATTGTTCCTTGAGCTTGCATTGTGCTGCATTGCAACATTTATTGAATAGACCACTTTGCTGTCATGTTGACATTTCTGTCTTCAGCCTGCTGAAACTCTTGTCTGATGCTGACCACAGATGCTGCCGGACCAGTGAGTTTCTCCAGCATTCCCTGTGATTATTTCAATTACACTCAAGTCTGACAAGCATTGTTTTCATTTTTTGTGGAGTAATCCTTGATATTAGCAAATGTGAAAATCCCCAGGGTTATCTAGTCATGTCCCTTTGGAATCCATTTCTAGAGACTTGCTGTTGGTCAGAGGTCTGGCTAGAATCTTAGAAACCCAAATGTTGATTTAAAACTGATTTACTATGTGAAACCAACCTATTAAATTAAAGGCAAGTATTCAATTTATCACATCTTCATTACACTGTGGAAAGAATATCACATTGTTCATTCCTCACAGGACATTCTGTCTGTCTTTGTTTATAACCTCCAAGGTTTAACATCTGGTTACAACTTGAATGACCTTGCGTTCTTTAACAGGATCTCTTGATTGCTACATACCTTTTGGTGTATTCTGTTTTTCACATGTGACAATCTAACTGCTTGTTTAGGGATTTTGCCAGGGTGTAGTTGTCTGAAGGGGTGGACGATGCACCTGAGATCTGTTTAGATTAGATTAGTTACAGTGTGGAAACAGGCCCTTCGGCCCAACAAGTCCACACCAACCCTCCGAAGAGCAGCCCACCCAGACCCATTCCTCTACATTTACCCTAACACTATGGGTAATTTTGCATGGCCAATTCACCTGACCTGCACATCTTTGTGACTGTGGGAGGAAACCGGAGCACCCGGAGGAAACCCACGCAGACACGGGGAGAATGTGCAAACTCCACACAGACAGTTGCCTGAGGTGGGAATTGAACCCAGGTCTCTGGCGCTGTGAGGCAGCAGTGCTAACCACTGTGCCACCGTGTCACCTGTGTTGTGGTGTATTATCTGGACATTCTTCTTCCTTGTCCAGTGACACTTCCTCCGGGAGGATTGAGGACCCGAGGAAGGTGAAATACTTGAAGTAGAGCAGATAAGATGAGCACATTCAAAATCATCATTAACCAAAAGAGAAAATGCTGGCAAATCTCAGCAGGTCTTACAGCATCTGTAAGGAGAGAAAAGAGCTGGCGTTTCAAGTCTAGCTGACCCTTTGTCAAAGGGTCAGTTAGACCCGAAATGTCAACTCTTTTCTCTCCTTACAGATGCTACCAGATCTGCTGAGATTTTCCAGCATTTTCTCTTTAGTTTCAGATTCCAGCATCTGCAGTAATTTGATTTTATCCAAAATCATCATTATTCAGGTTACCATAATTAACTAATGTCGAGTCCATGCAATTGGAAATTTATAGCTGTGTGACAATTACATCTGTCTCCATGGGAGATTCCCTCATTCTAATGCCACTGCTCACTGCAGATATCACAATAGAGCGGGAGGCTACCTCGGGTTTTGTACTTTTTCTGTTCTGTGCTCCACACTGGCCTCTCTCCAATTGGAAACTAATGCGTATGAGAAGTACAAGATTTTGAGAGGGTGGAAGAACACTTTAACAGCGAACTGTTAGGGAAAGATGCAACATTCAATGTGATGGCTTGTGTCAGCAGTGCCTGATCTGATGGGAATGCGAGGAGATACCTTAACAAATAGATGAATGTACTGATTTGAGGAGTGATTTTCAGGCAAACATTTGGGAAAGCAGAACAAGGGGTTTTGTACTTGAATTTGCCCTGCTCAAGTCATTAAACACCGAACTATATCCAGGCATGAGGCATCCACCTCCTGCTACTGTCTTCCTTGGCAACTGTCAGTCGCACCTCATTGCATTCTTCCTTTTGTCAGCAGGGAACATTATTTCTCTGCAGGCTTTCAGAATCCACAGCATGATATCTAAAAATCAGAGCAACATGTCACTGCCTTCCCATGTTGAGCCTCCATTTGTGATACTGCTGACACTTTTATAATAGTTTCAACATTATAATTCATCTGGGAATGTAACTCAAAAATGACAATCACATTACTGAAACACTGTCATGAAAAAAGTACTCTTTTCTATTTGTTGTGTAAAAATAATTTATAGTAACAAACTAACCACAAAGCAATATTTACCAATCTTTAGCTTACTTTATTGTGTGCCTTTCAAAGCTTGTGATCTCTGGTGTTGGATATACTGGAGCTTTGTGAAATAACGTTTGATTTGGTCTTCAATTATGGGACTGACTCATAATGATTCTGGGATCCACAATGAGGCTGAATTTAAGAACACTGCAGCAGCAATGATGTAAAGAGTGCAGTGAACAAAAGGACTGCAGTAGCTAAGGTTAGAATTAAATGCTTTTCTTGCCACAATACAATCAGGGTTAATAGCAGGGAAATAGAATAAAAATAAAATATGAGCTTTAAAACTGTGAGATTCGATAAGATACTCATGTATTAGAACCTTGGTTTTAATTGAAGTTAAAGAAAAGAGGAATGAGCAAGTTGGGGTGTTATTTCAGCTCAGTTGAACTCTATTAACAATGTAAACCTGGCTGATGTGATTGCTGAAGTTTACAGAGGAACTCAGGTAATTTTTCCTGGAAAGAATGTTACAAGATATTCTCAAATGTGACAATCAAAAAATCCTAACAGTGTGGAAGCAGGCCATTTGGCCCATCAAATACGCAACAACCATCTGAAGATCATCCATTCCTCTAGCCTACCTCTTTAATCCTGCATAATCCACCTAGCCTGCACATCCCAGGACACTATGGAAAATTCAGCATGGCCAATCTACCCTATCTGTACATCTTTGGATGGTCCACTTTTGCTGACAGTGCTGACACTTGTAACCAAATATTCCACTGATTTTGTCTACCTTGATCAAGTCATTGACTATCTTGTTAGATTCTCCCAACTTGGCAGACCACCTTGGGCCTAATTTTCCAGTATGGACAATGGTGTAAGATAGAGTCAAGCCTCTGCCCCGGAACCAGATCAAAAGTGCCCACATGGACAGCTAGGTGCCAAGGCAGGGTATGTGGATTTTAAAGGCCTACATCTGCTCTGTGGGATTTTATTTTATTAACATTCAAGCCTCACAATCCAAAAGCCTTTGATCTGCTCTCTTTGCCATTCCCAATGACTCCTCATCTACAAAATGATGAATCATGCCCCACCTCTCCACCTCACATCTTCGTTTAGTCTCAGACCAGCTTAGTGGTAACCCATAAGTCATGCAGCTCCACCACCATTCTAGGCCTTTATACTCTCCATGGCAACTCACTCAGTATCTATCAACTGGCAGATCCCAATAAAATTCAATATGTCGCAATATCTATTCTATATTCTACAACTTTTTTTAAGGATAGCCCAATTCATGAAAGTTCATGCAGAACTGTTGCATCTCCTAAATGCTTAATCTCTTATAAAGCATCTAATTTCTATTTACATAGCCACAGCAAAGACTGTTAATCTTTTTATAATCTACTTGCGCTGTTATTAAACAGTACAATTAGCACCCCATGGAGATAATTTTAGCTTTTGGAAAGCAGTCAAGCACATTATAAGCACATTATAATAATATTACTTGGAAAAATTGCAAAAAAAAGGTTCTGATACTGCGAGAACAAAGTTTTCTTTTCAACTCTCATTGACCAAGGCAAACTTTGTTGTTCAATTTTGAAGGGCTGGGGATTTAAATGACTTCTCATGAAGGCAGCACTATAGAACTTATCCATTCCTGGAGAACATGTACGTCTATTGTAATAGTTGTGGGTTAAGGCCTTTGCTACAGCAAATCAGAGGTATGTTTAAACTCAATGAATTCAAATGTTCTTGTTGAGTTTGGTTTTCCCACATGTCTGAGTCATGACTTACCCACTATTTCCTACTGGTGAAAATGGAATCTATTTGAAATGGGAGAAAGTGAGGACTGCAGATGCTGGAGATCAGAGTCAAAAAGTGTGGTACTGGAATAGCACAGTCGGTCAGGCAGCGTCTGAGGAGCAGGAGATTCGACGTTTCGAGCATAAGCTCTTCATCAAGAACATTCCTAATGAAGAGGTTATGCTCAAAATGTTGACTCTCCTGCTCCTCAGATGCGACCTGGCTGTGCTTTTCCACCACCACACTTTTTGACTCCATTTGAAATGGGATGACTTCCAGATCTCAGTCCTGTTGTCCCTTTTTAAAAGCCTCATGAGTCCCTCATAGTTTAATATGATTTCTTGATTCTAAGATAGAATAATGTTGGAACTTGAAAGATAACCAATCGACTTTTTACCTGGATACATAACTCTTATAGTTCCTGTAGCCATGGAGACAGGCTTAAAGAGGTGAAAAGTCCATTGGAAGCCCTTTACAGAATTGAGTTAAAAGCTTTACAAAATATATAGCTAAAGGGCATGCACAAGTCAGTCTGCCAACATCCAAGAGAGAGACAGATCAAAAGAGAGAGAGAGAGAGAAGGGAAGAGAATGAGAAGTTCTCATATTCTTCTAAATTTCAATCAGTTTAGGCCCAACCCACTCAAGCTCTCTTCATAAGACAGTGCTCCATAACCAGTAGGAATGTAGGTACAAACTTGGACTTGGTTTGAAAAGAACAAATTTGTGTGAATTCAAGATAAAGCTTAGGCAGAGCTGCAAACTAAACTTGCACTTTGTGTAATTAAAAGGAAATAGTTTAAAGGTTTTAAAATGTAAAAGCATTTTTATATTCCATGTCCTTGAGGCTCAAATGAAAGAGAAAAAGAATCTTTATTCTTTTAACATACAGATTCACCTGCTTGTAAAGTGAAAGCAATGGTAAATCTGAGAAAACTGAAATGATCATTCTAATCAACATATTCCTATAGCAACCATTTATGTCAGTTAGTTTGTTCTCAGATCCTGTTACTCTTCTATCGCAACATCCTTCAAAAGCATAGCTTTAATGGATGTATGGCCACAAGCCACACAGATAGAATTTTGTTGTTGCATTAAAGTCTTAATGATGCTTTCCTAAGCAAATTGCAGCAGCAGACCGCAGCCAAATAGTGTATATTCAGAAACTGACCCAGAGGAATATCTGCAAGATTAATCTTCTGAACATCATTCTTTGCATCCTATGAAATACAACTGTCCAGTAAGGTTGGATGGTCATGCCATTCCAATTTTGCTATGTAGTGAAATGAAAGGGCCTTACTGACAATACAGCAGTGAATTGATTACGCATTTGTGGGTATATCTAACTAGTAATACAGCAGTGATCCTTGTGAAAATCTGGAAGGAAGTCAAATCAGAATAGTGAAGGGAGTTTATTCTTTTATTACTACTGATGCACATTTGGTACATGTAGTTTGTAGGTGTCTTTCTAGTAGATGATAAGTTTGTAGAGGGAGTTCTCTTTGATCACCACTAGATAGATGTGCCAGGTTCAACAGACCAGCTGAAAGTCTAATGGTGGATATGATCAGTCCAGTTGACATGTGCTAATTGACAGATATGCCATATCCAGTTTCATCTTCTTTGTCATCATAGTGGAAGAAGAGTGATGTAAATGTAAACTTTGTCCTTTTTATTTAAAAATCAGTTTTGAAATGCTTGTGAACATTCCGAACAACCCTCCTCCCCTCCTCAAAATCTGTACGTTAATGTTGTACAGACTTCTATCCAGGCATATCCTATAAGTGAATCACAATGATTATCATGAAGCACATCACAGGTGGTTTGTTCCATGCATTGGAATCAGATAAAGTACTTAAGTCCGAGCTGTTTAATTCATCTTTCCCAGTCATTTTTGAACAGGAAATATGCTCTAATACTACAAAATGATTTTATGAAAAAAGCGATTTAGCAAAAGTAATAATAACCTGCATTATATAAAGCCTTTCAAATAAAGAGCATCCTAAGCAGCTTCACAGATGCATAATCTGAACAAAATGGATGCCAAGCCTTTGAAGAAACTGAGAAGAGGTGTAAAAAAGGGTATTAACACTGGATAAGAAAGTGAAGAGTCTATAGAAACATAAGCGCATAAGATAGAAGAGCAGATATAAGATAGACTTGCATATAGATCGGTATCAAATGCTGACTGTCACCACCATCTACCAACATTGCATATTCCTGCTGTATTTATGGCAGTTGCACCATCACCCTTCTTGCCATTGTTTAAGTGGTAATTGGTATGGGCCACAACAGAAGTGAATGTCCTGCCATTATTTTCCTAAACTTTCTTCCATATCACCCAAAAGTCAGCAGTATTATGGAGTGGAATTTTAGACTAGCAGGTTGATCACTCAAGCATTGTCTAACTGCAATTTTCAGCAAGTTATAAGTAGGGGCTCTTTGCACCCACTTTCATTGATTATATGAACAAAGTTTGTGAGAAGATTCGTAGCTCGGGTGCTCGTTGTTGTGGTTCTGTTCGCTGAGCTGGGAATTTGTGTTGCCGACATTTCGTCCCCTGTCTAGGTGACATTCTCAGTGCTTGGGAGCCTCCTGTGAAGCGCTTCTGTGCCGGAGGAAACAACACAGAAGCACTTCACAGGAGGCTCCCAAGCACTGAGGATGTCACCTAGACAGGGGACGAAACGTCTGCAACACAAATTCCCAGCTCGGCAAACAGAACCACAACATTATATGAACAAAGAACAAAGAAAATTTACATCCCAGGAACAGGCCCTTCAGCCCTCTAAGCCTGAGCCAATCCAAATCCACTGTCTAAACCTATCGCCCAATTCCTTAGCATCTGTATCCCTCTGCTCCCCACCTACTCATACATCTGTCCAGACGCACCTTAAATGAATCTACCATTCCTGCCTCTACTATCTCTGCTGGTAATGCATTCCAGGCACCTACTACCCTCTGTGTAAAGTACTTATGGAGTGACCTGGTTGTCAAACAATGTCATTTCCTGGCAAATAATGCCAGAAAATCTTCAGATTAGGGCAGCATGGTGGCTCAGTGGTTAGCACAACTGCTTCACAGCACCAGGGACCCAAGTTCAATTCTAGCCTCGGGTGACTGTCTATACGAAGATTGCACATTCTCCCAGTGTCTGCCTGGGTTTCCTCTGGGCACTTCGGTTTCCTCCCACAGTCCAAAGATGTGCAGGCTTGGTGAATTGGCCATGCTAAATTGTCCATAGTGTTCAGGGATGTGTAAGCTAAATGCATTAGTCAGGGGAAATATAGAGTAGGGGAATGGGTCTGGGTGGGATACTCTTCGGAGTGTCGATGTGGACTTATTAGACTAAATAGCCTGTTTCCACACTGTAAGGATTCTGTGATTCTAGGTGCTTAAGAGGTCCACTTCCCAATGGCTGCAGAATTAGTGAGCATCCGTTTAAGTGGTGAAAATTACTTTCGGAACACGTACTACAAACCTCATATTTTCTTGCTAATTGCTTACTGTTAGGACAAGATTTTGAGTCAAGTACTAGTCACCAAAGTGTTGCATAACCTGTTAAATGAGTGCATTTGAAGCAGCAAACGCCAATATCATCCACATACAGAAACAATTATTATTGGAAAAACAGAACACCACAGATGCAGTAAATCTGAAACAAACATAGATAATGCTGGACAAAAACTATGCAAGAGTGTGGTGCTGGAAAAGCACAGCAGGTCAGACAGCATCCAAGGAGCAGGAAAATTGATGTTTTGGGCAAAAGCCCTTCATCAGCAAGGACTTGGGTGGAGGGGGAGGGCTGGCTTTCAGTAGTTGCACCCTCCCTCTACCTACACCCCCTCCCCAACCACTTGACAATTTGAGATCTTTTGGTCAGGTACTGAGTGTGTTGAATGAGGAATATCATCTAACTTAAACAAACATATCAGGACTTTTCCTGCTGCCCTCATGGTGAGGCATCCATTAGCTTTGAAGTGCATAACAGCATTGGCAGGATGAGGCCCCAACTTATTTGTGAAGGACAGTTGTGACACAGTGGCAAGTCTGTTCATGAGCTTTACAGCCATTGAGCTGCAAGTGTGAAATGTAGCAGGTTCCCAGCTGCCAACTCCCATCAAATTAAAAGCCAACCATGCCACCAAACCCATCATAGGAGATTATGGGTGTGAGTGAGGAAACAGTTGATCTTTGTTGTGCTGAACATTTGCTAGTTATACCCCGGAGTTATCTGAATTATACACTATATCGGTGATTCAATGTTGAGAGATGACGTATGCCTCACAAATAATGTTATGCTTTTACTGACACTAATTTATTGAATGGTGGAAAAAAGCTTTTGTACCCTGACAGATATTCAGATTAAAGAGCCATACTGATTGAGAAAGTCCTGTCTCCACGCCCAAAATTCAATTTTAGATTAGATTAAATTCCCTATAGTGTGGAAACAGGCCCTTAGGCCTAACAAGTCCACACCGACCCTACGAAGAGTAACCCACCCAAACCCATTTCCGTCTGACTAATGCAGCTAACACTATGGGCAATTTAGCATGGCCAATTCACCTAACCTGCACATCTTTGGACTTCATTTTACCCTCCCCATGGCACTGCAACAGAGCCAAATTTAGAAACCAGGACTAAACAACTGGTGGACTATTTTTGGTAAAAGTTAAAAATCACACAAGTCCAACAGGTTTATTCAGAAGCACGAGCCTCTTCATCCAACTTTTTGTTCTTCCTACTAAAGGGCACAATTTCAAAAGTTTTCACATTATTCTGCATCTGTCATGCATTAACCCTTTCACTTAACTTACATAAATTGGCCTGAAGTCTCTCCATATCCTTCTTACTACTCACTGTTCCATCTAGTTTTGCATCCTCAGCAAACTTTGAAAAATGATATTTGATTCCTTTAATGAAATAATTGATCTGCTTTGTAAATAAACATTTATTATTGAAGAAAACTTCCTATTTCTGGTACAGTGGTGAATTAACAGCATTCAGAATGCAATCTTGCTATTGCTTACTATAACCTGATTTCCCGTCTTGTTTGGACCTGCATTGATACTGTTTAATGCAGAACTACTGGAATTCATCTGTTCACTGGTGAAGGGAGTTTCTTTGATGGTATGTTAATTCCTGCATTCATGGATTAAGTAAAATGTGAATGCAGACATAAATTCTCAGTCCTTCATTAATATTTACTTGCTTCTTTGGACAAATGTTTACATTCCACTCAATCAATTGATTAACTTTGATCAAGCATTAACTTCAAAATTCTTCTACCCCCCCCAAGTAGTGATAATTGGTTCTCGTAAACTGTTACAGAATCACAGAGTCATACAGGAGACAGACCCTTCAGACCAACCAGTCTACGCCAACCATGTTCCCAAACTAAACTAGTCCCACCTGCCTGCACTTGGCTCACATTGCTCCAAACCTTTTCTATTCATGAACTTATCCAAAGATCTTTTGAATACTGTAACTGCATCTGCATCCATCACTTCTCTGGCAGTTATTGGCTGGCTGGAAGAAGACAGAGGGTAGTAGTTGATGGTAAAGGTTCATCTTGGAATGCCGTTACTAGCGGTGTTCCGCAAGGAACTGTTTTGGGACCATTGCTGTTTGTCATTTTTATAAATGACCTGAAGGAGGGGCTAGAAGGTTGGGTGAGCAAGTTTGCAGATGATACGAAAGTCGGAGGAGTTGTTGACAGTGAGGAAGGACGTGGCAGGTTACAGCGGGATATAGATAAGCTGCAGAACTGGGCAGAAAGGTGGCAAATGGAGTTCAATGTAGCTAAGTGTGAGGTGATTCACTTTGGTAAGAGTAACAAAAAGATGGGGTACTGGGCTAATGGACGGATACTTGGTAGTGTGGATGAGCAGAAGGATCTTGGTGTCCATGTACACAGATCTCTGAAAGTTGCCACCCAAGTAAATAGTGCGGTGAAGAAGGCATATGGCATACTGGCTTTTATTGGTAGAGGAATTGAGTTCCGGAATCCTGAG